>NW_024526489.1:0-5333 GCF_017590135.1 Pyrgilauda ruficollis | reverse complement strand
AGATTACCTTCATCACTATCGCTGTTTTCCTACATTCCACCCATCCACATAGGCATGGATATTACCTGCATCCCTTTGATCACATGTTGAATAAGTTGTACTAAGCAAGGGATCATGCATGGTGAAAAGATTAGAGTTGCTACAGCACATAAGAGGAAAAAAAGCATTTGTTTAACCCATAGTGCACCAGGTGACAATGAAAACATGTCCCATTCCCATTCCCATCCTTTCCATGTTTGGACCGGGACATGAGCTAACTTTCTTATTCCTTTGGTTATTTGTTTCACCACCTTTCCATTGTCATCTATTTGCAAAGAGCAGTTTGAGTCATTTAATTTGCCACACTCTCCCCCTTCTTCTGCTAATAAATAGTCTAATACCATCCGATGTTGAAATATTGCATTTCTCATCTGAGTAGATTGGTTAGCAAGGAGGTCAAGAGATGCACCTGTATGGTTCATTATTATTTCAAAGACAGCTTGTAACCTAAATATCCAATTTAAATTATAAATGGGTTCTCTGGCACCTGATATTAATTCATTAGGATTCCATGTGGCTGGTCCATAGTGTTGTATGATTCGTTCAGGTGGTCATTCATCTTTACGCCACTTTTGGGTGCTCCCTCCAACCAGGGACAGATCAATTGACTGCTTTTCTCTAATTAGGTCATCATATACCTTGATTCCTAACTGATTTCCCTGAACTTGTGGTAGCAGAAAGAACAATGGTCTAATATACCCTATATAACATATCCCTGACCAGTTTGGGGGTAACCTGCGGTAAGCATATTGGCCACAAATTCAGTAATGCCCTTTTAAAGCCCAGGTCCTGCTGGCAAAGGGACCTTTCCAATTTTTATCATCAATGGGTAGGTCAAAATACAGCTTGCTTCCTGGACCTAGTGGTCCACCAACAGTAATTGCCCTGCCATAAGAATCACAGTATTTGCATTTCCAAGCTCCCACATGAGGTTTCCACCTGCAGTTACAGCTCAGATCTGTTTTGTTAGATCTAGACCAGAAACTATTAAAAAGGGTGCGAGTTTGGTTCCAGTGTTGCCCCTTCCACTGATAGTCACGGACCACATGTGTCCTACTTGTGGAATTACCTTGGGGGTAGCTTAAAAATAAAGGGTCAAAAAACTTATCCTTCCCCGCTGCTTTACAGCCTTCAGAATCCTTTTGGTAATTATGGAAGGAACACCTTACCCAGCTTCCATTAGTGAGCTTAACATGCGTTTGATTCCATCTGCCTTCATATCCGGAAGAAGTATAAGGAGAGCAGTTGGGGGTCCAACAATCTAAACCCAAAGATAAAGTCCAGTCACAGACACTTTTTCCCATGTATATGCTTCCTGTTCTATTTAGACAATAAATGCTTCTTTCAGAAGAATGAAGCCGCCATGGACTTCCTTCTTCATCCCAAAATCCTGTTCTATTATGGACCTCAGGGTGCTAAACCACCATTTAGGCTCAACTGGGCTGGCCACCCATGGCCAGCTTTCAGACCCTCCTCGCCCTCCACAGACCCAACAATTGCTAAGGTTAAGGGTTTTTGTTACTTTTTCTCCCAAGGTTAAAAGAATTTTCCCCATTTTGCCCCCAACCTAACTGATAATATAAAGGTAAGATTATTAAGAGAAACATTCCAATGGTGTAATCTAATCTCCTGACCTAATTTTCACTTTCACATTGTCTTCTGCACCACCTGTGGCGAGAGAAGGCACAGAAACAGCTTAACATAAAGAAAACAATGACAGCGAGGATTGGCCCCCAATGACTGGAGGTCCAAGAGGAGGGATGCCCGCACAAACTGTTTTAGCAGGCAGTCTGTGGGTCGACACACAAGGCTTCCCCCGATGTCGACGCACTGGCTACTGCTCCAGTCCACCCCTGCGGAGTGTCAGTCGCGGCTTCCCATCCTTCTCCTCCAGCCGAGATGCCCAAGTCTCCAGGGCCTCAGAGACCTTGACCCGAGTGTGATGGGTTCACCTGTGTTCAGCTGTCTTGACAGCTGTTTCTGTGATCAGTAACACTTGGAAAGGTCCATGCCACTTCGCCACCTGTGCTGCTTCTTTCCACTCCTTAACTAGGACCTAATCTCCTGGCTGTATGTTGTGAACAGCAAAGTTCAAAGGCAGGGTCTGTGCCAGCTGAGCTTCCTTTTGAAGAGATTTCACTAGAGAGAGTATCCTGGCCACATATTGTTTCAAATATACATCACTTATCTCTACCCCCTCACTAGGCTGAGAATTACAAGGGTAAGGAATTCCAAACATCAATTCAAAGGGAGATAATTTAATATCTCCGCTGGGTCTGGCCCTTATTCTTGCCAAAGCCAGTGGCAAGAGCCGTATCCACGGCATCTTAGTTTCTATCACCAGTTTCAGGAGGTGTTTCTTTATTTCTCCATTCATCCTTTCAACCCGGCCCAAACCCTGGGGGTGCCAGGGGGTATGGAGGTTCCATTGTATCCCTAAAGCAGTCATAACTCCTTGAAGAATTTTTCCTATAAAATTAGTTCCCCTATCTGAGTCTATTGCTTCCACAATCACATATCTTGGAATTATTTGTTCCAAAAATACTTTAATAACTGATCCTGTAGTTGCTGAAATGGCTGGAAATGCTTCTGGCCACCCTGTTAACTGACATACTATTACCAGAAGATATTTAAATTGTGCCACTCAGGGCATTTCAGTAAAATCCACCTGGCATCTCTGGAAGGGACATACAGCACAAGGCCTCCCTCCCCTGGCAAGTTTCTTTGTAACTCTATTATTGGTTTTAGCACAAATCAAACAACCCTCAATAGCTCACTTAGCCAGAATAAAAAGACCCACAGCAGCATATGTTTTGAGGAAGGCTTCTGCCAGTCCTTGGGAGCCCCAATGACTCCCTTCATGAAGCTGTTTTAACAACTGTAAGGCCAGAGCTTTTGGCATCCACTGCTTACCATCCCTTGTAAACCAATTATCCCCTCTTTCTTCTGCCCCACTCTTTTTAATAATCTCAAGTTCCTCTGGTGGAAAAGACCATTTCTCTGGCAGCGTTGCAGTCACTGGGAGCAAGGAGAGGATTCCAGAGATCCCTGGCAACAATGCAGCTTTCTGAGCTTCTTCATCAGCCAGTTGGCCTCCCACTGCCCCTGAGCACCCTGCCTTCCCCCCCGCCCCCCACCCCCTCCGCAATGTGCCCTACTGCCAGCCTTTTTGGTAAGCTCACCACGAATAAAGCTTCTTCTTCTCATTGCCTCCCAAATGAATGTATCACCTCATATGCATACTTAGGATCAGTAAAAGCATTCACTGTCTTGTCCTAATATAATTCACAGGCTCTCACAAGTGCACACAGCTCTGCTGTCTGTGCTGACCATGTGGGCAGCAACCTCCGCCCTTCCTTTAATTGCTTTCCATTTCCAATAGAGTATCCTGTAAAGTGTTTCCCTTCTATCACCCTTGCACATTTTCCCCCTCAGGCCAGGGAGAATCCCACAAATCCTCCCCAGCCTGGGTCTGGAGGCCAACCACCTGAACACAGCCATGGGTCTCCTCTTGGCCCCCCTCCCCAGGGCTGCCCAAACAGAAGTCTGGATTAAACCCCTTCCCACTTCCAAGTTTTAAATCCTCCTGTTCCATCAAACAAGATTCACACTGTAATAACTGAGCGCTGGTCATCCACTCAGAGGCTTTCTCAGCCAACAAAGCTTTAATCTGATGTGAAACTTTAGCAATCAGATACCCTCCCCCCTTCAGCCCTCGGGCCTCAGCCACCATCAGAGCTATGGCTGCACAGTTCTGCAGACATGGGGCCAGCCTCCAGCCACCAGGCCTAACAGCTTAGAAATAAGCAACAGGCCGTCTTGTTCCCCCATGCTCTTGCACCAAAATTCCTTTGGTATGATCCTGTTTGTTATGTGTATTATGGTAATTCGTGCTCGTAGAGAATATATGTGTATGAAATATGTCAGAAATATAAAACCCTAAAAAGCACACTAGCTGGGGACCAAGGGGTTGCCTCACAGGATGGCGAAATCGCAGCTGGCAGCAGAGGATGAGGACTGCAATTAACATACGAAAAGGACCTAGCCTGGCACAGGAGATCGTGGTTGCAAATGACCGATCAGCTCAAATAATGAGGGTGCTGTCTTTTTTGGTTGATGGGGCAAGAAGACCCATTCCAAAATGTGCAAAGGATTAGGTCATTTGTCACTCCATTGGCCAATGATACCCATAGGATAAAAACCTGGATTGGTAATGAAGACAGTGAAATCAATGGAAAGGTCTACTTGATGATCCTGACAAGCAGAAACAGCCTTTTGGACCTCCCCCAGTGCTTGTCTTGCCTCAGGAGTCAATTTCTAAGGTGATCTCAGGTCAGGCTCCCCCTTTAGAGTATTATACAGTTGGGACAGTTGTTTGTCGGTTAGTTCCAAGTAAGGATGCAACCAACTGATGACACCCATCAATTTCTGGGCATCGTTCAAGGTCTTAATAGAATCCGAGAATTGCACCTTCTGATGCTGAATAGTTCCATCAAGATTTTTGACTCCCAGATATTTCCAAGAAGGGTGCTATTGAACCTTCTCTGGAGTCACCTGCAGCCCATAAGAACGCAGAGCGGTGAACAGCTGAGGCCATATCCTCAGCAACTCATCCTGGGTGGGTGCTGCCACCAGGATGTCATCCATGTAATGATAACAACATGCCTGAGGAAACTGCTCACAGACTGTGGACAAGGCCTGAGCTACATACGACTGACAAATAGTCGGGCTATTGTGACAGCCCTGTGGCAAAACCTTCCATTGATATCTCGGCACAGGTTCAGCATTGTTGATTGAAGGCACTGTGAAGGAAAACTTTGGTTTGTCATCAGGATGCAAAGGAATCTTGAAAAAACAATCCTTTGAATCAATGATCAAGATTTCCCATCCCGCGGGGAGCATGGTGGGTGAGGGCATGCCAGGCTGCAGTGCCCCTATGATTTCCATCACTGCATTAATTTTTCAGAGGTAGTGTAAGACCCTCCATTTCCCAGATGTTTTCTTTATCACAAAGATAGGAGTATTCCAGGGACTAGTAGAAGGCTCAATGTGTCCCTGTTGAAGTTGTTCCTGAACCAATTCATGAAGGGCAACCAATTTTTCTTTTGTCAGGGGCCATGGGTGTACCCAAATGGGTTTGTCCACCAGCCACCGTAAAGGCAGTGTAAGATATTTTCTGCCTTTTAGTGCAGTGGCCCCAGTTAAAAATCTGTCCCAATTCATATCCCCCAGGCTGCCAATACATCCCATCCCCAGAGACTGATCGGAGCTGGAGTGACATAGGGCCGAACTGC
>NW_024526488.1:4909413-5066510 GCF_017590135.1 Pyrgilauda ruficollis | reverse complement strand
GAGCCCAGCATTTTCACATCACAGTTCTTAATCCTAAATTTCGTGTTGCACATGTCTAATCTGCAAGAGCCTCTGCATTTTTCAGTGGGCCCACTATTTTGATTAGAGAAGGGAATTCTCTGGTGAGTGTGCAATTACCACACTTCACAGACACCAATAAAATTACATTCTTGGAGTTTTTCGAAAATTTTCCACAAATATTTATAACATGTAATTATTTATAAATAAGTTGCAGCCTGCAACAGCGCCTTCTAGAACTCTCCAGCTGTGCATGATGTGGAAACACTTTTTGAAGGCTGTGGCCTAAGCACTGCTTTCCTTTGCAGTCACTGATGTGTCACTGCAGGAGCGGTGGGACAGCTCTGTCACCGCACCCTGCACACACTCCGGGCCCAGCCGGTCCCGCTGGTTCCAGCCGCTTTGCAGCTGCTTCGGAGCCGTCCCCCCGGTGTCCTCGGGGTGCCGGGGAGTGGCCGTGGGGACAGCAGCGCGTTCCAGGGTCCTGTGTGACACGGGCTGCGTGTGCCCAGAGCCCCTTGTGACGCCTGGGGCCGCCTGGCCTCTAAAGGGCGCAAAGAGCCCGGGGCTGGCACTCCCAGGAGAGCAGCTCCGTCAGGAGACAGCAGTTCCCGGGAGACTGCAGCGCCAAGGCGAGGCAGACATGTATTCTACAGACGAGAAACCCACGGGCGTCCAGCCCAAGCAGCGGTGGCAGCGCTGTCTGAGGAGGCAGAAGGTGAGCGATGGGCAGCACGCAGCTGCCTCGGGGCCGGGCCGGGCTGGCCCGCCCGGAGGGAGCCGCTGTGCCCGGGCAGCGCTGCGGGTCCCACGCGGCCGCCTCGCCCTCAGCCTTCTCCTCCTGCCTGCAGGCGCAGAGCCGCGAGGCACGGGCAGCAGCTGCGGAGCCCGAGGAGCACCGCGACTCCTGTGCCGGCCCTGGCGCGCAGGCGGCAGCGGTCCCTCCAGACTGAGCTCTTGCCAGAGGACACAGAGCCACGCAGGCTGTCCAGGGAAGAGATTGGCCTCACGTTCCCACCACGCCAGGCTTGGGTGGAAGAGCAAGACCTTAGCCTGGGCTGGGAGCAAAAGAGCCTGTCATGGTCCCTCTCATGGGCGTCAGAGGAAGAAGACCAAGACCTGACCCAGAGCGGCGAGGATGAGACTGCCTCAGGACTCCTGCTGTGTGAGTCACAGGCAGAGAGCTGCACAGCCACACAGGATGGTGTGGATCAGCCCCAGGAAGCCCTGACCTGCCCACATCACACAAAATCCCTGCTCTTGCACATGGGCACAGGCACAGAGTCAGAAGAACAAAGCCTGTCCCCAAGGGAAGATGCAGGGAGGGATTTCAGGGAACTGGACGCTGCCATAGGGACCGCTTGGTGGAAGGAAGAGTTGCTCCGGTGGGACAGGCGCACATTTGAGCGTCTGCAGGGCCTGCACTCAGCTGCAGCTGTGCCCGTGCCGCGGCCGTCCCGCTCCAGGAGTGCGCTCGGGGCTCTGCGCAGGGCGCTCAGGAGCCTCAAATGCCTCATTCCAGGGCTCTGCTCATAGAGCCCATCCCACCATGGCTCCTCGCTGCCAGTGACATAACACCCACGGAGGCAAAGCAAGACTCAAAGCAAGTCGGGGATCTGCTCCGAGTAACCCTGACCACGGCCTGGACATCTTCATGAGGAACCTGGACGTCTTCATGAAGGACCTGGACATCTTCATGAAGGACCTGGACAAGACAGCTGAGGACACCCTGAGTCATTCTGCAGAAGACACCAAGCTCAGTGGCAGTGTCGATCTGCTGGAAGGCCAGGAGGCTCATGGCTGAGGTGTCATTGTGTCTGCTGCCTCAAGGATGTGAGGAGCAGACCTAGTAGAACTAATAGAGATCAGTTCAGTAGGTTAGCCCTGTGCCAGGGCCTCAGCACTCTCACTGCCAAGAATTCCTTCCCAGTAGCTAGTTGAAACCTCTCCTTTTTTTTAGGTTAGACTGTTCCCTCTTGTCCTCTCACTATCTACCTGTCTAAAGTCGCTTTCCCTCTTTTTTTGTAAGCTTCCCTGAGGTACTGGATGGTAACAATGAGGTCTCCCTGGAGTTTTATCTTCTCCCAGCTGAACAAACCGAATTCCATTAAGAATCTTTAATTCCAGAAGAAAATAAGCCAAATATCTCTGAGTTCACTTGATAGGGTTTGTTGATCTTAGATGCTTTATTGAAGAAATTAAATGACATTTTAATAAGTACTAAAAAATAAATACAATGCACCTTCCACTAGTGCAATATAAGTTCTTTACTACTTAGAATTTTAGGCTGCTGAACTCACTGTCTTGTGGAAATCATAGGACTAAAACCTGTGAACAATGTTTTTCTCACACCTGTTTGTGAATTTTAGGATAAATACAGGAAAGAAGGTAAATGTTGGCAGTCATAACATTAATATGGACTGTGGAGAAAGAAACCCCTTTCCCATTTGTGCCCTCAGATTGCCCAGAGCTGTGTCCTCCTTTATCTCACTGCCCAAAGGAAGATGCCATCAGTCCTGAGCTATGCCTGCAAATCTATTTTAGGGATAAAATTTTATCAGCACTTTTTTGGGTACAAATGGGAAAGTTGACCTGAGGCTTATATAAAGTCTAAGATCCAAGCAAGCCCTTTTCTTACCAAGCTCAATGCCAATCAGAATACATTTTAAAAAATCCAGACTATACTGTAGGTAAACTAAAATTAAAATCTGAAAATACAAATCTTATCATCTTCTAACAAATCACATTTCACTTGTTTTAATCTTAATGGTTCAAATTCAAAACTGGTACAAGCTTTCATCACCTTCTGCTATCTTTGCAGCCAGGTAAGTAAATGACCTCTGAGTCTGTCCCACAGAAGTTTGCAAATGGATATTTTAACAGGTAAACACCGATTTTAACCTTGTGTTTGTAGAGAAAAAGGCAGTTCCCTTTATCAGCAAAAGAATGGAGCCATCCCTCACCTCTGCATTTAGTGATGCTTGTACCCAAGCGCGTGACAAGAACTGTTCAAGACTTTGTGCTGTAAATTGCCCACTTTGGGGGTGAGTTGCAAATATCTCTGATGATTTTAGCTGGGACATTAAGCTCATTAGCTCCTACAGCAGTTATAGGCTGACATCTTCTCTGTGGATGTCACTCTGTGGAGTTAGCAAGCAGTTAGGAAAGAGGATTTTTATAATCCTTTGATTCACCCCTTTTAAGGAGATTCTGCTTTTAAATGGTTGATTTGAGGGCTATTTGGTTCCAAAATTTGATGAGCTGAATTATGGACTAACTTTATCCTCTCTTAGTCCTGGTCCATTCTGGTTTATCGAACCTTTCTCCTCCCTGTTTTAAGCCCACAGAATTACACCTTCAGTTTCTAAATCTGGAAATAACTCCAGGCAGTGTAAAATTCCCCTGGTTCTGGCTGTTTCTCCAGAGATGGACTGGATGTTTGGGAGCACATCACCACTATAAAATGTGATAAACCCACGTCCTGATGGACTGGTGTGAACCAGAGCAGAAGTGAAGGTTCAGTGTAAGGCAGCACATTGATCCACCCTCGTTGGGCTTACACCTCTGAGGAAGAGAATATTTGGGGAGCTTTGGGCACTGTGTTGCATAGACATTTTGGATCACTCCCTTCCTCCACCACAGTTCACTGCTTACAAGCTCCAGACCTTCATCCTTAATGTCCTGACTGACAGAGGCAATAATAAAATATTGGCGAGGTTTCCAAATCCTCTGCTGGCAAGAAATTTTGTTTGTTTGCTCATCTTTAATTAATAGTTAATTGGGTGTGCAGACAAGGTGTTGTATCATCAATTGTGGTGAACTGGCTTAGCTCTGTCAAAGCTAATGGTGCTGTATTGATTTATGCAGCATAAAAGGCAGACTTGGAGGTAAAGGAAAGGGCAGAAACCTTCTTCCTGGGAAGGAAATTAGAAAAGAAGGAGTCACGCTGAGATCTGTCGTATGGTAATCACGGTGTGCTGCCTGCAAGGGAAAGGTGACTCCTGCAAAAACGGCTGGGAGCTTTTTTCCTTTCTTTTCTCCTTTTTTTTTTTTTTTTTTTAAATAATCTTGCCATCATCGTGGAAAGTTTATTGCCAATTAACTTTATGGGAAGGGATGATGGTGGTGGTAAGCAATTAAAGAATACTGTCTGTATTTATGCAGAGGTGAGCAGAAGTAATAGAACTTAACTTGCTTTTTAAGCTGGGCCATAGCCTTGTCCCTGGATATAAGACTGAGATAAACTGCTGGGATAAGAACCTGCATTTTGTTAAAAATCAGAACATATTTTCTTTTATTTATTAGTGTTAGTCATAAAACTCCTATTGGAAATAGCACACAAATGAGCTCCTTATCCATAAAATCATTGAAACATAGCATTACATTTACTACCTGTGGTATATAATTAGGCTCCCATTCACTTGTATAACCTTTTCTTCCAGCCATTGGTGATTTGAAGACAAGCTCGCTTTCTATTAAAAAGTGAAAGCTTAAAATGTCTCTCCTTCTCTCTGTGCCCCACTTCTATAAGAGGGTGTTATTTCAGACAAAGTAGGCAAATCTGCAAAAACAACCCCTAATTCTGTTTATGAACTGCATCACAATTACTGAACTTCTCCTCAGTTATTTTCTCTTTGCATGGTGAACTTATTTATGCAGTCTTTCACTATCACTCCCTAATAGTGATTTTAATTATAAATAAAATAATTACTCCATTAACCCATCTGCAGTTAATGTACAACATTAAAGATGATCAATTTCAGGCACATAAAATTTATTCTTCACCACTTCCATTTGCAAAATGATGTCCAGTTTCAAAGTGAGGTTGCCGACTTGCTTTCAAGTTCAGTTATTGAATATAAATCTTAAGAATTTTTTTTTTTTATTACAAAGTTTGAATTTCTCTAAGATTAGTTTGGTGTTGAGATTTAATCTTTGTCTAAGACTTGATACATTATCCTATGAATTGTTTTGTTTCTCAAATGATTGCTGCCATCACCTTAAATCCTACTGAGCTTGATGAGGGTACCACACGAAGATGTTGTAACTGTTGTGAAGCAGCCTGGGGAAAAGCTGCTCATTGCACCAATCCAATGATTTTTTTTTCCCCTGGATAAAATGGTCAACCAGTTCTTACCTAGTGCAACTTCAATTTCAGAAGCCTGAAGATTGGAGGAGAATCTGCATGCAGCCCATCCTCAGAGGGAAGAAGGTGGAATTCTTCATTAGCTTTTAATAGAAGAAAGAGAATGAGATTTGATGTCTTCAGGGTGGGTGGGTGAATTCATTGCATGAGCAAAATTTTATGTAGGTGCTTTTAGCATTTATTAACCTGCAAAACCAGCTCTAAAGACAGTTTTAAGATCATGAGACACAAGCTGCTGGAGGCTCAAGTCTGATGAGGAGGGGCTGAGGGAGCTGGGAAAGGGGCTCAGCCTGGAGAAAAGGAGGCTCAGGGGGAAAATTCTGGCTCTGCACAACTCCCTGACAGGAGGGGACAGCCGGGGGGTCGGGCTGTGCTCCCAGGAACAGGGACAGGAGGAGAGGGAACGGCCTCAGGCTGGGCCAGGGGAGACTTAGATGGAATATTGAGGAGAATTTCTTCATGGAAGGAGCCGTCCATCCCTGGTACAGCTGCCCAGGACAGTGATGGAATCCCCATCCTGGGATTTAAAAACCATGTGGATGTGGCACATGGGGACACGGGTTAATGGTGGCCTTGGCAGTGCTGGTTGGACTTGATGTTCTTAGAGGTCTTCTCCAATTTAAATAAAAGTGTGAAAGTTAAAAAAATTAATCCAAACTGAGGTGCCTTTCAATTTATCTTATCAAAGGTCTCTTTCATCTTGTTGATAATAAAGAATTTGGTCCCTTCTAAGTCATGTTCTATTGCTGAAACCAGTTACCTTCTGTGGCAGAAGGATCAAACTCAGCCCTAATTCAGAAAAAAAATGGTTTTAGTCTTTCAGTTTCATCTGGGTCATGTACATCTTAATAAAACTGTGCTTGGGATGAATTTTGGTGCTCCTGTGCAATGGGGTTTAATGTCCTGCACACAACTCCCTCCTTCTTGCACCTTTTCTGCCACTTCCTTCAGAAAACTGTTTGATTGTGGAATGGATCCAGTCATTGGTGAATTATTCCTCTTTTAGGTTTGAGAATTTCACATGGAATGGAGGGAAGGTTGTAAGCTGAAACAATTATAACATGGTCATTAATTGGACCAAATTAATCACTGTGCCCAACACAACAACCAGGAACTCTCACTTGCTGTAGTGCTGAATAGGAAAATCTTAATAATCACCTTCCCTCTTACACATGCTGGAATTTGAGAGTATTTGTAAAATTTTCATGCCAAAAGGGATTTCAGATTAAATTACAATCCCAGTGTGCTTGTTACAGCATTTATGCATTTTATTCTCTGTAAATACCTTTTAAACTGCTTTATGAGCCTTCCTCACAGCAGGTGCCTGGTTCAGAAAGCCTGAACAAATGAGGATTTGGAATTGGAATTCCAAACATGACAGAAGAGAATATTCCACAAGTGCTTCCATGAATAACAATGCAAAGTTAGAAAATCTTACCAGGTTCCTGCCTTCAAATCTCTCCATATCTTTACTTGGGTAAATGCCACTAAATAATGTGGCCTTTAGCTTTTGGTCTTCTGAAGTGACTGTTTACTGCAAATAAAATTCATTTTTAGGGGGTCTTCCTGGACTCAAAACTACTTAATAGTTTGAAATATTTTATGTGAGATGTATATTCCAAACAGTGTATTTGTATTTGTCATTAGCTGTGAAGGACAGCTCCTTAATGCAATCAAGAATAAATTACAACCCTAAATAGGAAATTAATTTTGCACGTAGCAGAAACGCAGAGGAGACTGCCTGAATTGGCTGTAACTAACATGCAAATGTTCAATATATTGCTGATCTGCAAAAGGATTTTTATTTTCAGTTTTCCCCTGAATCTTCCAGTCACATTCCCAATACTTTTTTTTTTTTTTTTTTTGAGTTTGAGTTTATTTTTTAGGAGGTTTTTTTAAAGGTTTTTTTTGAGGGGGGTGAGTTTATTTGAAAGGACTGTGGTACCTGTTGATATTGCTGGATCATATGCACATGCTTAACATAGATTTTCTCCATGCTTGGAGCCAGATGTGCAAGTGCTGCTCACCATCCCCTACACTGTCCATCACCACATCCACCTGAACCCTTGTGGGAACAAGTACTCAGAAATAACCCAAATCTGTGATTTTCATTTTCATTCTTTTCTGGATTATGCAGCAAAGCCTGAGCTGGCCATCCAACCTCCCTTACTATAAAATCATGACGAAAATAGTTCAGAAGATTTTAGTAACGATTAACTTGGGTTTATTGTCAGAACATTTCAATCCAAGCGTTGCAGAAACCTCTTAAATGGTTCACTTGTGATATTGAGCTGTTCTTGTCTTGTAGGTAAATAATTCAATATACACAGGGATGCAGGAGACCTGAGAACTGCTCACATGACTCTAAAACTCATTGAAGACTTCAGCAAGCTTGGAAGTGCTTCCTTAATTATTGAAACTGGAAATATTTCGGAGCAAACCCATTCTGTGTGATTTATGGTACTAATTTTGTGGGTTTGCTGCTCTTGGCCTTTCACTGGGGTGGGCTCTGTTCAGAGGAATCACTGGTGCTTCATTCAGACTAAATATGAACCAGGGAGATTTGTGGGGAACTTTTGATTACAGTAAATGGACCAGATCTTTTGGCGCTACCAGGTAATATGGGGAAGCCAATAAAGGCTGGACACAGACAAAATATAAAGGTGGTGCCATGGTATTTTAATTCCAATGTGAGATCTGTGTGGAGTCCTTAAGAACTGCAAGGCTTTTCCAATGCACTGATCCTCTCTAAAATGAAAAAAAAAAAAAAAAAAAAAAAAAAAGGAAATCAGGTTTGAATGGGCTGTGATTTTTGTATGTTTGTTTTAGGTGGCAAAACAGAAATGTCCCAGAGTTGTGTGGTACTTTGTGTCTGCACTGCAGCAGTGTTTTTCACTGACTGCTGCCTTGTTTACAGCTCCTTCCTACAGTAAATCTCCACTATTGTTTTGTCTTTATTGGCTGTGCCAGAAGGCTACGGAGCTAAAGCACATCACAGCTCTCCTCCAATACTTATGAACCCCTTCCCATTGCTCATCTGTCATTTTAACTGCCAGTTATCTTGATGTAAAATATCTGGAAGTCTCCAATCACCTAGACTCAGGATCTGGAAACAGTGGGGATTTTGGAAGCAACTGTTCATTAATAGAAATTATATAAAATTAGCATGGAAAAAAGAAAAAAATATTAAATGTCTTGCTTAATTTATTTCAGAAAACTTTTCCAGCCCAAAATCAAACTTTCCAAATTCTTAACTCTGGCTGCCTGATTTTATGAAGCCTGCATCCTTTCTGCCAGTAATTTGTAATAGGGGGAGATCCTGAAAGGACACATATTTAAACATCCCTTGTTTTCAAGTTATGTGCCAATTAGGTGGTTCTGTAGGGCTGTAGGTTTCTCCCTTTATCTGTTTATCTGTTTATTTAGGGCATAAATCATATTTCCAAGCACCATTCTCACAGGGTAAGGCACACATTGATCTTTCTCTGTGAGTTAACAGCTGGTTTAATCAGGACATCTATGCAGTGGTTGGAATTAGATGATTTTTGAGTTCCCTTCCATGCCAGGCTGTTCTGTGATTCTGTGATAAATGGTTTTCTTCTGGGTGAAGAGGAACAGGACAGTCCTGGATGTGTCCATTCAATTGTCCACATCACGCAGCAGGCCATGGTAAGAGACTGGTTTGGAAAAGTAGAACAAGCAGTGCCACCCCCAGCAGCCAAGCCAAGGACTTGGAAAAGTGTTTTATCCTCAGAAGATTCAGCTGTTGCACAGGATTCAGAACAATGAAGGGCCAGTGAAGTGTCCCTGCCCATGGTGGGGGGTCAGAATGAGATGGTTTTTTAAGATCCTTTCCAACCCAGGCCATTCTGTGAGTCTATATTTGCACACCCTAAGCTTCCAGAAAAGAAACCGAATTCCTCATTGAGTACTCACTGGAACTCTGCACTGAAGGATTATCAAAAACCCCAAGAGATTTGTCTGTCGTGGTGTGGTTGGGCCCAGAAAGATGTCCAGTGCCTCACCAAAGCCCTTCCATCAGCCCCTTCTTCAGCAGGACAGGGGGAAGAAAATGTAATCAGAGGCTTGTAGGTTGGGATAGGGACAGGGAGAGATCACTCAGCAATCAACTTGCCCACTTACATGGGCAAGGCATATCTGACTTGGTGACTTTATATCAAATCTGAGTAGGTGTAGTCTTAACACCTCTTCCTCCCACCCCTCCTTTATCCCTGGGCTCAACTTTACTTCCAAATTCTCTCCTTTGTTTCCCCACAATGGCATTTGTTTTCCAAGTGTCCCTGTATTCTTACAGGAATTCGTCACTATTTGTATAGCCAGGCTGTGCTTGCTGTCAATACTGTTGGAAGAATTGGCTGATTGTTCCTAATTAACAAGCTCTGTTCCATTTGGGAACTCGTTGATGATGCCTTTGGTTGTCTTTAGTTGTTCCTGGTAGAGGGGAGTCATGGAAGTCAAATATCCCAGAGTATTGCCCATCATTAATGGACAGTAGGATGGAAAATAGGAACCCCAGGTTTGCCAGTGCCTTATACTTCTCAAGCTTTGGATAATGCACTGCAGCAATTTATTTGATTTTAATGACAGAGAGGAGGAAACATGTCATTTTTCAGTCATTTCACACATGTCATTAGCAACATAATTTGAAAAGATAATGATTTACAAACCACCTGCTGTCTGGCAGATGCTTAAATATTGGCACGTGCTTGGAATGTGGTATGGAAGATATCTGAGGGGTTTAATTGCCCGCTAATGCAATAGCTTCTGTTGTGTGCAGGTTAATGAGGGAGAGTTGCTTTTGAAGTACATCTGCCAGGGATCCTGTTTGTTAGACAACCAGCAAGGATGATCTTCACAGGTTTAGTCACTTGCTTGCAATTGTTTCTATATTAGTTGCTATCAAATGGCAAGAAATGGGGTAGAACATCAGGCTTGTAATAAAATGAGACCTTTGGAAAGCAAGTTGAGAAGGAAGCTCACATCCTGACCTAGTATGTCAAAAACAGTGATTGATATGTTATCTAAAATGTACTGAGGATGTCTGATCTGCTCAAGAGTGAGTAGATAAAGTCATGTCCATCAGGAGCCACTTTTTATGGAAGGCCCATGGCATCCCAAATCCTGTGCTAAATTCAAGCTTTCTCCTGGGTGACACTTCCAGCAGCTCAGGCTGACATCTTGCAGTGACTGGTGTTTATTTATGGGTGCACACATTCCTTTAGTGTACTCAACAGCAAGGAGCTAAAGCAAATTGACACTATTTTCCACTAAAACTCAAACCTTGATCAAAAGAAGACACTTGGATGGGAAAGAAAGCCTTTCATGTGAGTACCCCCAGGGAAATTTGCATTTTGGTCCAAATTCAGTCCTGAAACTGCATTTGCTTACTACTATTCCCTTTTAGTGAAAAAGTAAGAAAATCCCCACCCCAAAACCCAGAAAATCAATACGACAAAAACCGCAGTCACTGTGACAGCATTGGAATTCCTTAGGGGTTCTTGGATGAGTGCCTGATACAGAAGCAGCACCCAAACCATTGATTCCACGCATGGACCCAAGTCAGGTGCAGATTGGGACCCCATAAGGTCAGTTTTTTATGGATATTGGCAGTGACTGTAAAACTTTTTAACAGTCTTGAAGACAACAGGGTAAGAGAGTCACCACCAATGTATTTGTGATGTTCGTGCTGGTGATGTCAGAGTGGGAATTTGTTTTAGCCACTCCAGGCGATGTGATCTTAGGCACTAATCTGAGCCAATGGAAAAAGCTGGATGTTAGTTAAATGAGAAAATTATAACCTACTAGACCTGTGTGGTCAGAGAGGATGAGGGAGCAGAGCTGGTGCTTTAACCAAGCTGGGGATCTTTGCACAGACAAATGTGGCCAGGCCAGAGATGCCAGAGCTGACTGGAGTCACAGCTTTGGCACAGAATTATCTTTTCCTGTCTCTCAATGCCCTGTACCGGATGAATCAGATACCTATTTTTTTTATTCCCATTTTTTATTCCAACTTGCAGTGATACACTAGAAGGAATGACCACCCTTCTGGGTTTTTCAAGGTCGCTGAAAATTCAGCATCCTTTGAAAAACTGTATTTTAAATATTCTTGTATTTATCCAGCTTATATAAGAATTAGAAGCCCTGCTAAATCCATCTAGGTATAAATTTCAAACAGTGGCTTGGAGAAGCATCTATAAAAATGGAAGCACTAACCATCTCCAAATGTTCCCCTTGATGCACGAGTGTTTTACTGAATTGTGGAGCTGCTTCAGCTACAGCCTGATTCCTTCTCCTGCAACTCTCAACTCTCTTAGCCATAATTTTGAGTGATTAATGATTGAAATGTTATTTCAATCACTGAGCCATCCTCTTGTCAGAATGCAAAACTAACTCGCTAATGGGGAAAAAACTGAAAAAGTCTGTTCATTGTTTCTTTCTTCTTTTGAGAAGTGCTAAAATCTTGGCTATTTCTGTTCTCTACTACAAGGACAACATAAAAGGATGTCTCAGAAGGAGTGATAATGTAAACATTTGCCCCTGACAGATAAAGCAGTGAGGAATAAACTGGCTTTGACAGCATTAACAAATTTCCAGTGCTGGGTTTGAAGGCATTAGCTGTGGAAAGGTTTGATAATGTTGTGGCTTTCAAATGATGGTCTCAGCAAAGTGCTTAACAGATTTGTCTACTGTTTCCCATCTGTAAATGACTACATAATTTACACTTTTAATGGGTGTTAGATTACCTGTCTGCCATTAGACTCTCAGGCTGCAGTGAATGAAAAACAGAAAACACCACTTTCCCAGGACATAAATGATGAGTTACCATCACTGGCACCCATGTATCAACCTCCGTGTCACAGCACTGTGGCTTTGGAAAATCCCAATAAAATGGATGGTTATACCCAGCCATTAATTATATTTTAGAATTTCTGTCTATTATCCACAGAGAGATGGCTGGGGAAAGGTTGTTTTATAGTTGTGGCAGGTTAAAATGATGTTTAATCAAAACAGTGATGTTGAACATTGATAACCTGGGGAGATAATGTCTGCCATGATAAAGGTGACCTTTAAAAAAAGGTTACTTCATTGAGGCTTCTTTTTTTTCCCCTCTTGTCTGGCAATAAAGGAAGTAATAGAAAAATTTGGAGCACTTATTATGCCATTAGCAGCATTTAAAATCCTAAAATAAATACTGGAGTAGGTTGAGCACATACAGATAAAACTTTTGAAAATATTTCAAGGTTTTGTAGACAGGTAGGAGTAAACAGGACTTGGTGATCTAACTTATTATCTTTTTCATAAAATCACCTGAAAAAATGGTTGCACAGTTAATAAACTCTGTAAAAGATAAGCTATAGCCTTTGAATAGATTTCCATGTCTGAAAGGGTATAATAGAGTTTGGATAGAGAATTTTTTTTTTATAGCTTCAAAGTAACATGGAAATTAAAAAGAATATCATTCCTGGTGTGCAAATTTATTAGCAGGCTTTCTTTCTTTATTGGCATGCAATGAGGTCTCCTCCATCTGTGTGTCACACTGATCAATCCTCTAAATTATGTGCATTGATGCATTTCTGGTACATCCTCACTCAGCTCCAAACATTCAAGGCACTTGGGGAAATTGAGTCCAGCCTTGCTCTAAGCTGTTCCTAAAACTTTCCACTTTGTGGGCTAAAACTTATGCTGGACTTCCTCTCTCAGTCTGGCCAGTTTCTGTGACTTTAACCCCAACCCCCAGATCTCTATTCCAGTCCCAAATTCAGGCGCTTTGGTTCTCCCTGGGGACACTTGGCCAGGGGCCACCAGCACCAGGAGAGAGGGGTCAGCTGTTTCAAAGGACAGTTTTGGTAGCTAAAACTGGCCTTGGTTTTTGATGGAAAATATTTGCTTTTGTACTGATGGCACCTGTATTTCTGGCACAGAGTTTGCTGGTTCATTTGCTTAAACAAGGCTGGTAAAGATGGGATATTTCCTTAAGTACACCCTGCCAGCTGAATTTTTTTGTCTTTTGTCCATTTTCCCAGCATAGAATATGATAATTTCCCTGATTCCAAGCCGTTGCCTGGGCCTCTATTATCTAAAGGCTTTTTAGCCCAAATGAGATTTTCAGTTTCTAATCTAATTTTGAATGATGATTTAGCCCCACATCAGGGGGGCCTGTAGTTTGTGTCTAATTTACACCAGTATTTGAGTGTCTGATATAGTGCTTATTACATCTATTGCCAGTGTGATATGAACAGACCCTGCTGTAAATAAGAATTAAACCCTGTAACTCAGCCTACTAAAATAATCTTATTTAATGAAGTTTCATTTCTATCAGGCATCCTATTTCCCATTGTGTATAATTAAACTCAAAAATAACTGCCCAGCAACTAAAATGTGTTAAAAACAAAGACAAGCTGCAGTCTTGAATTTATTAACAATCCACTATTTATTTGCAATGGTAATCTGCTATTTATATGTGAACAATAAAATTAAATTTAATTGTTCATCAAGGTATATTTTGTTATAGTGACTCCAGCTAAAGCTTTTAGGACCTTATGACATAAATTCAAATATTCCCAAGTAGTTACATCCAAGGTATGAGCTGTAAAATTAATATGAATCTGGAAAAATAATTAATAGTAAGAAATTGATTGGCAGTCTCAGTGTAAATGTTGTCTTGTTTTCATTACAAGGTTGGTACACATTGCTAGTGCTCCATTTTTCCCTAAATTATATTTTTCTGTAATAACTCTAGATAATCTTTCAAGCCAAGTTTTTATGGCTGTCATTATTTCACAGAGGGAGGAAAGAAATACAACAGGGTTGTGAAAATTTAACACCGCATAAAAGTGCCTGTCTGCCATGCTGCCAGCCAGGAGGGATGAACTCCCAAAATTCCTTTTATTCCCCTAGAGCCATCCCAAGGCTGAGAGAGGCACCAACTCCTCCCAAAGAGGGAGGCAGAGCCTGTTTTGAGCTGAAATCCTCTCCTTTAAGGTGTGAACCAAAACATCTTTAACTTAGGGCACAGCCTGCACTTGGCATTGGAGAGAAGGGCTCATTTCAGGCAACACTTCTGGTATGAATTCCAGAATTTCCAGAAAAATCAGAGGCATTTCATCTGGGTTTGTAAACTTTTTTCTTTGCAACAAGTACTAGATTTTAGCTAGTATAATTCAGATTTCCTGGCAGTCTCTCACTCCTTCTCAGCCATTTTAAGGATCATGTAGCTGGGACAGTCAGTAATTACCCTGCTTTACCTCCAAGTGAGTGAACCTTGGTGCACAAGGACTGACATCCATCTCCTTCAGAGTATTTATTGATCTAACTGGAGCAAACGTTTGAGCATCACTGGCTTTGCTCTCTGGTTTGCCAAAGAAGCGAAGCCCAGAAGTGCTGAGGTGCATCAACTCTCAGAAATTACATTGCTCAGGGAGAATAAATACTCCCTTTTCTGCTGTTACAGACTGTTGCTCTGAAAACAGGTCAGGTTGCTGCTTGTTCATGTAAATTTTTGTCTAAAAACTAAACCAGTCCTGCTCCAGTCATTGCACAGATATCTGCTCTGGTGCCTCTCTGTTGCTGTTGCCCTCTCACTCCTCTGGCTTGCTGCTCAAGGTATGTATGTCAAGTTTGACAGAGTCACGCCCCTGTGAAATTTTGTGATATGATCAATTGATTTAGTTTGTTAAAGTAATTCCTCATGCAAACATTCCTTTCTTGTTGTCCTTTGTTCCTGCTGCTGTATTGACTGTTAACACGGTGTGAGAATCGATTGTGGATGTGGAAGGTTTGTGGATCTTGCCACTCAGTTTGTGCTCTGCCGCACGCACAGAGCTGGTGACAAGAACTGATGATTCTGTACATGCCGCTTCATGAAACACAGGGAAAATGTGGGAAATTGCTGAGTTTCAAGAGCTGTAGGCTGCCAGAAGAGATTTCACCAGACAGAGCTGTTCTTTGGCCAAATTATGGTGCATTTTGCTCTCAGCAGCTCCCTGTAACTGTGTGTGCTTGTCATTCCCACTCTGCAGCTTCTGTCCTTTGCAAAATTGTCTCACTTCCCACACCAGAGTGTGGATAACTCACCTTCCCTACTACTGGTTCTCCCTATGGGTGCTGCTCAGCCCTGCCACTCCCTCTGCTGCCAGGGTTTCTCCCCCTCCCTGCAGTACTGCCATTCCTCCCGGTTCCCTCTGCCTGACAAAGCCAGCAATCACTCCTGGGCATGTCTCAGTTGTGGAGCATTTGCCATGGAAATGAAATCTCTGCAGCATTTTTACTGAGGTACCAACTCTCCCTACACCAGCTGCTGGCAAAGCATCCCTGAACATCTGATTCCCTTTGAAATCCAACAGCTGCTTTTCCATTAAACCTCACACTTGGCCTTACTCAGGGAGAAAAAGCAAACTCCAAAACAGCCTTTATTTTGGGTTGTTTGTAGCGCATTTTCTAAAGATTATTAAGGAATTCAAAAATCTATTGAACCAAGGCAAAAATAACCGAGCCTGACTGAAGGAAAAAGGCCAGCAGAAATTTCAGGGACATTTAAGAGCATTCATATATCAAGCTCCTTTCCAAATGTTCTTAGACACCTTGTCCTTTCCATGGAGGGCTGGAGAGCAGGCTCACTGCCTGCTGGAATGCTGTGAAGACTGGGGGAAGAGTGACCTGGGCTGATGTCAGGCAGAGCAGATGGAGCTTGCTGGAGGCCCAGGGAACACGGATTTGAGCTGCCTGGGCAGGAAATGTAAAGATGAAGTGTCTTGGCACAGAGTATCCAGGGTCTTGTGCCATGTCTGAGCTTCCCAGGAGTGCAGGGAAGCAGCTAAGGCAACATCAAATGCTCAAGGGATGCTGTCCCACACACCCAGGCAAACGTGCTGCTCATCACTGAATAAGCACCTTTACAAATAAAGGTAAAAATCCTGAGCAGAAAGCAGCACCAGCCTCCTGGACCTGGGACTTGGGACATAGGCTGGAGCAACAGGACACAGGGAATGGCTTCCCACTGCCCGAGGGCAGGGTTAGATGAAATATTGGGAAGGAATTCTTCCCTGTGAGGGTGGGCAGGCCCTGGCACAGGGTGCCCAGAGAAGCTGTGGCTGCCCCTGGATCCCTGGCAGTGTCCAAGGCCAGGCTGGACAGGGCTTGGAGCACCCTGGGCTAGTGGAAGGTGTCCCTGGCAGGGGGTGGGATGGGATGAGTTTCAAGCTCCCTTCCACCCAAAGAATTCTGTGGTTCTAGCACTGCTTAAAAACATGAGAGTTGGCCCCTGAAAAAAGTGGCAGGTTTTTTATACCAAAAAATCATATGTTCCTTGTAACCCTCTTGTCTGCAAAAATCAGATATTTGGTATGCACTTACCAGCTCCAAAGTGCTGATGAAACTTCTATGTGATTTAAAAAGAAATAAGAATGTAATTTTGCATTCTGAATTGTGCTGCTGGTGGCAGCAGTGACATGGCAGATTTTCAAGGGCAGGAGCAGGGGTAATCATCTTGGTCAAATTACAGTTTTAATTTAAGAAAAACTTCTTTCCTTACCGAGAATATTACCATGCATATTTTCATTTTATTAGTCTATGTACACAACCACTAAGTTATTTGCATGTTATAGGATTTTATTTTGTACTTAGCAAATGAATGACATCCAAGCAATTTTAGATTTAATTTGATCAATATTTAATGAATTGTAATTATCATTACAACTCTGAATTTTGCACTGCTGTATATTGCTGCATAATGTTTAATCAAGGGGAGAGAGAGACTAAAATATGACTGGAAAACAGCTATAAAGTCTATGTTAAAGAAATGTAGTGGGATTATTAACTAAATTACAGCGGTCTAATTTAATAATTTTCCTAGTTACAGCTTTAAGATTGAATTTCAAGAGCATTTCCCTAATTTATGTTTTTAGATGCTTGCAATAAATACTTTTAAAAATACATACACAAAGACCAAAATTACTCTGTGGTATCAGAATTTGAAATCTCTGCATGATTGGAAAAAATTCCCAGGTGCTGTACCTGGGAAAATGGGAATACCAGATAAAAAGGATATCAGCTTATATGAACAGAATAGTCAAAAGATTTGGTTTATACCAAAAAAAGATAAATCTTTTTACATTGGTAAAGGCCAGGTATGTAAATATTGCAGGAATCAGCAAAACCATTTACTGTATCTGAAAATGGTGAAATAGGTCAAAAAATACACTAAAGAATATAATTTAAAAAAAAAACCCAAAATTTAATACCTTTTTTCATAAGTTAAAGATTTATTTTCCTCAGAAAAGCAGGTTTAATGTTTAAATTTAGTCATTTCAACATGATCCCTCAATTTTGGTAGTTAAGTAAAGCTTGTGGACTCTGAAGCACCTTCTCTGATACAGCCAGTGAGGAAGAAACACCTGTGTGGGGAAAACTCATTAGGAAAGCGGGAAAAAGTCTAAAATATTCTGGTTTCTAGAATCCCAGAGTGGTTTGGGGTGGAAAGAGCCTTAAAGCCCATCCAGTGCCACCCCTGCCATGGGCAGGGACACCTCCCACTGCCCCAGGCTGCTCCAAGCCCCTTCCAACCTGGCCTTGGACACTTCCAGGGATCCAGGGGCAGCCACAGCTTCTCTGGGCACCCTGTGCCAGGGCCTGCCCACCCTCACAGGGAACAATTCCTTCCCAATAGCCCAAAAAAGCACTCCTCCACTGGAATATTCACCATTATTTCCTCTTGTAATTTCCCAGTTTCAACTGCAGCTACAGGAACATATCAGTCATTTTGGAATTATATTCCAACAACTCATCTCTGGAGTTTCTTCCTTTGCCTCCTGAACCCTGTGAGTGCTCCTGTGGTTCACTCTGCATTTAAAAGGATAAATGAAGGCATTCTTAACTATGGTGGAAGGAAAGACTTTTTCCCAATAAGCCCACCATTTTCACGTCACAGGTCTTGATCCTAAATTTGGTGTTGCACATGCTACACGTGCAAGAGCCGCTGCATTTTTCAGTGGGCCCTCTGGCCTGATTTTAGAAGGGAATTCTCTGCTGAGTGTGCAATTATCACAGCTAATAGACACCAAAAAATAATGGCTTGGATTTTTTTTAATTTTCCACAATTTTACCTTTGAAATAACTCTGGGATTTGTGACTACAATAAAAAGTAAATACTTTCCAATTATTTTTTTCAATTGCAGTCTAGGCAAGCCCATCTGAAGCAGTTGTGCATGGTCAAGCTGTAGATTTTCACTTGGATCCAATTCCAAACTCCAGACCCAAGGCAGGTCCCAAACTGAGGCTGAGTTTCACCCATTACAGAGTTAAGGAGAATGTGCAAAAAACCCCACATGTCATAATGAGCCACATGAAAACCACATTATTCCATGGCCTTTGATCAAAATTTGGTGAGGCTCAGAGGTGAGATCTCTGTAGAGACAGCTGAGAGACAGGGAGATCTATAGAGTTCTATTTAGGATTTCTCTATGAAATGAAATCAAAGGAAATAAAGAACAATAAATATGCCTGACACATCCATGTACTGTATGTGAAAATTATCCTGCTCCTGGTGTGGTTGGTTTTGGTTCAATAATTCAGGTTTATTCTTTAGCAGCACATCCTCAGAAGAAAATCTGTAGTTTAATTTGTGTCTATGCCTCTGCAATTTGCAGAGAAATGTTGCTGTTACACAGAGAGTTTAATTTTTAAGATTTTTTTTTCCTTTATTTTCCCCTTATTATTCTCACTCTCTACTCTCAGGCCCACAAGCTAAAAAACCACAAACAAACAACACAATTAGGGAAAGAACAGAAATACTCTTTAACATCTGTCCTTGCCCAAACAGGAGAATTTATCTAAGACAAAGGTAAAATAAATTATAATACATTTCTATTTCCACTTGAGAAAGGGTTTCTGGACTCCCAGTTTCTGCACTTATTTGGAACTCTTCATATTTGCAAAGAAATCCCTTGCTCTGCATCTCTTTGGAAGTGATTTTTCCCTTACTCTTTGAAACATCTTCCCTTACACTCTTTTATTTATTATTAACTCTTGTGTTAAAGGCTTTCGTGAAATAACGTTTTTCAACTTCATGTAATTAATAATTTAATTTAAAATACTGGTTGTTACTGAGCTACAACATAACTTGTATATTGATTTTCCTTTCAAAACTACTTCAAAATTAAATCCCTGGAATTAGAGACACAAATGTTATTATCAAAGTTCTCAAGCAGAATAATAAGGAGATACCAATAACCATCTTGTCAACAAAGCGGAAAGAATATTCTTTTGTAGGAATTTCACATCTACATAAAACCACTTTGGATTAAATGTTGACTTCTTCACAAGTAAAATTTGCTCACCGGGATTGTTGAAAACAAGGCTCTTCATGGAAACTCATAAGCATGCACACAGAGCAAAGCACACAAAAAATCAGCTATGGCACTACTGTAGGAGTCCCCAGTTCAGTGAAAAATTGTCCAGCCCACATGGTCCAGACTGGAAAAAATATATAGGCACTTAGTCTGTGCTCTCACATCTTGAAACCCCAGAAGGATTTTGAAATTCTTCAAGATTTTTGCCCTCCCTGTCTAAAACAGATTATTTTCAGCAAATGGATCGTATTAGAACCAGTGCCTTAGAAATTAAAGGTTTTATTGGTGCTTTATGAGCTGGCTCCCTCGCTCCACAATTGTTCTTCATTATCCCTCAACTCCAGCTGTACTGTGCTTCCCATAAAACCAACTGCATGCTCCCACTATGAGAAATGCCCTGGAAATAGCACTTGAGGCTCTCTGCAACGTCTCCCATAAATGATCTGGAGTCACTGCAAAAGAGCTTGAGAAGGTTGTTCTGCCCTCAGCTCCTCACACGTCACCTTAATGGCAAGTACAGCACAAGGATGAAGAGAGGGGAGTTTTTGCTCCCAGCCCTGCTCCAAGCACAGCGGGTTTGCCACTGCTTCTCCAGGAGGGATGTGGAATGCAGCACTGAGGAGGGAATAAACAGTGGCCAGGAAAGGGCAGTGTAACAGAGGTGGGGAAATAATGCCAGGGCTAAAAATAAGTGTGAATAGGGGTTCTCTGTGATTCTGGAATTCTGAGTTAATAAACATCCTGCTTGTGCCTGGAGCAATGATATAAAAGGTGTCAAACACAACTGAGTGTTGGGGTGGGTGTGGGGCCTTGGTTGATCCTCACTCTGTGACTGTGACACACTGCTGAAATTTCTGAGGGGATCAAACTCCCTCCCCACCAAAAAAAAAAAAAACAAACCATCTTTTATTTATTTAAAAATTTCTCATTCCAGCTTTCCATAGAAAACTCTTTCAAAGCCCAGAACAAAACAGGTGGATGGCTGAAGATTGGAAATCATAGAACAGCAGAGTGGTTTGGGTGGGAAGGGACCTTAAAGCCCATCCAGTGCCACCCCTGCCATGGGCAGGGACACCTTCCACTAGCCCAGATGGCTCCAAGCCCCATCCAGCCTGGCCTTGGACAATTCCAGCCACAGCTTCCCTGGGCATCCTGTGCCACGGCCTGGCTCCCATCACAGGGAACAATTCCTTCCTAATATCTGACCTAAATTACCCCTCTTTCAATTTGAACCCATTGCTCCTTGTCCTGTCACTAGAGTTCCTGATGACATTTTGTGGTCAACTAAAAGCTCAGTTCAGATTTCCTACACCTGCAAAAAGCCTTACTGAGCTACCAGGAACACCAAGAACTATTTTATATTCTTTACCCAACTGGTGATAAAGCAGCAGGGAGTAGGTGGTTATTTGGTACTTATTTGGGTGTTCAGTGGAATCATGGAATCACTGAGGTGGGAAAAGACCTTTAAGGTCACCAAACCCAAATCTTGATTCTAGAACCACCCCTCTTGTATTTGCAGGGCTCCCAGGCGAAGGAAGGAAATGATGAATCTGACTCCATGTTCTCAGAAGGCTAATTTATTATTTTATGATCGATATTATATTAAAGAATACTAAACCAAGCTATACTAAAGAATACAGAAAGGATACAGACAGAAGGCTAAAAAGATACCAATGAAAAACTTGTGACTCTTTCCAGACTTGACACAGATTGGCCATAATTGGCCAATGAGTCAAAATAATTCACATGAAACCAATCAAACAATCACCTGTTGGATAAACAATCTCCAACCACATTCCAAAGCAGCAAAACACAGGAGAAGCAAATGAGATAATATTGTTTTCCTTTTTCTCTGCGGCTTCTCAGCTTCCCAGGAGAGAAATCATGGCAAAGGGATTTTTCCAGAAAATATGATGGTGACACACCCCCACATTCACCATTAAACCAATTCCCCAAGGACATCAAATCTGTCCCCATTCCCTGCAGAATGAGTTCAGTTTAATTTTGGAGGCTGTATAAGGAATCAAATCAAGTCATGATCATCCCATGCAGGATCATCCCTTTGCCCCACCACCTTTCCACTTGGGGTATTTCCACACCTAAGGACCACAAAAGAAATTAATGTCTTGATGGCTCCACAAGAATTTGACTTTGGATCATCTTTTTTTTAAAAAGAAATCCAGCCCAGGAAGCAGTGCAGCACAAAGGACATCCTTTCTCACTTCCCCTAGAATTCACATGGAATATTAATCAATGAAGAATTTTGATAATATGTGTTCTTGACAAAGGTTGTAACAAGAACAAGAAATGGGAGAAACTAATTCTTCATATGGGAAACAGTAAAATTATAATTCACTGTAATCGCTGCCTTAGATTTTAATTTTCTGGTTCCCTTGGGCTCCACAGTAGGAGAAACTGAAGGACCTCACAGAAGAATTAAAAAGGGATTTATATCAGTGAAAAAATTGACTCATAAATAGTTATAGATTATATTGCAAGTTCTCATCAGACCGGTTAAAACCAAAGCAGAGAGCCTAATTTAGCTTGTCAGGGTTTTTTAATAATGATCCTTTCAATTAAAATCCAGTAAATACATAATGGAAAACTTATATTGTTTTCAGTAAACAAAACTGTGGAGAGAGCTGATGGAAAAACAACATGCCAGAAAAAATCTCTTCTTCCCTCCCATCTGCTTTCTCTCCAGTTTTACTCCGATTTCAGCTAAAAAGCCCAAATAAAAAGCATCAGCACCCCAGCATTATCCCAGAGAGACAGGGAAATGTATTTCCCTGCCTGCAGACAGCAGGAACATGGGAATGTGTCCCTGCCAATATCCAGCAGCCCCAGCACACAAAGCTTTTGTTCCTAAAAGTGTGGGGCTTAGTGCTGGGAAGCTCTTGGAAGGAGACATCTCCTGTCAAGGATTTCTGTGCTCACACTGCACAGCTCTCACCTGCTCTGCAATCTACAGCTGTGCAAGAAGGGAAGGGACTGAAAAGAACTCAGTGAGACAACACCCAGAGAGAGACAACAGCTTGGAAATGCTGTATCACAAAGCCTCAGCTTTGTCATTCTCTTCCCCACAGCAAAAAAAAAAACAAAAAAAAAAAACAAAAAAAAAAAAAAAAAAAAAAAAAAAAAAAAAACCCACAGCTATTACCCAAAAGCTGCTAGGGTTGTTCAAACCCCTCTCCCAAACACAGCCTGCAGTTTCCCAGTGGAATGAAGCACCACTCCACTCAAGGAGCACTCCTGTCACTTGTTCCCTCTTGAAGAGCATCTTGGCATCATCCCAAGGAAATTCAAAGTAGACTCATCTCGCTGTGGGGCATTTTCACAAGTGCTCTGCCATGAAATGCTGCTTTGCCCACATCTTAGGGAGCTTGGTTTCATCGGAAAGCAAAAGTAAAAAATAAAAATACAATGAGGAAGTGATAACTGAGAAAGGACACATTTCTATTTTACTCTTATAGGCAACCAGATTCCTTGGCATTTTTAGCAAGAAAGAACTTTATTTTAGTGGAAATTCATTCCATTTACCTGTTCTTTAGCAAAAAATGATCTGAGGGATGGAACACCTCTCCTGTGAGGAAAGGCTGAGACAACGGGAATTGTTCAGCCTGGAGAAGAGAAGGTTAGACCTTATGAGAACTTCCAGTGCCTGAAGAGCCTGGAGAGGGGCTTGGGACAAGGGCTGGAGAGACAGGACACAGGGGGAATGGCTTCCCACTGCCAGAGGGCAGAGTTGGATGGGATATTGGGAGAGAATTCTTCCTGTGAGGGTGGGCAGGCCCTGGCACAGGGTGCCCAGAGAAGCTGTGGCTGCCCCTGGATCCCTGGCAGTGTCCAAGGCCAGGCTGGACAGGGCTTGGAACAACCTAGTGCAAGGTGTCCTAGCCCATGGCAGAGGTGGAACAAGACATTTAAGGTCTCTTCCATCCCAAACCATTTTGGGATTCTGAAGATAACTTGGCTCTTTCCCTCCACTCAGTTCTGAGCAGTCATGGAAACAAAAAAACCCAACTCTTAGGAACAGCACAAGCTGGACAAGACCTGGGCCATGTCAGAGCTGGGCATTCCCAATGCCATTGGGAACGGAGCAGCAGGAGAAGCTGGCAGGAAAAATGCATCCTTAAGGATACAGGAAGCCTTCCTCTGCTCCCTGTCCTTTTCATGACAGTCCATCTGAGTTTGTCCCTGGCTGGGGACTGACACCTCCTGCACTGCCTGGTGGAGACAAACCCAGTCAGGAGACTGGAGAAAATATAGGAAACTCTTATTTCTTGCAAAAAGAGAATGAGGATTTTTTTTGTGGGAAGGCAGATTTCTGGATTAAAATGTGGTTTTCTCTCTCACGCTTGAGCTACCTGGGAAAATAGAAAAAAAAAGAGAATAATTTAGTTCTATCTTTACTAAATTTTCGTTTGGTTTTGCCTGAGGTTCCTGATGGCTCCTCTGCTTTTCCTATGTCTTTCTAATAAACCAGGAGAGTTTGCAATTTGTATTTTTTGTGTGTGGTGGATAAATCACACTTAGTAAGGTTTCACATGGCCTCACACAGGTGAGCCCACATTTCTGTACCTTATTACACCTTAAATGCATAAAAAGCATGTTTTTCCCAGATTTTTCCCAGGCATAGCCAGGCTAACCCAGAGGGGATTTGGGCACAGTAGTTCCTTGCAGCTTTCTCTGTCTCTGTCCAAGAAAATACAGAGCTCATCTCCCTGTTCCTACCAAATCTGCAGCAAATCTCAATTTTCAGTCCAACAGCCCAGCTGAAAAATGTATTTTCTGCGACACTGTTGTGCTTAAATGATACCAAAAATCAATTGTAATTAAAATAGAAAAAAAGCAAGGCACCAATAAAAAGCTAAAAAAGCAAATCTACACATTTTCCAGAATACTGAGGTGTGTTTACCTCAGTCAAAGCACTGTCCCCAAATGGTCAGTTCTCTTAAAAAGTTGTCTACCCCCAGTGCACAGTCAGTGGGTGTTACCTGAGGAGCTGCAGGCAATAATATTTAGTATTTTATTTTTTATTCCAGACAGGATGGTTTGCCTTCAGCTGTGGACTTCTACACCCTTCATCCTCAAGGCTAAATATCAACACCAAAAAAAGAATGAAACTGATACACAGGACTTTATAAGAATGAGCCTGATTAGGCCATTATTTCTACAGCATCCAGATAGATTGGAATTATTTTCTGTAATACTTAAAAAAACAGATCTTTTTTCATGTTTCAATTTGCACTGATATAAAAATACATTTTTTTTTTAAGAAAGAAAACCCACCTTGTAAGTATTTTCCTATTTCAAACAAATCCTTTTATCTAAGGGTGAGCCCAGGTTGTTACTTGAGATTGTTTGCATAAAATCTCATTAGCCTATTGATTCTCCTTCTAACACCTCAGGTAGTGCTTCATTACCATGCAAATAGAGACAAGCTTTTTACATGTACCTTAATGCAGCACTGATTATTCTCCTTTCACAGCACCGCCAACAAAGCCCCGTAATGAAAGTCATCAATAATTGTTCAACAGGTGAAAGAGATTGGAATCAAAGAGACACTTTCTTATCAGCAAGAGCTTCCTTTTCCCCTCCAAAACACGAATTTGGCACGTTCTCAGGGATCTGCAAGGCTCCCAGTTTCATCTTTTCCTCCCACAGACAGGCACAGTGCACTGCAGGGTGAGATGTTTTGGAATTCAGAGGGAAATCCCGGACCCAAAGGAAGCAGTGGCGCTTACAGTGCTGCCTTCTTCCCCAAATCCCAGCCCTGTCCTTCCAGCCAGCTCCAGTGATTGCTCTGAAGCACCACCTCAGCTTTTAACTTAAACACTTCTGATGTGGAAAGTGCCTGCTTTAACGTGGCACACAGCTTGTGAGAAAGAACAGAATCAGAGAGTCATGGAATGGTTTGGGCTGGAAAAGACCTTGAAGAACACCCAGTGCCACCCCCTGCCATGGCAGGGACACCTTCCACTGTCCCAGCTTGCTCCAAGCCTCATCCAACATTTGGCCTTGGACACGTGGGGAGCCTGGGTAGGGTGGGATTGTTGGGGTGTCCTGAGCCAGAAATGGGACTCAGTGGTGCTTGAGCATCCCTTCCAGGACTGGAGATCCTGTGATTCCATGAGCCAGGAGCAGAGGTGTGCACAGAAGAAATATAGGGATGAAATAAAAATGTTGGAAGCAGCCTCCAGCACTTTTTTCCTTAACAAGCACAAATGCAGGCACAGAGCAGCAGCAGCACTAGAAATGTGGCTGTGAGAGGCAGTAAAAGACACAGCTGTTGGTGCAGAGTGCTAAGTGGGAAAAAAAAAGAAAAGTAAAATTAAAAACACCTACGATTTTAAGTGAAGGAAACACTTCCTACTTGTTTCTCCAAAAGTGAAGGGCAATGGGCTCTCCCATGTAGGCAGACAGCACTTGGCTGTTAAATTTTCCTGCAAAAAAGAACCTGTAAGAAAGAAAACATCAAGTAACCAGCCAAATAAAGGAAAGGAAACTTGACTTTTATGTGCCTATAGTTTATAATGAATTGGGCCCAATTTCTGCAGCAATTGTGAGCTGAAAGCCAGAGCTTTGCTATAATTCAGTTTGATTACTATTGTTGACTTCCTTTTCAAGAGTTTTCTTAAGAACCAATAGAAAAAACCAAGAATCTATTATCAAAAAGTCCAGCAAGGAGGGGAGGAGGAGGAGGGAATACATGAAATAACAAAAATTTAGATGTTTTGAGCAGAACCTCCTATTAGAATGAAAGGGTTTACTCCACAGGCAGATTTTATCCCATTGCCAAGAAATAACAAGCAAAGAGGCAAAAAAAAATAAATGTCAGAAATTCTGTTGTCTTGTCAAAAGCAAAGCAGATTAATTGTGTAAATATAAATGTAATAGTAGTGATATTATACAGCTCAAGCAAAGCCAGCTAATGAATCCCAAAAAGCCAATGCCTAAAAGAGCCTGCTTCAGTTATCAGCATTCCAGTCACAACTGCTACAATTTCCATTTGTGTTGTCAGAACACAGAAGTGGCTTAAAAGAAAAGGCAAAAGCCCTAGAAATGCATGTATAATATTTACTAATCACTACTAATTCAGAAAGATTTAGGAATTTGTATGCCTTCAGCTGCCAAATATCATCTGAAATGTTTTAATACTCTCCAAAACCCTTATTGCCCTTTCACTTGCAAATTTTAGACAGGATTACATTTTCTTGCTTGCTTTCTTTGCACAGAAATTGTGCTCTATGCAAGGAATCGGCATTATGTGATTAACACAGACAAGAAACAATCAATACAAACAAACAGTTTAAAATGGGCTGGAGGGACAGGACACAGGGAATGACTTCCCACTGCCCGAGGGCAGGGTTAGATGGGATATTGGGGAGAAATTCTTCCCTGTGAGGGTGGGCAGGCCCTGGCACAGGGTGCCCAGAGAAGCTGTGGCTGCCCCTGGATCCCTGGAAGTGTCCAAGGCCAGGCTGGACAGGGCTTGGAGCACCCTGGGCTCATGGAAGGTGTCCCTGCCCATGGCAGGGGTGGGACTGGATGGGCTGTAATGTCCACCCCAAACCATCCTGTGGTTCTGTGATTCAGTGGATGGCGTTGGTAGCACCCAAAGCAATGTAGGATAGGAAAGAAATTCCATATTCCTGCCACTATTGGGGAAACAATTCCAATACAATGATACTTATCATCCAAATAATATCAGTCAGAAAATTTAATGTCTTTAATGGAAAAGATAACAATGTTTTGATCATGAACAGGTCCTGGCACAGGATCATTCATATTTGCTATGCTGCTAATTCAGACAGCTGCTGCTAATTGGTCCCAGACAACCATGTTATCTTCTTTGATGCACTTCAGAAAACAGGAAAAATTAAGTAAGTCGATGAAAAACACAAACCCAGGGCTTACCCCAAAAATCTGTGGGCCTTTGGGTTTGATTTTTTTTTATTGTTTTCAATTTTCTAAGCACTGCAACCCGTATATCAAAGCTTGTGTTTGATTAGCCAACCCCAAAGTAACATTTTGTGAATACCACTAGCAAAGAGAAGAGATGAAGAGAGAGTCCACCCGTTCTGAAAGGGTCTTTACAGGACAGGATCAGTGTGAATAAACAGAAATGCTACCTGATACACTCTGGACACCAAGGAAGTACATGGAAACATGCAGCTGGGTCTATGGCTGAGTTGTTTCTATCAGAATTCACTTTGAAAACTATTAGATTAAATTGGACCATGGCAAATTGTGAGACAATTTGCATTCCTGCTTAAAAATCTATTGTCTGAGTAAATCGCCCTCAAAGCTTCATCTCTGTTAAACTGAAATATAAGACGTGGTATTAAAGAGCAAAATTCACCTGTTGACAGCAGTGATGGACTGTCTTTGCTCAAAAGACATTGCTTAATTAAAAACAAATGGGTTAATGTGAGTTAAAGCTACGAGCTCAAGTGCAATCAACAGTCAAGTCAATCTGAGAGCGGGGTGACCTTCAAAGGAGAATGTTTTCACTCCTTAAACACATTGCTGACTTTGGGGAAAGAAATACAAAGTTTAAAAAGAAAAAAGAGAAGGGGTTGTTAATAGGCTGTGAGGAAAGGATCTAAAGAAAAACAATCTTGCATCTTGCTCTTCCGTGGCAAGTGAGACAAGGACCTATATTTTTAATGAATATTTTCTGTGCACTTTGATTTATCTCCTCCATATTGTTCTCCCTAAGTGTCTACAGTTAAATCAAAAGAGACACTCACTAGGGAAAAATAACCCAGCCGAGCCTAACAACAACAAAAGTGCTGTTATCCACAGGAATACCACAGCTTCTGAGGAAGAGAGAAAATCAGGGAGCCATTAATTAGAAAATTAGTTCCAACCAAGCTGGCAAGGTTTATTTTCATGTGGAAAATGGGAATGTTGCTGTTTACATCTCTCAGAGGCCTTTAGAGATGCCAACTGTGAAGAAAGTTAGGAATGATCAAAAATAAAGGATTTTTTTTCTACACTTCAAGGCACGATGGCAGAAGAATCAACTAATTACATCCCATCTTCTCCACCAGCACATGAACAGCAGGGTGTGTTGAGGAGTGGGGTGTGAGAGAGCAGCCAGCCAGGCCACCCCAACCCACTTTTTATCCATAGAAATCTTGGGAGAAGTTTTTTATTAAATGTAAGAGAAATAAGAATCTTTAGAGGATGCCATTCTTCTAAGAGAGCCCCAATCCTGCCCGCTGGGGTATTTCCACTGAGGGCAATTTCCACAGGCCAATGAGGAAGTTCCCAGGGAATGAATGAGATTATAATTTTATAGCACAGTTACCTGCACAAAACTTATTTCATCTTCACAACTCGCTTGATTGCCTTTCCCGTTATTATTGGGAAGTCATTCCAGAACCTCATTTCCTCTATCTGTGAGCAAACTTCTGAAGTCCAGCTGGAATTTATGAGCAGCCTATTTGAAACCACTCATTCTTATGCTAACATTTCCCTAGAACTTTCTCCATTGATTACTTTTCTCTCTGAAGTGTCTCTCCAGACAAAGGCTATCGCCTGTCAACTTTAATTTCACAACGTATCATCGTGTAAAATAGGTCTCTATTTCTTTAGTCAATCTAATCATTTTAGAAAAATATGGGACATTTTGCAAGAGAAATGTTGGAGAGCCAGGATTTATCATGAGTAATAGGAGTAGGAGTAAGGGAGTACCTGGAGGCAGGCGGCCTTTCTGTGCTCCATCCCTCCTGCTCCCTTCTCAGAAGTGACACCTCCAAAAGGTGCTTAAATGAGCCTGAAACAGGCAATAAAACTTTACAAACACTTACCACCTACACACAAAATAAACCAGGATCTGTCCTCTGCAATAAGCAATTTCCAAGGATTGAAGCACTCACTCCTTTCCTTTCTTTCCAAAACAAGGGTATACTCACCTCTTTTTCTCACTTAAAATACAATTTAAGACTTTCTACCAAGAAACAGAAAAGGTTACACAGACTAATTGTGTCACAATTCATTTTCTTGGGCAAGTTCCCAAAATCCCAGACCGAGGATTAAAAGATCTGGCTCAGGTTGGTCCTGCACAGTTCCCAAAGCCAGGAGGAGAGCTAGCAGAAGGAATGCTCTGTCTGCACACTGCAGGAAGCTAATAAGGAGTCCTCAATTTGCTTCAGGAAAATAATATGCAAAAAGAAGAGTCTCCCATTATACAGAGGATTCTGGGAACACCTGCAGGCTCCAGAATACCAGTTGGTTTTGGGCAAGTCACAGATTTTTTTATGTCTTCTTTCTGTGTCTTTTTTAAGTGTGGTTTCCTTGGTCCACATTTAGGAAAAAAAAAATAAATAAACCAATTTTTCAGGTGTTTGCAAGATCCTGCCTGGATGAGTGAATGGGAATAGTAAGAAGGGCAACGCCACTCAATCTGATCTGCTCTGGAAAACCACAAACAGCTCAGTTAAAGCTGAACCAGCCAAAAACCACATTTGGTGAGTGGTCTGGGGCTGCTATGAAAGAGGGGAAGACAAAAGATGGGCTCATGTGGTGTTTCATCAAAGGTCCCATGAGAATTGTGACAAACCAGAACAAAATGCATTTCTTCCCCATCACCAACACGAGGCCACGCTCTCCTCCAGACCAAGGTTATTTCTCTATCCATGTCCTAATTTGCTGATAGGCATCACACACTTCCATTCCTTTTCACTCCAAATTAGATAAAAGTTAGGAAATGAGGCAGCACACCGTGTCCCCACAGAGAGACACTCGGATATTCAATGTCATCCAAAGTCTCCCTGATGTGAGGAGCCCAGACTAATTTACTGCCTCTCCCAGTCTCAACAAAATATAAACAACATCATTTACTGTGACCTGTGGCGTGCTGCTTTCCCTTCTATTTTTCAGATATGTTTAGTAAGTTTCAGAGAAGCAGAAATGCAGAAGTCAGAGACCAAGTGACAGGAATAATTTACTGAAACCTGGAGATCCACATCCCTCTTGATTTTAGCACAAATGGCAGCTTTCAGTGCCTTTAAAAAGGGGACCGAGGAGCTGGGCACTCTGCATCAGCCAGGTTTAAAACTCTCTCCAGGCACTTTCATTTCCTCTGAAATAGCAACGTGAGAGGAAAACTTGAGTTAGGAGCTGCACAGTCAGTGCCAGGACAGGAGGATTTAACACCACCCACCAAAAAGGATGAATGAGCCCCCAAAAACCCCTGTCTGGAGCCGGGGTGAAAGAAGGAATTTAACAGAAGCACTGTCCTGGCAGGGCAGCTGCTCTGTGCCTGGAGCTCAGGGACAATCCAGGGAGCCAAGAAAGCCCAAGCCTTTAAAGCCAAGGTGTCCATCTCCACCCCAAAGCCTTCATCCCTCAGATGCTGGGAGAGCATCTGCTTCAAACAGCCCTTCTCATGGCTCTGGGAGGTTTGGAGAGTGTTTCTGTGCTTAGCACAGGAGCTCATTCCGTTCCCTGTTAAACTCAGGTCTGGCAAGGCTGGAGAGGATGTCCCAATGTCCCACCCTCACACACGGAGGGTGGAGGGAGATCAGCCCTTGAATCCTCCCAGGGATGTTGCCCAGGGCATCAGCACTTCCAGCCTCCCTGGAACACCCCAGAGCAGAGGAGATGTTCTGTGATTTACTGCCATCAGTGCTTTTGCCCAGAGCACTGATAAAAAAGTTGGCTTGGGCAAAGTAGCAATAAATGAAACATAAAAGAAATAAAATTTTGCGGGGTTATTATCATTGCTGCTCTCATTCCAGAAGAAAGCCAGAAGGGGGATTTCCCAAGAAACTCTGGTTTTCTTAAAGACTTCCTAACAGCAGATTGAAACTACACCCAGCCATCCCCACTGTGGGACTAAAAGGAAAGCAAAGGCTACACGGGAATTGCAGCAGTTGGAGACACTTTGGGTTTATCCCAGGACAGGAGGGAAATGCCTGATTTCCTGTGGCTGCTGTCTCTAGATCCCAGTGCAGGAGAGCCTCACCCACCCTGCTCAGCATCCCTTCTGGTTCACCCCTTCCAGCCATTAGCAGATCCTCAGGGAGTGTCGATTTCTGGCTCATGCCAGGCTGGCTGCCACTGCCAACGCTCAGATGCAAAGAAAAATCCTGAGCACTGATGTCCAAGATATTATTGGAACAAAAAGATTCACTAGAGCACATGCCTTGCCTATCCTGTGGCATTACTTTCTCCTTTAGCGACTCTAAGTCCAGTAAGTTGTTCTGATCCTGAAAGAATACAAATCTGGAACCTCAAATGTGCCAATCTCTGTGTATTTTGCTGGCAGAATTTATCCATACTACCAATTAATATAATTTAATCAATAGCAGTGAATCGAAAAAAACCAAATGCACAAATGTTCCTTCCCTCCTGCTACTCAGTAACAGAGTGAATAAAATCCAATAAGGGGGTAAAGTGGACAACTAAACACTCAAATCTTTATCTCATGCACCAAGACATCCTGAAGCCTTGCCTAATACAAACCTCTTCCATAACAGAGAAAAATACCATGGAATATGAAATAAGAGAGCCACACAGAGTTTAAAGCACACTCGTGCATTGGTAACAGGGTTTTGTGGGGTAGCCACAGCAAAATAATGCACTAGGGGCTATAAAAAACATGAAATCCCACACAGGTCTGGATAAAAGTTGTCACTCTTACAAGAGTGATCTGGATTCACCCACTGAGGATTTCCCACCTGGAAAGCCCAAACACACAGATACGTGTCTGCTCAAATGCATATTTTATTTCCAACTTTAAATTCTCCTAGAATATTTTGATCTGATGGTTGCAGCCATGCAGATATTAATTTAATGCTTGTAAATTTAAATTCAACTTGGCAGCCTGTGCACAGAGCAAGCATTACCTGTCCCACATATGAAGCAAAGAGCTGACAAACTGCTTCCTTTCTGTGACACAAAATGATTTTCAGGGTGCTCCCCAAATCTATACTGGGGAGCTGCAGCCAATTTAGAGGCCTCTGACACTTATGAATTATGAATTTACCACTCAGTATTTAACTAGAGCCCAGCTGTAATTAATATTAGCTTGCCTGGAATGCAGGGATAAGCAAACTGAACTGCCTGTGGGGTACATAATTTTTGGAACACACCATGATGACACAGCCAGGCACTGTGGAAGTGTGGAAGTGTGGAATGAATGGGACTCCCAAAAGGGTAGAGATGGATGTGTGCAGCTGCTCATAGGAGGCACCCAGCAAAACTATTGATTAAAATGTTATACTCAGGAAACTTGAGCTCTGTTTTGAAGCTGAGCTCTCCAGGGTTTTCCCTGTTTCTCCATCCAGCCCTTCCTCCTCTGCAACATGGGGAATGGGGAAGCCCCATTTTCCCCTCTTCCTCATCCATTTGATGTAAACCATCCTTTATAAGCTGCTCAGGTCACCCTTTGTATCCCAAAACATGCACATGAACCAGGACAAATGACATTTTTCCAAGGAGTGTGATGGAGTCACAGATCTCTTTCTCCCATCTCCCAACACATTGCTCCTGTGCACTCACAGTGCTCCCCAAACTGGATATGGGAAAGCCTCAGAGCAGAAGAGCAGCCCAGTTTAATTTTGGATAGAGTTTGGTAATTAGATTTATCAGACAGTAGGAGCCTTCCCCAGGCATGTTTGAAACTCCCTCGAAGGAAAGACAATGTGATATTGTGAATATGTTATTTCTTTGCAAAGATAAAAGCTGGAGTCGTGCTGTGGTCCTCATAAAACCACTCTCTCTTCTGGTTTCTGATGTTTTTCTGCACTTTCTGTAGATCCTGCTCTTCTGTTTCTTCCAGCTGTATCTGCTTTAGACAAAATAATCTGTAAATCTGCAGTAGTGTGACACCAGCTCACTACAGCAAACTAGATCTAAAAACACAGCCCACAAGTCAATCCATTAAATGGATGGCTACTAAAACAATCTATAAATTCTAAAACCTGCAGAAAATAGCTGATATTTGAAGGTTGTCACGTCTTGCACCAAAACTCTGAAATTTTATCAGCTTTGGGAATAAATTTGTTCTGGCTGCAATGTCCCAGTGTTCAATTCTCCCTGCATTGCCTGGTGGGAAACATCCTTCCTGTGCAAGCCAGGGAAAACTCAAATTAACTCCTGTGTAGAAAGTTGTGCTTATAATCACCTTTTTTTTAAGGAGCTGGAGGTTTGGGGAGCAGATTGTGGTCAGCAATGAACCTGCTTGACAAGGTCAGGTGGCTTGTGAAGAGAAAATTGTTGCCTGTGTAAAAGTAATTAGGTTGCACTGAAGAGAAGCTGCCAAAGTCCCAGTGGCCTCCATGGGGTAAAGCAGAGTAATTAAAGCAGTTTTAATGCCTATTTACACCAGCAAAGTCTGGCTATAACACTGGCTGTCAAAAAAACCCAGGAAAGCAGAGGTGATGAAATTGCGTCATTTCATAAAAACCTACTACTAAATAGTGAGGTGTGGGTGCTGAAATATCCAATTATCCGCTGGAATATTAACCAGGTGTCCAAGCAGGAAGCAGGAGAGGGGAATTTGGTGCAGTCCCACATTCCCTGAGCCTTCACCAACACCTAGAGCCCTGCCAGCAGAGCAGTCCATGATTTAATCTGCTGTGCAGCTCCAGCTCATGATCTGCTCTGCAAAACCCCCCAAAAGTGTGAGCCAAAGCTGATCTGCTCTGCAAAACCCCCCAAAAGGGTGAGCCAAAGCTTTCTGCAGAAAAAAAAAAAAAAAAAGCACTGACAGGAAGCCTTTGGAGCAAGGGAAAAGCAGGAGGAGCTTTGAGAGCTTGAGCACAAGTTGGATAATCCAAAACTCCGATTTTCCGAGGCTGCTGAGGTGAGGGTGCCCGACCTCAGCTCAGCTCTCTGGTACCCAGACTATAACAGTCTTGGATTTAAGCACTATTTCTCCTCCCATATTTCCTGGGAAAGAATTTGCCATCAAGGCCAAAATTCCATCCACAGGAACCAAAGATAACCTTAACTGGTGAAGAGATAAGATTTAATCTCAGCCATTAAGGATGTTTCTACAGTTCTCATAAATTGTTGAGATTTGAAGGGCGGGTGTTGTTTTGCCTTTTTTTCTTTGTTTTATTTTTAATTAAGCAAGGCAGACAATTTGTACTAACTCTGTAATTTTCCCCTCACCCACAGAAGATCTTTGAACAACAACTTCTTCCAGTTCTTTCCATTTTACCTGCGAGCTCAAAGCCGACTTTCCTCTGCTGCTGACAAAGTGAACCTGAGCAGTGGGAAGCCAGTAAATCTCAAGCAGCAGTGATGCTTTATGTACCTTAAGTACTGCAAGATTAAAAATGTGGTTTTATCACAGTGTGATACCGACGTTAATAACTCGTCTGGAGCAGGAATTCAAAGCTTTCACTATTCTATAATTGAAAGTTGCCCAGTTGCACATGGATTCAGGTAGCAACAGAGGAGCTCAGATCATCTTAGTCAGTGTTTCACTCCAACAGGAGTCTGAGAAGGGCAGTGGAGCATCACTCAGTCAGGCATTACCAACACTGGGGTTTGCATTAGCAAATGAAGCTACATGCAAGTCACAATCCCACGCCAGCCGACTACAAAGCAGGTCAGGCATGCAGAAAAATTCATTCGTGGCACTCTGAAAGCAGAGAGAACATTTAAATTTCAGATTTTCAGCCCATCAGCAATAGCCTTACCTGCTGCTACATTTTCAGTTGTCCCAGCAACAAGCAATTCCTTTCCTTTCAGCCTTTTTATTATCGCTTCTCCTTTTCAGTAGCCTTTTGTGGGGCAATTATTTCATAAATCTTAATTACTGTTTCATTTTGTTTTGACTGGGCTCCACATAACCACTGCAGGCAGTCACAGAAAGCAGCTGTCCCTCCCAGCACGGCCACAGCCACTGCAGCTCTGGCTCTCACATCCCAAGGAGGCAGAGCAGCAGCAGCAGGACACTGGGGGGATTTCAGGGCAGGACAGAGGGACACAGCCTGGGAAGGGGCAGGAGGAGCTGCACTGTGCTGGCTGTGGCATCCCCGCGGTGCCAGGGACAGGGTGGGAGTGCCTGGCTGCAGGGAGGGTGGGCACAGCTCACCAGGGAAGCAGGCAGGAGGCTGCACCCCACTGCAGGGAGTGCTTGGGATGGCACAGCTCTGAGAAGGGTAGGGGGAGGCAAAGGCACATGAGAGGCATTCTGGTGCAGCAAGGAAAGGAAAAAAAGCCTTCCTCAAATAGTTTGAAGAAGCCTTTACCCTGCCTGGGAGCTCCTGAACCTCCCTCTTTGCAGAGAGCTCTCCTCAGGGTGGGCAGGACAAGCCTCCTGGAGCTCTGGCAGCCTTGACCACTGCCCTGATCTACTCGTGTCCAATAAAAGTGTCAGAATGTCATTTTAGCAGCTTTTGGTTATAATTTCACCCCCTTCTCTCGCAGGGCACACAGTGCACCTGACTTTAAAAGATGATAAAAATGTCAAGGATGCAGAAATGCTCTGTGTGTGTCCACAGCTTTGGGCCTGAATCAGCTCTGCAGTTACAGTCATCTCTGAAATCCAGCAAAAGTCTCTGGGCACAAACTGTCACCATTTGTATTTCCTAAATCAGCTTAAGCACAGCCTAAACCACAGGGCTCAGTTCTGCCTGTAAGCCTGTGTAAATGGCTCTCCGTGCATGCACGTTGCCCATTTCCCACCTGGATTTCCTGCTATTCCATCTCATTTGTGCAAATCAGGCCCAGCTCGTGTTCCTGTTCCAGGTCAGGCTGCGGAGGAGCAGGAGCTGCAGCACACAGGGAAAGAAAAACCAATCCACTCCTCCCTCGTCAATCATAAAGAAACTATGTAGGTAGAACACAACTCGGGCAAATTCCTGCTTTTCTGATTAAAGAAATCTAAAGGTAGCAACCAGAAGCTTGCCAGACACCTACAGGAATTTAAATAATAAAAAAATCAACTTATGCAGACATTTATACGTTTTTTCAAAAGTAATAATATTCACATAAAGTGGGTGAATATCCTAAGGTGGAATTGAAAGAGTTTTAGTCAGCCACCATTTCATTTGAAAAGCCTAATAACACCCCTGGATTTAAATTCCATATATCATTCTGCTTTTGGTTTGCAGCTGTTGAAAATGCCATCACAAGAAAACAGTGTACACCATTTCTAGTAGTGCATATTTATAGTTTATGGCTTTTTTATCCCAAGAAATTGCCACGTACATAAAGAAAATCAATCTTTTCAATTTCCAAACTGTTTCAGAATTTATGTTCATTTTCTATTATAAGCATTTGATCTGGTCTCTGAGAAGTCAGATGGAAAAGTTTCTCTCCTTTGCAATCAGGAAAAATATGTTCATGAGTATTTTTAGACTCTGCAAGCCTTAAAACCTGAGATATCCCCTCACATTTTATTTCCTGATGCTCAATATCTTTTCTGTTGCCCGTTTGTGATAACAATTCCTTTGGGGCATAATGAGGAAAAGCCAAAGTTTCTTCCACACAAATTCTTCCTTCCATTCATAACACTGACAGGGGTAGAGATGCTGAGGCAGTTTCTGTGAACTCAATTAAAAAAAAAATCTAATATGAAGCTGTAGAAGCAGTTTTGGTTATATTTATCATCAGATGTTGCAATTAAAGACTGACAAGTTTGCAAAGCAAACAAAACAGAAATAACAATTGAGGCCACACCTCCAGGGGGAAAGGGAAAGTCAGGGTGTAAAATTATCACCTCCTGAACCTGGTCAGCTTGGCTTAACACAGGTCTGGAGGAAAACACAGGTGTATGATGTAGATATATATGAATTTAGCTCAAATTTAGCAATTAGCCTTCTTGCTAAATACACAGAACTTCTGCTCTGAGGCCAGAAATCTCAAAAAGTTGTGAGTCACTACCACAACCCAGTCTATGTGACCACTTTTCATCCTTAAAGGCTCAGATAATTCAAGACTGTTTGTCTGCCCTTCTTCAAAAATGCAACTATTAATGAAAACCCTGAGTGGAAGCAATAAGCAAGCAAAAACGGAGTGATGGTGCCAAATTTTTGGAGAATGGCTCATCATTTTTTATTCCATGTGGCTGGTGACCAGCTCTGGGGGTTACATTCCTGCTGAGAGGGAGGCACCAGGAAATCTTGAAAGTGTTGTGTTTTCCCTCTTTTCAAATAAAAAAAAAAGGTAGAGCAGCCATGTCTGAGAAGATGCTGACACTGCTTAGCAACCAAAGTGATGGGGAAAAAAAACAAGTTGGGAAGTCACCTGCTAGGGTTTAAATTACCTTAAAAATCAAAGATGAAACCCAACAGTGCAAGGCACAACTTCTGAATGACCTGCTGGGGAATGCCCACACAGGCAGGAAGGATTCCCCACAAAATGGCCCCAAAATGGATAAAAGGATGTGGAGGAACTGTTTTCCATAAAAGATTTCCCTGTTTTTGCTATCAGCACTGAAGCTCTGCACCAGTTCCTGGTCATCATAAATAAGAACAAGGCAGAAAAATCTGGAACCTCAGTGAAGGGTATGGGAGGGGAGGAGTTATAGGATTATATTCTGCTTATTTTACCCCAGGATTACATTTTGCTTAAATTTTAGTGTGCTCTGGTGAAATTTAAAACCCAAAAAGTGAAATGTGCATGTGGAGTGGCACTGGGAGAGGCTGAAGGACCTTCTGTGTGACAGGAACCACTCTTGGAGGAGACAGGGAGAAGTGGCACAGAGAACACGTTGTGCCAGCACTTCCTCCTCTAGGATTTGACAGCAGAATTCCTGGAGGAAAAATTCAAACCCACAGTGAATTTGAGAGGCTGTAACTCTCTGCCAACAAGTGACAGTGTTCTTCTCCGTTATTATGGTAGAATTTTAGCTTTTGGAAATGTGGAGATTAGCAGGACTTCCAAAACTCTGTTGCATCTCGGGGACAAAGTGAGTCAAATCTAAACTAATATAAATCAAGGTAAAAGTGCAGATCTGGTTGAGCAGAAAGTACAGTTTGTCTCTATCCTGCTTACACATTTCTGGTACTTTCTGTGCAGTTTCAATCACTTTTGGTTTTTTAATGAGAAGAGAGGCCAGTCTCAGGAATTGCAATATAATTGTGAAATTTAAAGGTTACCATCCAAGTATATTTTCATTTATCCCCTTTAGCTCTGAAATATCCCACCAAGCTGCTAACATCTAATAATCCTTTTAGAGAAGCTGAATGTTATCTGTAAAAATTAAATTGTTTACATTCACCATGGCTTACTGTAAATAAAAATGCTCATTCATTATTGAAAATGCAGCAGAGCTTGGTGAATTTTGTGTTTTCCCTGCTCAGTTTTGGCTCTAACCAGCTCCATAAATACATTAGCACCATCTTTTGGCTAAACTGGGTCCTGACCTATATTTGTAGCTTTTCCTTACAGGTGGGGGTTGTTGCATTTTTCTGGAATTTCCAACCTTTTGAACATGAGGAGGAGCTAAAGAGAGAAGTGAAGTTCAGGCTGTGGCTGACAAACCAATGAAGACATTTTAATGTCTACACTGAGGTGCCTTTATGTTGCTGCAGCCCTGAAACTGAATTTTTATAGTTATTTTCCTTCTCCTAGAATTGTGTAAAGGTGATTTTTTTTGTACAAATGCAAATCACCTCCACTAATTATTAATCAGATGCTTGTGTGCATCATATCTTTTTCATAAAACATGGAATATGGGCCTGCTCTAAGGATTTGCTGCTACTTTGCCATTCACTTCTACTTTATGTCACCAGATATAAAAGGCTCTAAATTCAGACTTAAGGCGGTTTGTAAAAACCCCTCTTTATTTTACCTTACATTTTTTAATGTGTTTATTGAAATTAGTTGAAAGGTGGGATGAAAATGCAGTTTCTGTTTAGGCAAAAATCCCCCCTTCCTTGTGAATTCCCTTTATCCTGTTGACATCCCATCAGGAAAACCATCATTACTTGGTAATAATTGGCTACCTTATGACTTATGGCTAAAGCCATGCAGTTCACAAGTCTCCTGTGTACTATAATATTTGTCTGTATAATTTTTACCTGTACAACACACACACCCACACCAAAACATATTCTTTTATCCCTACTGATGTAATTTCAGGACTGAGAAATCTGGAGAGATTGCTTGGACTGGATGATCTGAGAGGTTTCTCACCTCAATGATTTTATTATTCATAAAGAACATGTGTGGGAACAGGGATGTTTTAAGGGCATGTGGAAAAACAGCTGGAAATAGGAGACAGATAATAATGTCTTATAAGAATATTGATATACATCTGAAGAAAATGATGCCAAGGTGGACAGAAAAGCAAGGATGTACAAGAGCTTGTCCCATTCTAGCTGGCAACAACCACATCAACCAGGAGATTTATGGAATGAAAAAAGCATGACTTGAAATTTCAGGAAGGTAGGGGAGGGATTTTCCCATTATTTACCAAATGAGGGGGAGAAGATGTTCCAGGGCTACACTGCCTATATGACTATCCTACACATAGCTGTTCAGGCAGGAAAAATCTTCAAGGAGCTGGTGGGATTCTGTTCCCATCCTAAGAGCCAGATTATCATAATTTTGCATCATTGAATGGGAGCACAGGGTTCAGGAAACTCCCATCCAGGGAGCCAGCCTGGCTCCATCCCATTCCAGCTCCTTGCAAGCACATCCAGGGGAAAAGCTGCCCTGACAACACACAGCAGTGGCCAAATCCATGCCAGCAAAATCTCATATAGGAAAAGAGAAGGGCAAAGAACCAACAGGAAAGAAAACTTTTATCATTATATTTGCAATGCAGAGGCAAAAACTGAAATCGCCTGAAGCAAGGTAAAACTGCTTGAACTGAAAAATTAGAAATAGATGTTTCTCTTTTAATTCTGAAAGGCTAAGATGTCTCACCACCTACCTATTTGCATGAGGAAGTTCAGGTTCAAGGAGATGTTTTGCATAAATAAAAAAATACTAAAACCTGGGTGTTCTTTTAAAGGTACTCCCCCAACTTGTTGCCATTAGTTTAAATAAATTCAGAAAGTCTTTGAAACACACCAAAAATAGTTTTTAAGTAGAAATATACTGAATATGGGGGAGGGAGGGAAGGGTTTGAAGGATTTGCAGAGAGGATTTTTCTCCTTGTTGCACCAGATTTGCTGGTCATTTCTTAAAATAACTCTAAGGCTTCTAAATCTATAGAAGTTTATTTTTCTTTCTATAATCTGTCAATTTTTCCGTTAATTAATCTGTTAATTAATCTTATTTCTATCATCTGTTAATTTTTTTTAGTGTGAAAGCTTTGAAATTTCAACCAACAAAACATACCACTGGGGTTTTTTTTCACCTTCCCAGTTACTATTTGATAATGGGCTATGAAACCACTTATCTGAAGAGAGCCCAGCCAGTCTCAGTGGCTTTGGGCACCTGCATTAAAAGCAGATCTGTTGTGCTCTTTAAAATGGCAATTTCCCCAAGCCAACCACACATTGTTTGGAGTCCTTTGGCCCAGTGTTTGTGTGCTGTACCATTATCATGGGAAGTGTTTTGTTTATTGAAAACCCATGCTCTGTGAGTCACTAAGCCAAGGAAAATTCTGTATTTAACAGCTCTCTGCACGCTGGGCCCTGAGAAAGCACTGCTGCAGCCACTTTATTGCAAACAACAGAAAATCAGCTCCTGCCAGACACTTAAATATTCTCTTTTTAAATCACCTAAGAACATCTGATGGATGTTGTTTAGAGATTGGGTGTCACTGTTAGAGTCTCTCCCACTTCTTCACAAAGATCATATCCCCGATGTGGGAGAGACTAACCAGATTTTTCTTGTGGATTGAGGACGACCTGGGAAAAACAGGATGACTGGTTTTATCTCTCTACTATATTGCCCTCCCTAAAAATAAAAAAATAATAACTAAAGAAAAAACCAAACAGGAGCCACACTGGAGTACCTTAAAAAAATCCCAAACAGCAATCCACACATTGTCTTGGATGATCCCATAAAGATAAACCTGAGCACTGCTTCCCTTTTGGCAGGAAAGGATCCTTTCAAATAACCCTAACAGACATGTGTCACTGCTCAGTAGTTGGATTTTCTTACCATATAAAACCAAATACCAAGGAGGCCAAGTTTTCCCTGGCTCTTAAAAATCAGCCTCAACATGAAAAAAGATATCAAGCTTCTCCCCAGCACTAAATCAGTACTCCCCAGGCTAAACCATAAATGTATTCAACCAAGTCAGCCTTAGAAACTTTTCATTTAGCTCTACAAAGATAACACTAGATCAGCATTTTCATTAAAAAGAAATGTCATGGCTCATTCCTTTCTGTGATTGAAGAGGAAGCAGCAACATCTTCCAAAACTCAGGAGAGAAACATATGCTGCAATAAAAAATAAATAAAACTGTGATTGTTGTTCCATTTAATATTTCAGTCTATGATTATAATTACTTCTTGATTGGGATGAATTCTCATGTTAAAAGCCTCATGCAATGGCAGCTCAAGTAAATAAAAAAAAGCCATGGCAGAACTCACAGGATGAGCCAGGTACAAGGTGCAGGGACAGAAACTTGACTGGTCTTCATTTGCTCTGGTTTTATTCTAATTGTGCAGCTGAAGAATGTTTCACCCCCACAACCTCTCTGTTACCTGTCCAACATCTGTAATTTAGCAAAGCCCTGGAACAGAACTACTGGAATACTTAAAGCTACAGCAGATTTTGGTTGTGGCAGGTCAGCAAATTCTTACCAGGTCCTTCCCTATCTGCAACAGCCAGAGTGGGATGGCCAAAGACTGGATATGAAGGAGTCCTTGGTCACAAAGAACAGGGGGCAGTGTCCCTGTACTGGCAGGCACAGACCCCACAGACTGTTATGGTCTGTGCTTAAAGGCTCCTAAGACTTTACTCCTCAGGAGTAAACATGGAGCAGAGCAAATGGGGAGGGGTTTGGCAAAACATCTTCCTTCCTTGCAGATCATTTGAGGTCAGAACTTTTCACTGGAGGGGGGTTGAGTTTCAAGGAATGATTTGTCCAGAAGTCTTTCTTCAGGATGAAATGGCTGGCTGGAATGAAGGGCTGATGGACAAAATGAGGGAGTAGGAAGGGGAGAGCCTCAAGAAGCGGGAGCTGAGCTTCCCAACATCATGGCTGGCATATCTGGTTCAGCCATGGCCCAGAACTGTAAGAAACCTGTGATCTGAAAAAGCAGGAGGTGCAGCAAAGGTGCCTTACAGGCAGCACAAGCCATCCCCCACGGCCCATGCAGGGGACATTACTGGCATGGAGTCAAGCCCCAGGTATCCTCAGCCTCCCCCAGGAGTGCCACACCTCCACACCTCCACGCCATTTCCACTGCTCCCCTGCCAGCAAACCCCTCTGCTAAAGCCTGATGCTGTCCAGACAGGAGGTGTACTTGAATCCCAGAAATGTTTGGCTTGGAAGGGACCTTAAATCTCTTGTTCCACCTGTTGCCATGGGCAGGGAAACCTCCTCCCATCGCAGGTTGGTCCAAGCCCTGTCCAGCCTGGCCTTGGACACTGCCAGGGATCCAGGGGCAGCCACAGCTTCTCTGGGCACCCTGTGCCTGGGAGCTGCTGGGTATCCAGGTGGAAGCAAATCCTCCAAATTCCTCTGTTCTGATAACTGGAGAGGAAGTGATGAGCAGTCTCAAGCCAACAGCAAGTTTCTGAAGTTCACACATTTTCCCTGTCACTGAAGGCTTCATGTTCAACCAGTGTGTAAACTCCACCAGAAAACAGCACTAATCTTTCTGCAAGAATCCAAGCCCAAATTTGCAAACCAAAGCGAGGACCTGAAAGAGTCTTTTTGTTGTTTACACAGCACTGTCCTCCAGCTCTTTAGTAGCACAATGTAGAGCACTAGTAATTCAACATAAATACATAACTGTACACACGGAGCGTACACAGAGTCAGTCACACACAGCATCCCCAAAACCCACAGACAAGGAGCTGGGAACCTTTGCTGTTGATCATGACTTCTTTCTTTGTGTTAACTTTAAAATAGTAATGATCTTCTTTTATCTTAAATGCACGAACAATGAAGTAAAACAATGTCAAGTCAGATGAGAGAACCCGAAGTCACTTCAAACAATTGAGATGTGACGCTCACTGTTAAGTACAGTTCTGCTTTCAACAGATTAAAGTACCTTCAGATCTATTTTTTGTTCCAGTCAAAGGCAGACACGTTGCATAAAACATCAGGGGGCTTTCTTTGATCAGATGCATAACTTTACATTTTTTGTTAAACAGTTATAAAAATAAAAAGGCCTTATAAGAGGTAAATTCAGAGGATATTCATACTTTCCCGATGACAGCTCAATTGGGGTCTTGAGTTTAGCACCACTTTCTAGATGTAAAAATAATTATTTGTAGAGTAAGTTTTCAAGTTGCATCTCTAGAGGAGATAAAGGAATGATCCACAGCTCTATGCAAAACAAGTCCCACTTGGAGAGGGTTGTTACCTTCATTGAAATAAACCTCTGCTTAATATCACTGGATTAGAACAGAGAGACTTTCTGAGCATTAATAGGGCCTTTTTGTGCCACTCTGCAAGTTCACAGGAATGATAAAACTGTCTTAATTAAGTCTAAAGATTTTCTCAGCATAAGAGATTATCCCTGGGACAGGCTGCCAGAGCAGTTCTTTGTCTTTGACAATTAGATCAGATCTGAGGCACAAATGGCAAAGCCCAGAACAGGAGCTTCTAAGAATAAAGCATGGCAAGGATAGGCTGGTGCTCAGCCTCAACCCTATAGCCTCATTTACTGAGGGTTTTAAGGGTTTTCCAAAAATATAAATGAATTTGAGCTGTCAAGTTTTCATATTGATTTCCTCTATCTCATAAAAAAAAAAAAATAAATTAAAAAAGAAAAAGGAAGGTTAATCAACTGCTGAGGAATTGGAAGGAAAGGAAAGAATTTGTAATACAAAGGAAAATGGGGCTGTTAAGACCCTCATACTTAGGGTGAGATAAAAACCATGCTGGACTAAAGGTTGATTTCTCCAAGTTTTTTTATCTTGCAGCTCTGCAGATTTTAACACCCAGCAAAATAAATCCAGCCACAGAGTGAATGGCTGCTTTTCCTGGGAGCACTTTTTTTGTTGGATCACCAGGTGAGCACCAGGGATGCACGGAACAGTTTTGGTTTGTGTGTTTCCCAGGCAACTTAGTTTTATCAGTCAGAGCGAAGAGAGAAGGAATTCTTCTTAAAACATCAAAAAATCAAATAACCTGCCAGCAGATTAAAGGAGTTTTATCCTCGTTTATCTAAACTCCTCGTCAACATCCTTAAACTCAAAGGGATGTAGGTCAGCTCTGCTGTCCTTTCTTGAGTCACATCTGAAACTGTGACAGGGTTCAACCACTTTGAACAGCATCAGCTCTGTGTGTGCTGCCAGTGCCAGCCCTCCCCTCAGGAATGTGAACTTTCATCCTCTGAGACACTGAGTTTTAAAAGTGCATTTTTTATCTTGCCACAGTGATATGATAGCATTTCTAAAGTCTTGGTCTCTCCATAAAAAATGCTTGTTGGTTATGCAAATAAAGGCCAGCTCAATGCTGGTTGAGTTAATTGACACAGTTAGGAATTCATACACACAACTTTTCCAGACTGGAGAAAGCAATTTCACTCTGATTTGCAAGACAGCAGCTCAGAATCATCAAAGTTGGAAAATACCTCCAAAATCACATAACTGCATTCCTTTAGTGGCCCACTCTGCACAATCCCTCAGCTGTTTCACAGGGTGTGCAGAGGTGTGCTGGAAAAACAGCACTTCAATTCCAGCTCCACACTCATTAAAATTACATACAGGTACCTGTGTTGTGTATCTGCCAATGCATTATTTATTCTCCTTCCCAAAACTGGGATGGATTGTGCAGTTCTCCTTGAGGAGGAAGCCAGGAGCAGAGCTCAGACAGCTGACCCACAGCTGGTCAGGGAGATATTCCATCCCCTGGAATGCCATGCCCAGTGCATAAACTGGGGGAGCTGACTGGGAGGAAGCAATCACTGCTGGGGGACTCAGATATTGGGCATCACTCACCTTTCCTGCTGTTTTCCTCTGTCTCTATCCCTTTCACTGCAATTATTATTTTATTTTGTTTCAATTATGAAACTGCTGCTTCTTCCCAATCCTCCTCCCCACCGTGGGAGGAGAGGTTAAACCTAAACAGACAGAAATAGATTTTTGTCTGCAGCTTTGTTATTCTCCGACAAGTCCTTTGGCCAGTCTGTGCCATCTCTGGCAGGATTTTTTTTCACGTCAATCAGGAGATGAACCAAGAAATCCACTGAGGCTTTCCATTCATCTTTCAGCTGTATATCAAGCATTTAAGGATAAGTATCCACCTGCACAAGGAGCTTTGGTGACACAGCATGGGAAAAAGAGCTCTATTCCACTTTCCAATAGCAGACAATGTCTCCTGTTCACCTTTGTGCAAAAAAATTTGCAAAGAGCAGATACCAGAATATGGGGCAAGCAGTGAGGAAAACTCCTTCCTTCCTTCCTTCCTTCCTTCCTTCCTTCCTTCCTTCCTTCCTTCCTTCCTTCCTTGGTTTGAGGGTGTTCTTTTCCAGCAGTTCAGCTGGATCTGTGCTATAATCTATTTGCATAATCCCCTCTGAATAATAAATAACAAGAATAATAAAAAACGAGCAGGAATGACAGAGTGAATTCTGTGTCTATACCAACAGGAGCTGGTGTCAACCCCACACTCCCCTTTGCTGCTTTCGGGGCATTTTTGTTTCACTTTCCTGTGAGACCTAAAGCAATATTCTGCTTTTATTTCAAAGTTTACATTCCTGTGATTGATCCTGGGCTCCCCTGTGGGTGCTGCTCCACTCAGAGCTCAGAAAACATCTCTCCACCCCTGTGATTTGTTTTTCAGGGTGGTTTAGACAGTTCCAGGCCAGGCTGGATGGGGCTTGGAGCAACTTGGGACAGTGGAAGGTTCCCTGCTGAGAGGGACCTCTCACCTGCCCACGGCAGGGGGGGAACAAGATAATCTTGAAGGTCCTTCCAGCCCAAATCAGGCAGTGATTCTGTGATATCTGCAATGAAATCCCAGTTTCCAAGTCACAGTTACTATCCAAAGAAAACATTCTGTCCGCATGGCAAGTGATGACTGGAAAGCAGAGGAAGAAATTCCTTGTGTCTCACAGGACTGCATCCATGCAGAGGTGACAAACGGGGGGACAGGCAGTTGGGCAAGACAGAGAACAAGCAGAATTCATGAGCATGTTCCAGGTAAAGCACAGAGGATTATCCCTCAAAGAGACACAGGCTGGGGTCTGGCAAGGAGGGACCTCCCAGCTGCAGCCAGGCATCACCAGCCAGAAACAATTAAATTCAACTAATTCCAGCTAATGAAGCAGTTCAGATGGAAACCTCTCAGACAACTGTGACACACAAACAGCTTCCTCCAGTGAAGCTTTGGGGAAAGGCTGAACCCTGGCCATAAAACCAAAGCACACACATCACACCTGAGCAGGCCAGCACCTTGTCCTGAACCCTGGAGTTCTGCACCAAAAGCACCAATATGAGGAATATGCCACTGGACTGTTCAATTTTAGCCAATAAACCTACAGGAAGATTCCAAGACACATGAACAGTCATCAAATAAACCAAGGTAGAAGGTGAAATTCATGTCTTTTAACAGTTTTGGTGCTGGCCCTTTCAAATGATCCCAGAATGTTTTATACCTAAATAGTTTCTAAACACTCTTCCCCCCCCCCCCCCCCTTTTTTTTTTAAACAGATCTGTTCTACCCTTTTTTCAAAAGTTTTAAGTTAAACTAAATGGTAAGGATATTTCCTCATTCACTTTTTATTTTTAAATTAAACATGTCATGTTATACATCAGGTTAGGAAGAATTGTTGGCATGAAGTGACTTTAAAAAAACCACAAGGTTCAGAAACTTTCCATTATTATCCCATTATGATCAACTTTGAGTAAATATTTTCTCCCATGGGGTGAACCTTGCTTTAAGAAGTTCTAGTCTTCCATACCAAAAATGTGGCATAGCTAAAACCTGATGTATGCAAATGTACAACCAGCACCATCTAAAATAAACTCCAGCAAGGCACCAAGATTGATGTTCCTTTGCTTTGGAAACTTTACCATGGTACAACACTAGAAAAACACAAGACTAATCATTATCCTCAAACTTCCCCTTTAATTCTCGAGGAGGAAAAACCAAGCTGGCCAAGACCATCAAAATACTCTGTGTTTCTAAATAGCAGAGCCAAGTGCTGCTGAAGTTTCCAGTCAGGGCTTTTAAATCAAGATTATCCTAGGTGGAGGCACCAGGAAAACTCAGCATGCTCATTTCAGGTGCAAATCGAGCTGTTCCCAAAGGATGGGCAAACAAAAAAAAGTTAACAAAGCCTTGGCTGGCACTCAGCTTGAACCCTGGTTGAATCACATGTACAGACATTGTGTTTCAGGGAAAATAAAAGGTATTGCTGACATCAATACATCAGAGCCAAAGCTGCACAAGTCCCAGAGAGAAGGGCTGCTTGATGTAGCCCAAATGGGGGAGCAGGAATTACAAATGGCCAACACCTGCTGCATTACTGATCTGGATTCTCTTCTTCTGAGCCTGTGGGCATAATTTGAAATTTCTGTTCCATTTGTACTAGACCAAAGATTTCTGTCAAGGCACCATCTGTAGCAATGAAATCCCCATCCAACTCCAGTTCCTGACACAAACCAAACTGAACCAAATGGAAATTAAACCTGCAAAATACGTACATGAAAGCACACCCCTCCAAACTATCAAAGTCCTCACCCATCAGAGTGTATTTATACTCCATGTAAAATCCCTTCTGGGATCATTTGGAACAGCCACAGCCAGGAAAACCTCAGTGGAAGCAAAAGCACAATAATCTGAAAAAGGCTGACAGCCTGCATCCCCAAGGCACTCTCCAAAATTGTTAATTTTATTCCTCTGGGGACAGTTGTGGTGTCTGGGGCAGTCCAGCAGCTGCAGGTGCTGGTCCCAGGGTGTGCAGGGACCACGTGCACGGTGCAATCAGCACTTTGGAGCAAAAAAGGGAATTGTTTCTGATATAAAAACCACCTCTGAACTGCTCTGTTTTCTTTCTTTCATGATCTGCTGAAGGAAGTAAATGACTGTGGATGGGATGAGATCCAGCACTTTTGCATAGTTTTTTTTTGGTTTTTTTTCCCAGGAGCTTTCAGAAAAGCACTGGATTCTCAGCCAGGTAGAAAAATAGAAAGTAGTATCTTACAAGGAGAGAAAAGTGAAGGGTTTTCAACACTGCACATTTTAAGCTTGGACAGGGCACACAACCAAGTGTTGTGCAAACACAAGATGTGAGAAATCTGTGCACATTCCTGTTTTGCTGAGCTGTGAGAGAGGAAGGGAAGGTCTTGGAACACACAACTACAGGGTGGGAGCAGGAGGAGTGGGGTCATGCCCAGCACCTCCCTCACCCAGCAAATATTCATTCTCTGGATCTGGTGACCCACCAGAATTGTTTGGCATGAGAATTTCTCTGTGCTTTTGAACAGAATTTAAGAAATGGAATCCTTTACACCACTGGGGTGGGGATCATCAGCTAATATCCATACTGAGGTTACCCCCAAGGGAAGGTGAGCTTCCAGGCAGCAAGAAAGAACCAACCTGCTGGGGAACCTCCTGTTCTTGGAGAAATCAGTTAAAACCTTTCAGGGAGAGCTGTAACATGGCTCACCACACAGTGCCAGAGTGGTTTGGGTTGGGAGGGACCTTAAAGCCCATCCAGTTCCACAATGGGCAGGGACACCTTCCACTAGACCAGGAAGGTCCAAGCCTTGATGTCCATGGGCCCTGGATGACTTTTCTAGGAAAGATATCCCACATTTTAGCAGGAGTTCATCATGATCCTGCTGTCCCCTTCTCTGCCAGCCTCAGGCAGCTCCAGCACAGCCTGGGCTGGGGCAGGACCAGCATTCCCAGGCTGCTCCCTTTGCTTGTCCACAGCCAACCATGAATCTGCCAAATCCCACCTGTTTGGGACTCCTTACAGACATTAAATACTTTCTACAAGAGACACAGTTGGCTGGGTCAAGAAAATTTATTGAGCTGTTGCCACAGACAGTTAAAATTTATGAAGGGCTTCATATTAACTAGATTGTATATAAACATTTTAAAATGCTTCATGCAGAAGGAGCTGGAATAACTCAGAGCTGAAGCCACGGGGATTTGTTTTGAAAAAGTTGCATTTTTCCTCTGAAAACATTTATATGTGACCAGAGGTTTTATACCACACCTATATAGTTGTGGCTACTGAGGAAGAATTTTGTGGCTTTTGTCCAAAGTCACTTTGAAACACCATCCCCTCTGAGAGGATGGATGGAGGGTTTGCTGCTCGTGTCTTTTCTGACCTTTGAAAACACCCAAAACTGCACACGAGCAGCTCTTCTAGAGCACAAGTGGTCTATTATTAATTAACACTCATGGCACACTCACCTGAGCCCTTCTCTCTAGTCAAGGAAGGGAAGTTAAAATCAGACTGGGGAGGCAAGGAGAGGCTGAGTGCCCAGCAAAGCCCTGGCACAGGAATGCAGCCTGGCATTGAAGCATCCTAACCCTATGAAGGCCAGGATCTCTCTGTAAAGTCCCAGAAGTTGTTGCTGCTCCCTCATGCTTCAGTTCTAGTTTGCCATTGATTTGTGATTTATGTTTAACCCATGCAATGTCACCTTGCTGAACCTGCAGGCAACCTGAGGCAATTTTGGGGCCATTCAGCAGAATATATTTTATATATATTAAATAGATATAGATATAGATATAGATATAGATATAGATATAGATATAGACAGATAGATAGATATAGATGATATAGATATATATATAGATAGCTATAGATATATAGATATATATGTATATAATAGGGAAGGTTTTACCTTCCCTGGACCCCTCAGTGTGATAGCAGATTGAAAACCTCCTCCTGACTGCCTGCACTGGGATGTTTTGCTGAAGGTCTCCCAGTGAAATGGAAGGAAAAAGAGTAGAAGTCAAGCCTGTGAGATAAAACTCGGTTTTACAATTAATCTGAGCATGGGAATGGCTGGAGCTGTGTCAGAGGAGGGTTAGGCTGGATATCATAAAAAGATTCTTCCCCCAAGGAGTGGTCAGGCAAAAACACAACGAGAAACACAAATTCTCATTAAAAAGACATTTTCCTAAGTGCTAATGTAACAGAACAACAACAGGTGAAAACACGAGAACCCAAAATTAAAATTAATGGCAAACTTCACAACATATTCCTTTAATCCCTGAACTAATAAGAGAGTGCAAAGCTCATCAGGAATTCCTCACAGGACAGAACTCGCACTCAGGGAAGAGTTAAAATGGGCAGCCTCACTATTTGCTGGTTTGCTCTCCAAAGTGTTGCCTTGCACTGGATGCATTTAATGTGCTAAGGAAAAGGGCGACAGAGGTCCCTGCAACCAGAAGATTTGGAGGGAAATTGTCACTTTCTCCGCTTAAGTGACAATTGTGTAAATTCTCGCTGTGACAGGAACAATCGAGAAAGCGAATTAGGGGAGGGGAGGGAGGTGCTGATGCTGGGTTGCACAGAAGGAGCTCCGCACCTCGGCTCGGGCTTTGCGCAGGAATTGCGGCTCCTGCAGAGCACGAGTAGCATCTAGAGGAAGAGGGGAGAACTTCCAGAGCAGGGAAAGCATCCTCGGGAAGGGGAACGGACTAAAAGAGAAAACAATAACGAGCCCTTATCCCTGCCCATTGCTCTTAGAGCTGCTTAAACATCCCCAGTCAAATCCCACCTTGGCACATCTAAATGGGACATTATGGCATTTCTGCTGACAAAAGAGGTAAACTAATAACACACACAAATATCCCACAAACCCCACAGCAGGTGGGGAAAGGTGACACAGACTGCAGGAAGGGAGAGTCCAGTGGAAGGTGTCCCCAAAATGGCAGGGGTGGAACAAGGTGAGTTTTAAGGTCCCTCCCAACCCAAACCAGTCTGAAATTGTCATTAGAGGGTGAATGTTATTTCTCCGTTCTGTTAGAGAGAATGTTATTCTCTCCATTCCAGTTCTGGAATTAACTGGCCGTGGCAGAGGACTGGTCACCTGGCTCAGCCACCTGAAGCTTCATCTCTGATGAGAAGAGATGCAAAAACATCAGCCAGGAGACTAAATTAAGAGATATTAGGAAATCTTTTGGAAAAAAAAAACCTTTTTTTCCCCCTTCAGAAGTAGCTTTTATAACACAGTCAGTTCTCACTAAATCTCACCAATGAGCTTGGCTGTACAGTCTAACCTGTGCTTTTCTGAGCAGGAAGGACAATTTCCTACTGCTTCAAAGCAAAGCCTTGGCTGGGTTTGCATGTCTGAATGTCCCTGTGCTAGAAGACATCCAGCACAAGCTTTGGAAGGGCACCTTCTCCTCCTTTCCTATTTCATTACACATTTACTAAAATCAGAGCTCATTTTTTTCCCCTCCCACAGCTGCAATAAAAGCAGCAGCAAAATTCCAGGCAGATTTCAACCAATCTTTCTCTCTTCCTTTAGTGGAAGCCCACCTAAAGCTGCAGCTGTTACCACAACTTCTGCCCAAGACACCACTTCTGTTTGCTCTGGAAGGGCACAAAGAGCCCTTTAACATCCCTCATCATTGCTGCACCCAGCAATGGGTGCATTTAGAGGGCAGGTGACCTCACCAGCTCCCTCTCAACCCGCCTGAGCCAAAGGAGCACAATTTACATGCAGGGCCAACAATTTATTGACAGGTTAATTAAAGCCTTGACAGCCCAATCCAGGAATTATTATTGGTCCAGCTGCAAGGATACAAGCATTTGGGGTGCAAAGCACCCAATTGTCTCAGCCCTTTTGCAGTGATGGGGTGGTTACAACCTGCACATGCAGAACTTTCTCACATCTCCCCCTTTTTCTGGGAGCTCCCCCTTTTCTACTTCTTGACCCACCCATCCCTGAATGTCCCTTCATTGTCCTCAACATCCCACCTTCCTCACGGGGAGGATTCTGTTAATGGAATTTCTTCTCCACTCTATGGTTTTCTGAATGGTTTGCTTATTTGTTTTTTCCTCATTAGTGCATAAATCACATGCTGTATCCTGTCTTCTTTTTTTATGGACAGTCACTGTATGCTGGATTCTTTTTCTCTGTTATTCCCCAAATCAGCTTTACCAGTGTCCTTGTGTATCCCTGAAGGACCCTGAGTTCCCACTCCCTGTAGGTGTTTACAAGCCCCATGCCTCCTGTAGGTTCCCGCGGCAGCATTTTGGGGGCTCTCTGCAACATTCTCCTATTTCTGAGCACTAATAAGTCATTTCCACAAAGATCCCCTCTCCAAGGTGCTGCTGAATGATCCACTCCAGCAGAGCAGGCTTCAGGAGGCAGAATAATTCACATGGATTCATGTGCAAATAAGACAAAAGTACCAGCAGCTCTTGACTTTCCTTCAGTTTGGTTTTTCTTAAGAAATTCTTTCTCCTCACTCCCAATCACCCTCTGAAACTCCCAACCAACTGGAATTAATGGTTATTTGAAATATTGTTTAAAAAGCCAAAGAACTAAACCTAAATGACTCAGCTTACACTCTCTGGGGCACATTCTGCAGGCTGTCAGATTTGGGCTCATTTATTCTTCTTCCTAAATGTTTCTTATTGCCCACTTCAGGGCTTGCTCCAGCTCCTGCTGGGAAGTTTCCAGCTGTGACAAAGGAATATCAAGCCCAGGAGGGCTGGTATCTCCTCCACGAGTGTTTTTGTAAGATTAACAGCTTCCAGCAGCTTCTCCTGAAAACTGGATCCCACCTGTGGTGTCTCAGCCTAACTCTTAAACAGATCAGGATCCGGGAGCCGATTTTACCAGGGGTCAAATTGATGGTGGGATTTGTTACTTCTTGATAGTTTCTCATTTTTGGAGAGGTCAAACCACTGTGGTTTGGTTTTCCCACCAGCTCGCAACACATTGGGTGCCTTTCCTTTGCCTCTACTCTGCTCCTGCCATCCCTGAAAATACATTGGAGTCGCTGTGAATAAGCGATTGCTTTAAAAATAATTAAAAAAAAATCACAGGGTACAAAAAATAATTTTAAAAAAACCTCATTAAATTTCCCACTAAAATTTTCCTGCAGGGAATGAGCTTCAAGTGGCATTCAGAAAGAGCAACCAGCGATGCCAGGGACACTGTGGGACAGAGAGCTGTCACCTGGGTGTGATGTACTGACGTGGTGGGCCTGGGGAACTCCTGAGGATCGCCAAAAGAGGGGAAAATGACAGCACAGAGGTTAAAGGCTACCTGGAGAGAAAGAGGCTGCAGATGCTCCTGGTACCCATGGAAAAATAGAAATTGTGTGCTATAGTGTGCTAAGCAAGCAAATCACAAGTGAATTTATTCCTGCAGAGCTCCTGCAGCAGGCCATCCCCTGGGAAAGCAGGAAAGCTTTCCATCATCTCCTCGGGTAGCTCATGCAGTGGGGATAATGCAGCTCGAAAGCCAAAGTCCTCAGCTCTTCATTTCAGGGCCCTCTGACTTCATTTCCTGGGCTCTCCACTGAAATGCTTGCAGCCCTGGGGGACAGCAGTGCCACATTTCACTTCTCTACCTTTAGAGACAGATATGAACTCGAGAAGAGGCTGAATTCTCTTCAGCTGTAAGACCAATTTAGCACCATAAATGTGCAGTGAGAATTTATCCCGCAGCCTCTCTGTCCTGGCATTCAGGGAAGGCTTGCTGGATCCCAAGTGACACATCAGCATCATTTCCACCTCCATCTCCCTGACTCCCTCTCCTCAAAGAAACAAAAATGTGAACAAGGCGTTAAGAGCCAGCACTACCCACCAAAGACAGATTTATTCCGTTTGCTCCTTACTGCTCTCGGGGGCTATTTAGTCTCTTTCAATGCTAATCCATCTTCTCTCATTTACTGTTTGCATTAAACAATTACCCGGGGTCAAAGCTGAGGGTGAGATTACAAAGATTCATTGCATTTTCAGAGCTTTTTGGATGTACAAACACATATTGACCTTTTGGGGTACTCCCTTCAAAATCCAGCTCAGATCAAAGCACCCATCACTCCAATTGTGCTTTGAGTCATTTGCAGATTTCCTGACCCCTCATAGGAATAAAAGAGTAGAAGATTTCAGTCCCTTTTCAGCCCTGAACATGCACCCACACTTCCCAAAATCCCACATTACCAAAATTATTTCCTCAATCTGTGCCTTGACTCCCATTTGCTCGACAAGCATCACACAGAATCCCAGAATGGTTTGGGTTGGAAGGGACCTCAGAGCCCATCCTATTCCCTGCTATGGGCAGGGACACTTTCCACTAGCCCAGGTGGCTCCTACACCTGTCCAACCCAGCCTCAGACACTTCCATATCCCACAGCTGTCAAATTGACCTGAAATTTCTATTTCAAATGAAATATTTTTCATCCGTTCGTTTATCTCCCGATAAAACTGTTAAAATTAGAGATTTCACTCCAGCTTGTTCTCAGGCTCCTACCAAACAGGAGAGAAAATAGGGACCACTTATTTTATTTTTAGCAAACTCATTTTCTACCTGTTTTCCTTTTCTTTCCCTTGTCTTTTGCTCCAGACACAGGAAAGCCTGGCCATATTCTAGGCAAAGAAAAAACCAAGGAGATTTGATGGAATAATTCCAGTTTTACTGCTTGGCACACAGGAGCTGGAGGAGATATAAACTCAAATACTCAGAAATATAGTGCAGTGTTAGAAGCCTTACGAGTATCTGGGTGGCCTGATTGATGTCCCTGAGCCTCCTAGCTTAGCCTGGACCAGCCAGCCAAGGAGAACACCAGTCCCTGAGATGCCATATGGAAAATGGGCAATAAGACACATCCTAAGGGTGGCCTGTAGGGTAAACAAGGTGAGTAACGATCCCTGTGAGCTCCTTTCTGGTGCTGGAAATGAGTCTGCAATTCCCATCTCGGTATTCAACTCCAAACATAACCCATTCACAACAATTTCAGATTCATGGAACAAAGCTGGGCCCTTGAATTATGGCTGGGACAGCAGGAAGTAATAAAAGAAAATGCTATAGAGCTGGTAGCTGTCATTATGCACTTGTAATCAGACAATCATTAAGGCTGGAAAGGACCTGTAAGACCTCAAAATCCTATGTTTGGCAGGGGAGGAGATAGAGGGGACACAGATCACCACATCTTCATTAAGGAAAAAAAAATTAAAATTTAAAAAATTAAAATAAACCCTGGAACTTTGATCTCCAGTGTTTTGCTCCTGTCCCACTGGGATTTCTGTCCTAGTTAATCCAATAATGAGAGAAAACTACTGACCACTCAGAGCTGTACCCATTCCCAGTTCCTTTCCTTCCTAATGATCCCTTTGACTCCAGGTGCAAAATTGTCTTCTAAAAGGGGGGAAAAAAGAAAGCTACAAAAAGCAAGCATCTTTGAGCAACCTGTGCCAGGGCCACACCACCCTCACAGTAAAAAAATTCTTCCTTGTGTTGGAGGGGGGGAATTTACACCAGATTTTCCCTGGTGCAGCTTGATCTTGTTACTTTCTGCTTTGCCTTTACCACCTGCACTTTCCAGCCTGCTCTTTAAGTACTCATGGACCCCCCTCCATTCCTTTAAAACTTTTTATTGCTTCTTGTTAACAATTCCTTAATACCTAAGATGGGCTAAAATGAAGGAATATCCTTGTGCTTTTCCAAGCCATCTCACACACCCAAGTCCTAGCACTGTTCTCTCTCCACCTCCTGGCAATTAATGTTGGCTCCCCCAGGTAGAGCCAAACTGCAAATAAAGAGGAACATAAAAATGTCCAGACCCCATCTATTGCAAAAGGCAGAGGTTGGCACCCCTTGTTGCTGGAATTTACAGACTGCCTTTTGGTTTTTTCATTTTATCCCCCTTGAACGCTAAAATCAGTTAATCCTGGGTAGCAGCACAAAACTTGTGACCAGAGACAGACCGTAAATCATCCAAGGGTATTGTGGCACAAATCCCTGCTGGAAAAAAAAAGCAGCAGCACTTAACTCCTTCCCTTCCCTTCCCTTCCCTTCCCTTCCCTTCCCTTCCCTTCCCTTCCCTTCCCTCTTCAGGGCTCCAGGCAGGCTGCAAGGTGGGTATTTATCCATTAGCACCTCTCAGGGTGCTGCAGTGCATTGCCTTAATCAGTTAGTGAAGCTTTAATCAGTCGTGCAAGTGGATGGATGGATGGATGGATGGATGGATGGATGGATGGATGGATGATGGAGGATGGATGGATGGATGGATGGATGGATGGATGGACGATGGAGGATGGATGGATGGATGGATGGATGCATGGATGCATGGATGCATGGAGGATGGATGGATGGATGGATGGATGGATGATGGAGGATGGATGGATGGATGGATGGATGGATGGATGGATGGATGGAAAGGCAGTGGAGAAATACACCTGTGAGTTAATGAACAGGATGCTGAACCTCATCCTGTGATGTTTCCACTTCACATCACTGTGTCCCTATGGATATAGTGGATTTCTCTGGAAGACCTGGCATGGGCTATTCATGGGGACTAAAACCCCCACAAAAACAATAATAAGGAGTAAAACAGTAACAAAACCCAACTGGACAAACCTGAACTGACCCAAAACATTAAAATCCATTTCAGCTCACAACAGTATTGCTCACAAGGGCAGGTCTGGAATGGCTTTCAGAGATGCAGGTATTTTCATTTCCTCGGGTGGTGGTACTAAACCTCCAGCTGCTGCTGCTCCAGATGAGCTGCTGCCCTTCACATCCGTGGCTTTCCCCGCTGAAGAACAGGAATCCGGGCACAGAGTCCCTCAGTCCCCTGTCCAGCACCAAAGAGAGGAGCTGTCCCAGCACCAAGAGGTGGCGCCCAGAAACCAGGAGATGCTGCCCCTGGGACTGGTTTGTGCTGGGGCAGAGCCCAGCACGGCGAGGCAGCACCAGGGTGAGGAGGACGCGGGGGAAAACACACATCAGGACCGACTTAGAAACTGTGCAAAATGAGGATCAGCCCTTTCCAGCCCCCATTCCCAGCTGCCAGGGCTCCTCATGCTCCAAGAACCAAGCTCAGATTCTTGAAGCTGTGCACACACCAAAACAGCAATTTGTTCTTTCTCCACATGTCTGCTATCCATTTATTCCAGACAGACCCTTGACTCCTTCTCCTGGCCCCAGCTTCAGTTTTATACACCCTTACAGGAACGCTGTAACAGAGTAAATTGCAAAATTCCATAGTAAAAATCCCTGTTGTGTTTTCCAGTTTCCTTAAGCTACAATTCCTTGGGTTTGAAGTAAGAAGTGAATATTCAATATCCACGTTTTGAGCACAAACTACTGAATGAAGAAAAACAAACCTTTTACTGTAGAAATTAATGGAATTGGGAAAAAAACCTCAAAGTACAAGGCTGTAATTTCTTTCATGTTACAAACACAAGTTGATGATCAGCAACACATTGAAAGAGAAAAAAAAGAGAAGGGGGGAAATCTGGTTAAAGTTTGTCACTTAAATTCACTGCAAAGAGATTTCACTGAAGTAAGACATTTTAAGCATTTAAAAAATAGATTTTTTTTTACCGAAAAAAAGAAGGAAAATATTTACACTTTGAGAAATTGATAAGCCAGTACTTCAGAGTACCCAATCACTGACTGAGTGCTGTACTCATGGGCTGAGTTTTTTATGGCTGATGTATTCAAGCCTTTCTGAACACTGATGAAGGACATAACAATCAGCAGCAAGGAAGACATCCTCTAAACCCAAGGAAAAGAAGACAAGGTTAAGCAGCTTTCTAACCACTTTAGTAAAATAGTCTGGATTTGTACCCTGAGCCACCTGCTCCAGTGGAAGGTGTCCCTGCCCATGGCAGGGGGATGGAATGGGGGGAGCTTTGAGGTCCCTTCCCATCCAAAGCAGTCTGGGATTCCATAATTCCTCACAGCTCTCTCCTCAAAAATATATTTAAAAAAAAAAGTTTAAAAATTGTGGAGGGCACTACAATATTTTAAGGTACTTTTGAGAAAACTCTGAGGTTCTGTTCTGCACTGAACCCAGTGGAGCCTCTTCTGCCTCTTGCATACTCTGTATTTGTTTTTACCATTTCTTGTCAGTTCCAAGCAGAGCAACATCGAATTTCTTCAAAGTACTCCCTGAAAAATGACATTTGAATTTAAACACTTCACCTGCTACAACTAAAAGTCTCTGTACAGTGCCTGGAATTACATAATTCCCCCCTGTGCTTCTGCATCTGCCTAATAATTATTGTCATTCTGATGTAGAGACAACATACAGGGGACAGCTGAACACTTTTGAGAGGGTAACCGGGACAGAGACTCAAGTAAACCTTTTTTTTAGGAGACAAAGAACAAAATAGGATCTTTGCTGCAAACACAAGATCTAACTGAACTTACAAGGGGAAAACACAGAAAAAAATGTTGGACTTCTGTGCCACTCCATTGATTTTTTGCCCACTGAAACCACCCCATTTTTACAGTGCCACTTACCGGGGTTGGCTTAGTGCTGGAAGAAACTGTTATTTACATGAAAATTTACATTCATGTCCATTTCAGAGTAGCAACAAAACGCTCCCCAGGATCTTTTTTTTCTTCTCACATCAAAGAAACATATCCTGTATTAATTCTAAACCAAGGAACTGTTAAATCAATTTTTAACATTTCTCACTGTTACAAATTCATGACTTTTGGAAATATTGCTTGTGGTTTTTACACAATTCTGAAAGTTTCTTTGATTTGCAAAGAGATACTTCTCATAGTTTTTACAGAATTCTGAAAAGTTCCTTGAGTTCCTAAAAACAATTCTCATTGTGGAGTTATTTTCTGAATTCCAAAACAAATTTAGTCACTAATTGGAGACAGGTTGCTCTGGATAAAAATACAGATCCTGCTCAACTGTCCTTAATCAGAATCCTGATGGATCTGAGCCACAGTTTGATACAGTATTTGAGTGTCTTCCAGCCTCAGGATTCTGTGATTCGTTGTCAGGAAGACAAAATAAAGCAGGTAACAATTACAAACTAACCTGTGAAATAATCCAGCCTCATTTGTGCAGGTAAATATTAACTGAGGAGGAATGAGGGGTTTGTTTAGTTCAGGGCTGGAGACTCAAAACAATGCTGTGCACGCCTGGGAAAAACCTGATGGCTCATTAGTGCTCCTGTTTGGCTGAAGGGTCAGGGAGCTTGGGAGTGCTGCCAGCCAGAGAAAGCTACAGAAAAAGGCTGGATGGCTTCCAGTGGTGTTTTGATGGAAGTCAGGCTGTTAGGGATGTCCATGGCAATGTGGGGAAGAGAAACTGAAATTTCTTCTCTTTTCTTGGTGCCTACACTCCTCCTGTTCTTCATGGAATCCCAGACAGGTTTGGGTTGGAAGGGATCCTAGAACTCACCCCATTCCAGCCCTGCCATGGGCAGGGACACCTTCCTCTAGCCCAGGTTGCTCCAAGTCCTGTCCCAGCCTGGTCTTTGACACTTCCAGGGGCAGCCACAGCTTCTCTGGGCCCCCTGTGGCAGGGATCTTCCCCCAGCCCTGCCTCTGTGTGAGCCCCCTCACTATGGAATTGTGACACAGAAAATGTTTAACCTGAGATTTCCCCTTGCTGCTTACAAAATGCAAAAAGTGCCAGAGGCTGCTCTGTGGTGGGATGGGTCACCTCAGGACCTTCGCATCCATAAAGACGGGAGAGAAGAGTAAACAAGTTTAGGAAATAGTGGCAGGAATTTTTGCTCTGGTAAAAAAAAAAAAAAAATGGGCTGAGATCAAACCTCCCATCACACTATCAGCACAGGTAAATGCTCTACACTACATCTGACTCTTCCTCCAAAAACAGTGAACCAACAGATCTTAGCCACTGGAAGGAGTCCTGCCCATGGCAGAGGGTTGGAACAAGATGAGCCTAAATGTCCCTCCCAACCCAAACCATTTTGGGATTTTTATGGATGAATGTATGGAATGTCAACCACAGCAGTTAAAATACTGCACTAGAGCACATCCAGAACCATTACCCAATACACAACCCAAAGCTCACAAAAAGCCAGGGATTCTTCAAAAATTTACTGTTAAATCTGACATATCTTGAATCTTATGTTGGCTGTGTAGTTTCTAAAGAACAACTGCTATAAATAATTGTATGCGTTTATCTGCATCTAAAAGTCTTAGAGTTTAAAATTAAGCCCAAGTAAAGAGTCTAATTTTCTTTCTTGCCTTCTCAGAGTGATACGTAATAATTTATGAACTACTTATCTGTTAGGTCTTTACAGCTGAAAATACCAAGAGGCAAGAAAACCGACAAGGCACAGAGCAAAATATGAGAGACACGTGAGGATCCCACACTGCCATTCCCAGCCACAGTGCCAAGGTCTCTCCCGGGCACTCACCGACTCCTGCAGTTCCTGCTGGATAGGTGAAAGAGCCAGCAGCTCTCCTTTGGTTTGTCAGCACCCCAAAATCATCAAAAAACTCAATTTTCCTACTTTTAGATGCAGAAGTTTATTTTCTTTTCATTTTTACACACAGTTGTCCTTGTTCATAAAGTGAGCTGTGGGCTGGCGAAGGTTTTAACAGCCACAGCCCCTACAAAGTGGATGGATCAATGTGTAAATCACTTGGCAATTAACTGTGCATTAACTAACTAAACTTAGAGCCTTGAACAGCACTCACAGGTGGAGGGGGCTGGGTTGAACTCGGGGGCTCAGTGCACAGAGGCACTGAGAGTGCGTTCTCCACTGTTTTCCTTACACCTATGTAGAGAATCCCAAAAACATAACGCTGCTCAACTATTCAGTCATGAATGTCTTGTATCCTTGTACAGAATTCTGGGGCAAAAAGAAAAGAGAAGACTTCCAAATTTTTTTTTCTGCATTACCACTGAGAAGTAGAGAAAGAGAAAAGCAAGTTTTGGGGTAAGATTGCTGAGGAAAATCTGATGACAAATGGGCAGCTAAGCCTTCCTTGTAAGGGACGAATGAAACCTGTCTAGTTTTCCACTGAAACGATTTCTGTTCCAAGGTTAATCACCTTTTTTTGCAGCCTGAAGAACTGACTGTGATGTCCCTGAGCCACTCATTCGATTGCAGAGGTTGCCTGAGGGACAGCCAGGTTGCTCAGAAGCACCTGGTGTTAATGTCCTGCAAAAAGCTGTTTGTGCATCCAGGAGGAATGTCAAGAATCATTAAATCCCCATTTACTGGCCTTGTACCTCACAGCATTTATCACTTGGTGCTGGCCTGGCAAAGGGCTTTCTCACCTCTGCGGGCTGAGGGAAGCTGGAACTGCCCAGGTTTCTCAGGGAGCAGCCCCTGGCTGCCAGGACTGCCCTTTCCTCTCCCTGTAACCCTGGCGGGGTTACATCACTCTGCCAAGACCTTCAGCCCCCAGTGAGAGGGGCTGGGGACATGGGGACACCAAGGAAACCATCTGGCAGCCACTCGAGCTCTGTGTTCCTGCTGCTGGGAAGCAAAGGCTGGATCTTCACATTATTTCTATTTTTCCTAAACACGCTGTGTTTATTTAGATGGTGAAATACTGTTGCTTGGCTATTACCTGTGGATTCATAACACCAAGTTCTCTGTTTTGTAAGAGCTTTCCTCGGTGTCCCACCACACAGGGAACTGGGAAAATATGAACAAGGGCTGTTTTCCACTGCAAGGATTTGCCATCAGAGAGCAGTGATTCAGGACTGGCATCCTTTGAGCCAACAAATATTTGTAAAGTGCATCTTACAACACCGCGGGCAATTACAAAAAACTGTTTCAATGAAGTTGAATTTGTCAACCTGACATTTATTACATTACACAACAGAGCAGGAGACTTGGCTTTGGTCACACAGCAGAACACAAATGTTGGAATTTTACATTGGAGTGAAACGTTCAAACTTCACCAGACTGAGCTCCACAGGAGGAGCTCTGGCCTCACCCTTCCAGCCACATGCACAGAAGGGGCTGCTGGGTTTGGACCTTGCCCTTTTGGGCATCCCCTCCTTCCTGTTAACGTCTCTTTAAGGAATCAAACAGGGTCTGGTGGGTTTATTTCATTTCAATCAGCTCCACCAACACTGGATTAGGTATTGGGAAGGAACTGTTCCCTGTGAGGGTGGGCAGGTCCTGGCACAGGGTGCCCAGAGAAGCTGTGGCTGCCCCTGGATTCCTGGCAGTGTCCAAGGCCAGGTTGGAAGGGGCTTGGAGCAACCTGGGATAGTGGAAGGTGTCCCTGCCTGTGGAACTGGATGAAATTTAAGGTCCCTTCCAACCCAAACCCATCTGTGATTCTGTAACATTTGCTGACCTGTTTTCTACTCTGTGTATCAGCCATGCCATTGGCCCAGTCCAGATCTCTCCTGCTAAATCCTTTTAAATCAGTGCACCAAAACTGAGTTCTAAAACAAATCATGAAATAAAAGGGAAAGCAATAAGACACTGATTAAAGGCCACTCATGTCCCAGGTTACAAGAGGTCAGAACTGCCTTGGTTGGGCAGAGGGAGAGCTCCCAGCAGAAGGATTGCCTAAAACTCAGTGTTAGACTAAACTCTGTGCCTTCAAATTTTCTCTCAGATTGATAGGAATTTGGCTGATATTGTGGGCAGTTATCACTGCCTGGAAGAAAAACAGCTACATTAAAATGTGTTCTGTACAAAACACCTGGGGCTGCCACCTTCAGGACAGAGAGGCTTTCTGACTCTGGGAATGGGCAAAGCCCACAGCAGGCAATTCAGTGTCCCTCAGTGTTCACCTGCTTTTCACATCTCACCATTTTTAGCCATTTTATTCAATTTGGTCATCACATTTTGGTGCTTGCACAACTCACCCTCCTTGCCACTGGTACTAAATCATTTACAAACACAAAGACCAACCCCAACTCCAACCCTGCTGCCCTTTCCTCACACAGGGACCAAACAGAAGGACAATGATCCTTTAGGACTTTAAATACTTCCTTTAGCTGGAAATGTGCACTGGCCCTTAGGGGTGAAAGGAAAAATGGGGTCGGTTTGGTCTTGAGCAATAAGAGTTCGTAAGTTGACATAAATTTTAAATACATATATTTAACTGTATAAATACCTGTGGTCTTCATCTAGAAGACTGAGTTTCCTGTATTTCAAATAATTTACACTGAAACACTGCTCCCTCACACCACCCCACACCTGCTGCTGGATCTTCCGGCTGTCCCAGCTCACAGCCATGTCATGGAGCGTGGCGGAGTCCCCATCCCTGGAGGTGTTCAAAAACCACGTGGATGTGGCACTTGGGGACCAGGTTTAGTGCTGAACCTGGTGGTGGTGCTGGACTGATGGTTGGACTTGGTGATCTGTGAGGTATTTCCCGACCTTAATGGTTCCATGATCCCAAGATTCCAAAATAAAAGGAAGTGAGCAATAAAGACACAGTGGATTTCAGATGTCAAATTATTCTCTAATTTGTTTTCTGGCAGCTCTTGAAAAAAGAGACAGAAAAGACACAGAGGCGACACCAGCAAAAGGCTTGTGGTCTGGTGGGGTATTGAAACCTGCTCTGTATGACCTTGGAATAATTTCTTTACCTAAAAATGCGTTTAAAACGTGGTTTTAAACAAGGTATTAAAAGAGGCTTGAAGCTGAGGGAGGAACAGCAAATGTGAGTTAAAGACCATTACTAACTTCTGGGCTTCTGCAAGGTCAAAAAAGCATCACTTCAAAACAGCTTCCTCCCAGGGTTACAAAGGGACAGCGCAGTTACAAAGGAGGAGCAGAGGGACCTTCCCGACCCCAGCCCTCCAGGCTGTGTCCCTCTGTTCTGGCAGCATCCTGGGATTAATCAGTGCCAGAAGCAGGGGCTGACCCGTCACACAAAAATGCCCTCAGGCAAATCCCTGGGGTTTGGTGAAACCGGACCAGAAGGATTTGCTCTGAATCCACAGCTGGAATGCGTCAGTGTCTCTGCTTCCCAAACACTCTGGCGAAACATTTCCCTCAATCTCTTTTAAAGCCATGGCGTTAATTCCGGTTTGTGTTTTCCAGCACACGCCCTAAACGAGCTGTGAGAAAACGTCTGGAAGGTGTTAAACTCCGGGGGGATGTGGAGGGTGTCTCCTACTTCTCCTCCCCATCCCAGAATTTACAGACAGCCTGGCACAAGTCCGGTGTCCCCTGCTGTCAGTGCTGGCCCAGCATCCATCCCCCCAACCCATCCAAAGAGTTGGTGAGGAGCAGAAATGCAGCTGAATTACAAAACGGTACCAAACAAATAATACAACTTTAGAATCACAAAATCATGAAACGGTTTGGGTTGGGAGAAACCTTTGAGCCCATCCAGTCCCACCACTGCCATGGGCAGGGACACCTTCCACTAGCCCAGGGTGCTCCAAGCCCTGTCCAGCCTGGCCTGGGACACTGCCAGGAATGGGAGCTGTAGCTTTACCAATCTAGTTTATTCTTCAATGGCAGAAGTTACAGTTTCACACCCAAATAAGCCCAGAGCTGTCTATTTTCCCCTGCTCAGTTAAGACTTTCCTAAAACAATATACCTGGGTGAGAATTTGAGAGAGACACAAAGGCCAAACCTACCTCAAGGTTTCCCGACTTCTGTGGCCAGTTTGGCCACAGCCTTTGAGGAGGACACACTGGAAGAGCATTGTACTGATTAAAGACAAAATGTTTAAGTATAAAGGTGGTTTGATGTTAAATTCCCCCAGGTTTTTCTGACAGGTCTCAGGACGGCCTCACAAATGGCCTGCTGGCTCCAGGTGAAGATGGAGTGGCAGGGAAGCCCCAGGTGGAGAACAGTTCCCTCTGCAGACATCAGACCCAGCCCAGCACCAGTGACACCATCACAGCTGGAGTTCCCCTTTCAGTGTCCTGTTTGTCCCCACGTCTTTCTCAGGCCTTGTTCCTGGCACCCCTGAGATCCAAGTCCATCCTACCACATGGGTCTCTCCAAGCTCATGGCTGCCTGCTCAGGGAGCTCTGTTCCCAAATATTTCCTGACAAAACCGGGAATCTTTTGGCTTGGCCTTTGTTCTCTGATTTCAGGTTTGTGGGGCTCGGCCCTCACGGGTTACACAGCCACAGAAGAATTCCCATTCCTGTGGGGTTTGGTTTGTCTAAAGGTTAAGGAGTTGCCGTGTCCTGCCGTGCCCCAGAGCCTGCTCCTCGCGTGCTCAGCAGTGCTGTGTTTGTGTTGCCATGGGGAATTCCTGGGAGCCCTCCTGCCCCTGCCTCCCACCCTGCGTGAGAAGGGCCCTGTGTAACCTCCTGGGTGAGTCACATCCCCACACGAACCTGTCCACCCCAGGTGCCAGCAGCCAGTGAGGAGTGAATTTACAGCTCCAGGAAACGTCTGCTCAGCTGTGCTTCCAGCGAGCACCAGAGCAAAACCTGTTATGTCAACACAAGCGGTTGCACAATCCGATGTTTGATCCCACATCCACTCCCGAGCACAAGCAGATCTCCTGGAAAACCAGCTCTGTGTGCTCTGCAGGAACAGCTCTGCAGGTGATCACTCAGTGCTCAGGTGTCATCCCACAGACAAAACATGCCCGGGGGAACAGGAAGGGCATTGGCCGCAGCCCCATTCCCTGCCAAAACGGGTTTTCTTCTCACCAACACAAACAGGCCAAGGCCAAGCTCCAGTGCTCCCCAGGTCAGTGGGATTGATTCTGAACATTCCCTTCTGCTGGTAAAGACAGGCAGAGATTTCCAGTGCCCAGCCTGGCACTGCAGCCTGCCCCAGGTGCCAAGGAAGAGACGCTCAAGGCCACCCTCAGTGCTGGGTGTCCCAGAGCCCACCAGAGCTGCTCTCCAGGGCCCACCAGAGATGTTTTCCAGAGGTGTTTTCCAGAGCACAGCAGAGCCGTTCTCCAGAGCCCACCAGAGCTGATGTCCAGAGTCCACCAGTGGTGTTTTCCAGAGCCATTTTCCAGAGCCCCCACCAGAGCTGCTCTCCAGGGCCCACCAGAGCTGTTTTCCAGAGCACATCAGAGATGGATTCCAGAGCCCACAACAGCCGTTTCCCAGAGCCCACCAGAGCTGGTTTCCAGACCATACCAGAGCTGGTTTCCAGGAACTGAGCTCACCCCCAAGGCTTCACCCCCTTTACCAGCGCAGGGTGGCACTTCCATGTCCTTCAGGCATAAAGGATCTTCCATGTGCTGCCCCTGCAGAAATGTTTGAAGACTGAAATAATTCACTCTCTAAATCCATCTTTTCATGCCTCCTAGAGATCACATACTGGGTTCGGAAAAAATACTGTACACACAAAGCAGAACGTGGATTAAAGGGAGGGAAAATGGAAACAAAGGATTACATTTCTAGGTATAGGGAAACTGTGTGGCTGGTGTCACATTGTGTGTTAGAAGAGGGGTTTTCCTGCATTATTATTCTCCTACCACATTATTTTTAATAATGTCTAATAACTTCCCTGCTTTATAAGGAATCCAAGATTAAAGGCAGCAAAAACTCATCCCGTGCACTGTCTTGTGAGCTGCCTCATACCATCGAGCTCCTCCACATATCTTCACAAAAAAACCTGAAAATAGCCCACAAATTATCAAAATAAAACTGTCTGAAAACAGCAGGTGACAAATATAGTTTTATTTTTTATCATCTGGTAACACTGTGATAATATAAACTGTATAAAGCATGATAAAACTCTTCCATGAAACAGAGTAGGTACATATTATAAAATAAAAAATACAAATGTTACATTACCAAAAGGAAAGACGACATTTAAAAGAAAATATTACAATAATATAATGGTACCAGTTCCTTTCCATATTCCAGAATTTATGGAAAATGTTTAAATTATGCAGCACTAAGATAAGTTACTTTTATTTTCTCTCTTGATTTTAAACATGCACTAATTCAAACAGAAATAAAACCTATTGATCAATACAGGAAATGTTATTTAACCACAGAACTTTGCATGTAGACTTGGACCAACCCAGTCTAGTGGGACGTGTCCCTGCCCATGGCAGGGGGTGGAATGAGATCTACCTTAAGGTCCCTTCCACCCCCAACCATTCCACAATTCTTTGGTACAGTGGCTGTTAAAAGAAATGCATTGTAATTCTTTCCCTTCCCAGGGATTTACTGACTTTAGCAATTAAAGTTTTCAGAGGTGCAGCTGCATTCTCTGTGCATTTGCAGAGTTACAGCAATACTGGTTGAGATGGTACTAAAATAATCTCTGTCTATGCACAGTCTTTCATTAATCAAAGTACTAAGAATATATTTTTAATATAGCCCTTAAAGCTTCACATTCTTACCTGGGCATGTTCTACCAATCCCCAGTAAACATTGCCACTGTCCCTTTGCAGAAATGTGTTGTTTTACTCATGCTCAAATGCAAAATCACTGTTAATTTATGAAGAAACATTCAGGTCAGAAATACACAAACTGACAATAATTTAACACAGGGTTGCCAGTAGCTCAAGAGTTCAAGCAATGTAATTTTGAGGGCTAAATATGAAAAAGAAAGTATCAGAGGTTCAGTTTTTTGCTGAGTGGTACAGACATTCTCATATAGCAGTAGAATGGATTTAAATTTTTTTTTTTATTCCATCTTATCCTTCAAGCTATGCCCAGTTTACATCAATTAAAAATCAATTACCCCCCCAAAAGAAACCAGAGTTTACAATTTTATAAGAAAACACAAAGACACTGAACCCAATGATCTCCAACTAATTCCACAGTTTTAAAAACGAGGATCTCAGCCTACTGAAATGTTTTTAGCTCTCAAAAAAGCAGTACAAAATGCTATTGGAACGTGAGCATTCACAAGAAGACGTGCTTAGGAGTGTCACACAGCCCTGTGAGGAGCAGGGATGCTCCACTCAAGTCCTTTTGCCTGCAGTTCCAAAGGCAGGAGCAGTTTCTGGGCAGGGCAGGGCTGGGCACAGCCTCTACGTGTGGTTGTTGTTGAGGTTGCTCTTGTTGAAGAACCTCCTGGCCTCCACACTGCTGAGGGACACGGAGCAGCGCGAGGGGTTCTGCTTTCTGTACTCGATGCTCTCCATCATCGCCTCCTTGATCACCTGCAGCCAGCAGCAAAACTCAATTTGAACGCTTTGAAAAGGGCAGAAACAGCCCCTTCTCCCATCAACAGCTGCTGCTCCCACTTTTAGATCCCCTCCATCACTGAGCAGAGGGATCGATGAGTTTTAGCACAAATAGTATTTCTTGAGTGTATAAAATACTGATTTTAATGTGGTTAGTAAAAATATGAGAGAGGCCACTAAGACCAAAGAAATCACACAAAAAGACACAGTATTTAAAAAAGTCCCAATGGAACTCAGAAAGGTAAATCCAAACACTGAGAAAATCCTTATTTCAAGGATGTAGAAAGTAGTTATTATGTTGAGAAAGATTTAGTCTTCACTTTTAAATCCTTTGTGCTGATGTAACAAGTTTTCTTCACTACATTGATTAAACCCCCCGTATCTTTATCTGGGACGATCATTACACTTGTCACTCCACAGATCATGTCATGCTTCACCAACTAACAATTACAAATAATTATTACTGAGTTAGCTGATAAAGAAATTTTCTTCAGAGAAAACTTCCAGTGTCTTTTTTGTCCAATTAGACAAAAAAACCCCTGAGTATAAAATCTTGCACATCTTTAACAGTGCCCTTTGCTCAGCTATCCTGAATGGCTTGGGATGGTAAAATGGCAAAACCAAGGCAAGAATTGAATGAGAAAATCAGGCAAACACTGAGGCACTGTACCTTTTGTAGGGCAGATTTAGGGCTTTCCTCACATCACCCACTTCCCCCTGTAACAATCCAGCCCCTTTAACCCCCCATACTCACATCCATGTTATTGAGGGTGTTGAACTCCATGAGGTCATGGAGCCTCTTGAAAGCCTCGTTGGGATACTGGAAGTTGAAGGTAGAGAAAGGTGTATCTGGATCATCAAAAATATCAAAGTCTGCAAAATCCTTCTCTTCTTGTGTTTCTCTGGGAACGCCTGCACAGGACAAATACGAAAATTCCATCCAAATGTTACGGCTGAGGATTTATTACCTTATTTTTAACAGCTCCTTTTAATTAATTCCCTAAGGACTGCAGACAAAGCTGGAGCTGTTTCAGAGGCTAAAGTTTCCTAGCACATAACCACCAAGTGATTCCAGAGGAACAGAGGGATTCAGCATCAGGAATTGTGAGCTCACCTGGAGCTTTGTACTTCCTGAAGTCGATGTTGGCCAGCACGAAGTGGATGATGGTTGGACAGTCCTTCTCCGAGGAGGTGTCCTTTGGTTTGAAAACATAGCACTCCTTCATGCCCTCTCTGTCAAACACGTTGGGGTCTATCTTGGGGAATGGAAGCTTGTTCATTTTGGCCCATTTTTCAGCCAGCAGGATTTCCTGGAAAGAGGAGAAAGACTCAGGTGCACAAAAGCTTCCACTGCAATGTCAGGAGGTTTGCAGAGACAGGGATCATGTGGGGTGGTTAATGTAATCCATAAATTACTAAATCTCCAACACAGGAAGGACATGGAGGGGGTCCAGAGGAGGCACCAGGATCGTCAGAGGGATGGAGCAGCTCTGCTGGAAGGAAAGGCTGGGAGAGCTGCGATTGTTCAGCCTGGAGAGGAGAAGATTTGGGGAGACCTCACTGTGGCCTTCCAGTGCCTGAAGGAGCTGACAGGAAAATGGAGAGACACAATTTCCAAGGGATGGAGTAATAAGACACAGGGAATGGCTTCCCACTAGCAGAGAGTAGGTTTAGATGGGATATTGGGAAGGAATCCTTCCCTGTGAGGCTGGGGAGACCCTGGCACAGGATGCCCAGAGAAGCTGTGGCTGCCCCTGGATCTGTCCAAGGCCAGGCTGGACAGGGCTTGGAGCAACCTGGGCTAGTGGAAGGTGTCCCTGCCATAGCAGGGATGAGGTTGATGTCCCTTCCAGCCCAAACCACCCTGTGGTTGTCAGGACTAATCAAGTCCATCTCAGCACAGATGACCCAGCAGGACCAACTGAGCACCTCACTCACCCTGCCCAGGCTCTGCCACATGAGTCACAGGAAGGAACGTGGTCTGCCCCAGAAACCTGGGGGTGAATTTACAGAGCTGACACTGAGGGAGAAGCCATCCATAATTTTACTTTGCAAAGCTGTACCAGTGCTGTGGCAACCACTGAGAGCTCCTAAATACCGGGCCACACATTGTTGTACTCAGAATTAATGCCCACACTCAGGGGCCTCTCAAAGCACACCGTGTGAAGAGCTCTGGAAAACAGGCTTCTTTTTCCTCATGACAACTCAGTAAACAAGATAATTTGTAAATAATGACTCAAAAGCATGTAATGAGGGTGTGTGAGAGGGAGGAGAGGGAAGGTCAAACATCTTTAATCTTGGTTTTCAGTGAAATAGGACCCTTCTTTGGACGGCTGTTTTGGATACGCAAGAGATTAAGAGATAGTGGGTGTAAAATGGTAAACCAAGGCTCGAGTCATTGAGTAAAATATTAGAGTGCTACCATAGATACAGACCCACTTCTGAAGTGGCATTTTCTCTTTGCAATGCACCAGTGGGACAGAACTGGTACCTGTTCCTGTCCTCTGCCTCAGGAATACACCTTTGTCTGCCTCAGCAAACACCCACTTGTGCTCCAGAAACAATTCCCTTCAACAGAGGCTTCTGGAAAACCTGAGGCACCATTGAATTTTCCCACCATTTTTTATCGTGTTAAAGAATTTTTTGCATTTTGAAAATGACATTTTGGAGAAAAACCTTCAGGATACCACTTGAGTGCTCACTGATCTCCCCATGCTCCCCAAAACAACCCAGAAAATTGCAGCTGACAAAGACAGAATGCTAAGGGTAGCAGGGGTGACCATATACAGCCTTTTGCAACGACTCCACCTGTGGAATGTTAAGAAAGGGAGGCAAAAGATGTTTCAGAGGCAATGGCAGTGCTGTGTCAGCAAAATTTAGCTGCTGGGGTAAGCACTCTTGACAAAAAAAGGAGATACATTCTTATACAAATAGAATATTAAAGGAAAAAACAGACTCTGGGATTCAGTCATTTAAGGAAAAACAAAGGATCTCAAGCACTAGGAAGTCTTCTCAGTGCTCTATTCTCCCCAGTAGCCCCAAGAGACCTAGAGATCACAGGAATTTCTCCTTTTATTCTCCTGTAATTTGGCTTTGCAGTTGGCAGCACTGATCTCAAGCTCATTTTGCTACTGCTGTTGCTTCCTAATGTTGTTTTGGGGGTTTTGTCACTCCACAGCAGCTGAAGGAAAAGAATTCTCCATTTGTTGTAACTAAAATTTGCCTGTAAAACAACAAGGAATGCCAGCTGTTTCTCAAACAGGAATGTTAGTTCTGAGTTCCCTTAAAAATTATTTTAAAAATCCATTTGGGTTTGAAATAAATAATCCCCTTTTTTGAGGATGGTAGAATCATTACTGTTGGAAAAGACCTCCAAGATCACACAGATCAACCAAATCCCACCACCCACTAAAACACAGCACAAAGCGAGAAGCTCACAGCAGTCTCTGAAGTGCTGGCTTTTCTGTAGCAGTTACCAAAAATGATCCATGTAAAGGCTTTGGGATCAGCTGGAGCTGTGTGGATGTGCAGGTGGTACAGACTGACAGCTGTGCTTCCCACACCTGCTGCAGAAAACAGCCATGGCACTTAGTCCCTGTGCTCCTGTGCTGTTTTGCTCTGGTCTGGATGGATTTAAGATGGATTTTAAACCAGGATTGTCCTGGTGAGATGTAAATGAACAGTTAACCCTGATCCCAAAAGGTTATTTGTTTAGCAATCCTGAGATGATGCATTTCTGCAAGATGACACGAAACCATCCATTCACATCACAGCACACAGAGGAGACCAGCTGGGTGGAGGGAGAGGACGGCAGGGAAAATGACTTAATTGTTTAATTCTGACAGAAAATAAAACTCTGCAATCAGTGCCAAAGCAAAACTTCCATAAAAACAATCGAGCTCCTGCTTCAAAGCAAGTTCATTATCCCTCCTTGTGCCAGTTGCCTCATGGAAGGCATGTAAACAGGAACTGAGGCACAGGGCAATATTCTGCCTTGACGTGGAAAGAAATATTCCAAAGCTGCAGATACAACAGCACCGAGGCCTTTCTGGGACCATGTGGATAGAACTGAGTCACCTTGAACCCCAGAATGCAGGAAAGAAGTGCCTGTATCACTTACTTTGAAAGGAGGACTGGAATCACTTGGCCTGGCTGAGAAATCAAAGGAGATTATGAGATCCACACCTCTCTGGGGCCTTAGGATGAGCGGGTAGGGCAGGTTAAAGGTCAGCCCACTGTCCACGATGTGGATCTTCTTGCTCTTCACATCCAGGGGCTCATAGATCCTCTCAAACTCATCGGGATCTGCGTGGAACACGGGAAAACCAAACCAAGCAGGGGACACCTGAGTTAAGAACTGAGGCTCTGATGATCTTTCCAGTGTCTCCCTAAGTGCAAGGGAGAGCATGGAATTTGAACTGCACAGCGTATCCCAGGTGATACGCTGTGCAGTTCAAATTCCACCATGGTGTGAAACACACCATGAATTCAAGTCTAACTAAAACTCTAAAACTGGAGAATGAGACGAAAAGCCAGAACTGGAAGGGCCCTCAGGAGGCCAAGTTCATGAGTCAGACCCAGAGGAGGTGAACCAAAGGGGACAAATGCCCAGGTTTGATCCCATCATCCCAAATAATTCATACACACAGGAAAAAGTTTGTGGGATGTCAAGAGACAGCTGCGCATGTCAGAGGATGGTCCCAGACTCTGCTCAGTGGTGCCAGTGACAGGATGAGGAGCAATGGCCATAAACTGAAACACAACAAGCACCACCTCAACATAAGGAAGAGCTTCTTTCCTTGGAAGGTGCAGAGCCCTGGAGCAGCTGCCCAGGGAGTGAAGTCTCCCTCTCTGGAGACATCCCAAAGCCCCCTGGATGTGCCCCTGTGTCACCTGCTCTGGATGACCCTGCCTGGGCAGGGGGTTGGGCTGGGTGACCTCCAGAGGTCTTCCACCCCTAACATTCTGTGAACCCCTCAGTGTCCTACAACCCCCGCCCAAACCTATTCGCCCAGGTTCCCTCCCAACCCCACATCCTTCCCAGTGGTCCCAAATTTACCCAAAAATCCACAGTGTGGCTCTGCCCTCCTGTGACACTTGTCTGTGCCTGCTTCTGCTCATTAAATTGGGACTATCAGGTCTTGCTTTCCAACCTGCACCAGACCTGATGACCTCACTCTCACCACTCCAGCAGGAACAAAGAGAAATAGTGCCCCATATCCATAATTCAGGCACTGGACAGAATTCCCTGACAGCCACTTGCTGCTGGTGCTGTCCCAGTGTGGTATCCATCACTCTCTTCTCTAACCCCAACATTCCCTCAGGTACAGCTCAGGGAAAACCAATCCATTTTCCCTGGGTGTCTTTACACTTGTTCAGGTCTCTGGACACTACTAAACTATCCCTGCTGTACTTAAAAACTTTTTCCCTGACAGTCTTTTCTTGTTCCAGACCTTACACATATTTCCAGTGCATGGTTTTGCTTTTTAACAAAAAATCTAATGCTCGTATCTGTAGAGGGCAGTGTAATGTAAGGAATGTTGGATAGAAAAATATAATTATTTCTCTATAATTGAATTTCCTGGTATCTACTTGGTGACAATGATAGTAATTAGGAAAAAAAAAAAGTATTTCTGAAGCAAAGAAAATGCATCAAAAATAATTCTAACCCTTGTCCCTGTCATTTCAGGAGCAGCATGTTGTGAAGACCAAACAAAACGTTAAAACAAATTATTTCATTTTTATTTCTGTTGTTGTTTATAAGATGATCCTTTTCTAAATAATAAGGCACCATTTTCCCACTATTTGCCTTGATTTCTAAAGGAGAGAATGCTTTTAAATCATTGCCTATTGCTAAAGGGCTAAGTGTGTTTATAAACCTTTTTTAGAACCAGATATATTTCATAATCATGAATTAGCATAAATGAATGAAAATACATCAGTATTTATCAAATTCATCACAATTAAAAAAAAAACAGTAAAAACCCACCCTGACTACAGTTCCCTTTAGTACACGTAGACCAATTTGTTTTTTTTCTTCTTGTTTAAAGACAACAGGTCAAACATAATTAACCCTTGTTCTCACTAGAACTTCTAAGGAATTGCAAAAATATTTTTGTTCATGTTTCATCTTTTCTTATGTTACAAAAACTGACTTTGAAAGATCCTTTAATCAAGAATAGCATCAGTTATAACATGTTTGTGATGGGAGTGTTATTACTGCCACACAAACTTCCTCCCAACACTGAAGAGTGAGATGGATCCTATGGCTTACAGCCCTCATGATCCTAAGATCAAATTTATCAAAATAATCTTACTATATTTTAAAGGAGAAAATGTCTTCATGCTGACAATAAATTTATAACACCCATATAAATGGGTTTTAGTAATCATAGTCCTCATAGAATCCTAGAACCCCAGAGCCTGGGACATGAATTTTTAGCCTTTAAGGAAAGATGCACTCCTATTACCAGCACCTTCCAGTCCATCAAAAATGGGAGGATGTGGCACTTGGGGACAGGGTTTAGTGGCAGTGCTGGGTTGATGGCTGGACTTGATGATCTTAAAGGCTTTTTCCAGCCTTAACAACTCTGTGGGCCTGTGTTTACCAGCCCAGCTCCATGTTTAGCCAGCTCAGTCCTGTCAGCTTCCCAGCAATGGGATACACAGACAGATATTTGTTAGGAAATCATAAAGAGGGCACGTCCTAGGGACCAAGTCTGCCACAGATGGCAGCTCCAGTGGGAGGAGGGCAGATCAGAAGGGCATTTTCTACTGACGTCCATCTACTCCAACTGTTTCCATAAATACTGAAATAAGGAAGCAGGGATTAGGGGTTATTTTTCCCCATTGTTATGCACTTGGCATTTTCTCAAATTGTTCTGGTGTGTTGTAACATCAAGAAAAGAAACAGAACAACTCTTGATTTCACAATGAAATCACTCCTGATGAAATAAGAAAATGTTTAGGATTATCTCCACAAATAGAATCTGTGGAAAAGCAAACCAAGAGTTTAACTTCCAGACCAAGCAGGTGGGATCTCTGCTGCAGGCACTGCAGATCCTAAACTCAATCCTCAGTAATGACTGTAAGATTGCCCTAGGTCAGCCACAGTTCATCCACTGCAGAGGGTTTGGGACAACTGGAGATGGAATATTATTGATATCCTTTTTGATTCACTTTTTTCTCCTTTGGAGTGTAAGGCAATAAAGGAGAGTAAGTCTTAAAGCAATACAGACTTCCCTCTGCACTCAAGCTGACAGGTAAACTGCCAGTGCTAGGAATAAATATGCACAGTTTAAATGCATCCAGTGCCACAGTAATCTAAGGATTTAAATTTTACACCACAGTCTCCTTTCTATCTGCGCCTCTGGGCTCCTCAGCTCTTCCATATATTAGGAAAATTCACAGCACTAAAATGTGGATACACTCATCACACTACTGAATGATTACATTTTATATTAACTACTGACATTTCAAGGGGTTTTTAACTATTCTTGACTATAATATTGCAACCACTCACAGCTGTCAGATCTGAGTTGTAACTGCAGGTTTATGAATGTGGGCTTTGGCTAACAGCAAAAACCTGCAGTCATGTCAAACTTTTCCCATTTTAACCCACAGAAGTTTCAGGCACTCCAAAGTAATTGTGTCAGAGGTGCAGAGTTCTGTCAAACCAGCATTTTATTGCCATCTAAATCAAATCCCAGGAAGTTGACAGTTGATTCTGAAGACTATCCACGTGTCTTAATTATGCAAAATTCTCATCAACTGTCATTTTTTCCAACCATAAATTTCCTACCCACTTTCCTGCCTCTTTTCCAAGTACTATAAATATTAAGACTACCCAGTTGTAAACACCTCTGAGATGACAGAAATATTTAGAAAGTGGAGTCCAGATGGAAATTACTCTTCAAGCCCTGCAAGGGATTTGTTACATTAACAAATACACATTAGAGCACGGCTGCTACTTAAGCTTTTAAATGACATCAGGTATTTACTGTTGCTTAATGAGCACTTGGGACAATCTCCTTCCTCTGCATAGGAAATGAGGGCTGAGGAGAATGGTGCTGTCACCAGGGATAGTTGGTAGGGCTGTGCTGGGAGGAACAGCCTGGAGGGAACACCCCCTTCAGAGAGGTGTAGTTGTTCTTTGCTTGATGGATCACAGAATCATGGGATGGATTGGGATGGAAGGGACCTTGAAGATCACTCAAGGCCACCCCCTGCCATGGGCAGGGACACTTTCCACTAGCCCAGGTTGCTCCAAGCCCAGTCCAGCCTGGCCTTGGACACTGCCAGTGCCAGAACAACACAGAGAAATTAACTGCTTTCACTGAGCAGACTGCAGGTTCCACTAAGGCAAAGGCTCCAAAATCCTAACCAAACACAATTATTTTTCACAGCTACTGTTCCACACACCACATCCCTCATGGAATGAGGGAAGACTTTGAACCTCTTTCGCAAATTCATATTTTTCTGAAATTCTTATCCTCTATCAGCATTCTTGTTTAAGCCAACATGAAATATGGATCCACCTGCACATCAGGGATCCTGGAATGGGATCATTGTCAGATGGATTCATACTGGGAAAAACATGGTGTCAGCAAAGTAAGAATCTATCAGCTGTGTCAGGGCAGGGTCAGTCTGGAGCTCAGGTAAAAAGTTCTTCCCCAGAGAATGCTGGGCACTGCCCAGGCTCCCCAGGGAATGGGCACAGCCCCAAGGCTGCCAGAGCTCCAGGAGGGTTTGGACAATGCTCCCAGGGATGTACAGGGTGGGATTGTTGGGGTGTCTGGGCAGGGCCAGGGGTCAGACTCCATGATCCTAATGGGTCCCTTCCAAAATTCACTGATTCTGTGATCCTACAAGTGAAGAAGTGTGCTGCTTCCAGGCTTTTTTCAAAAGACAAAGACAGCAGATGAGCTACAAAGGTTTTGCAACAGGGAAGCCCTACAGGAGAACAAGGAAAGGTTTCATTTCCACCAGCAGGCTTAGCATCAATAAGAGCCAAGGAACAACCTGGATACCCTTTGGAGAAGGCCAAGACAGTGAGAAAGCAGATGTAACAAATGGCACCACATACAAAAGCAGTTTGGTCCCCTTCTGCCACACCAAGAGCCACTGTCCCTCCAGTGGCTGCTCCACACGCTGTGCCAAGGGACAGGGCAGGGAGCAGACAGAAGTCACTGTGTGGTGCCCTTTGAGCCTCCCAGTCCCCTCACAAGCTCCACTGCTGGACAATGCCCACGGCGCTGTTGTGGCCCTCCTGGTGTGACGTTACTCTGCATTCATTAATAACCACACACAGCACCAGTGTTCTGGGAACTGACCTGCCACTGCTGCCGGCTCCTCCTCCTCCAGGGACTCCTGGGTGAGCAGCTCTGCCAGAGGGGACAGGGGGTAGCAGCTGTTGAGGTTCAGCCCCAGCATGAAGTTGTGCACCTTGCCAGCGCGGCCCTCGCGCGTGTTGAACAGGGCGCTGTCCCCCACCAGGGCCATCAGCATGCGCTGCACCCAGCTCTCCTGGCTGCTCTCCTGCAGCCTCTCCTGGCACTCCCACTTCGCCTCAGCACCCTCGGTGCCTGCACGCAGAAATGGAAACACCCAGCAGTGCTATTGAAACACAGCAAGTGTAACCCCACCACTGCAGGAGTTATAAAATAAAGGACCTGCAAAAATACAAAAGTTCTTTCAACGAGCCGGGGGCTGGATGATGGAGCTTTGAAATTGATTTCAGAGATTTCAGAGAAGTGCAGAGAATTCATCCTTTCAACTTCACAGCCCAGTGAATTCTTTCATCTACACCACAAGAGTGTGGATGTGTCCATCAGGAAAATAGACTGGGAACATTAGATGACCTGGGCAGGCCTTTCTCTGTAAGCTCTGCTGGGCTCAGGGACAGACCTGAGCTGATAAGGTCCATACTTGATGTAGACATAAATTCATCTGGATGTGCATTGACAGCCTTCTCCATCTTTTCTGCCTGTTAGAAACCCAGCTTTGCTCAGGAAAGCAGAGTTAGTCTGCATAAAGGATAATGCTATAGCATGAGAATTCTAAAATACCTGAAATTGTCATTCTAGTAAACTGTAAATTACAATTAATATCTGGTTTTAATTAACTTAAGAATACAATGAAAGATCCAGACTTAGATGTCTGCAGTTGGAGCCCACAGTAAAAATGACCTGGACTGGCCTGAATGACCCCTGCATTCATTCACCTGTCAAAACTTGACTTTTTGGGGAGTTTTGGGTAAGAAAATAATTCAGGCTCAAGCTTGATATGTTAAATCCAGCTTTTAAACTTGCCTCTTCAAGCCAGGCTTTAAAGGAGCTGAGTTTTACATAAGTATAGAGAAAACAAGCATCAGAGAAGTCCAACATCTGTCCAATAACATTCTATGGAAGTGAGAAGGATTTCCAAGTGTTTACAATCCCAGATTTGTTGGTTATTCACTATGGCTACAAAGTAGGAGAGAAATGTGTTTGGTGCTGACTGTAGTGTTTAAACAGGAAATCCACAAATAAACACAAAACCTGGTACCACCTACGGTTTGACACATAAGGAGAGCTGAAGAAGCAATCACTGAGCTGAGCTAATGACATAATTCCCTGTCTCACCATACAGGATTTTCTTTTCTTCTGTAGATCCTGAAATCACAAACAGCTGCATGCTCATCTTTGCTCTACTTGCTAAAAATAAAACTCTATTTTTTGCAGGTGAAAATCATCCCAAAAATATAAACAAATACAGAAAGCTGACTAAGAGAGCAGAAATCTCCAGGTGCTTTAGGTTCTTAGAGGTAATTGTCAATAGAATCTTTTCTTCCCACTGCCCAACATTCCCTTTGTGGCTGTGCCTCTTCTGGGCACCTGGATTTGGGCACTGTTACAAACACTGTGCCATGCATGAGGAATTTCCTGTATCACATGTCATTTGTAAAGGTGCTAGAAGACACTTGTGAATGCTGGAAACACATATTAAATCATTCCCAGGTAAATATTTCATCACTAAAGCCTTGAAAACAATGGATAGTGTTGGTTTAGGGAGCTGGCAGCAATTCCAAAGTGCCTCTGAGCTCAGCAGCTTGCTGGAAACAGACTTCTAGAGAGCTCTGGCCCAGCAAACCACTTTTTTTTAGGACATATGTGGAATTCCAGACGTGTGTGAGAGAAAATAACCTGATGATCAGCTTGAGCAGGAGACATGAAGTGAAGCCCAGAACCTCTTGGGGTCTCTTGTTCTCTATTTTGCTGAGCCACACAAAAGCTGATGGAAAAAGGAAACAATGAAATGAAAACTGAGCATTTCCTTACCTTTTGGATGCTGTGACTCATCTTCACTGTCTGAGCTGTCATTGCTCACAAGGTGCTTTAGCCTAATATTTTCTGTTGAAAGAAATATAAATTCCTTTAAACTGCTGGGCTTTAACTGGTAGAACAGTTAAGAATTTCAAAACAATTTGAGTCATAAAATTCTCATAGTTTTTGTAATAGGAAATATTACAGCTGAAGAGACTGGGTCTGCTGTGGACATTAGAATGTGAGCAGCAGGTATTGGATTTAGCCTGCAATTTTTGGGCTGGAAAAGAAAATGCAACCCTAAAGCAGTACCTCCCAGTCCCGTCTGCACCACATACCTGACACACTTTATTCACCTTCATGAAAATGTAGATGTCTAGCTTCTGTCCTCTCAGTAGCTTCTACTGAGCTAGGAAAATGTTACTGTGGTGCCAGGGTGGCACTGGGCATCTCCAGCTCTGGTCCAGGCTGTGGTTCAAGTCACATCAATATTTTCACATCTGATCCCACCTCAAAGAGTATTTTTTAAATGATAGGTGAAATGAGTCACAGATGACAGATAACATTCTGTGTCTCACTATCTTTCAAAAGCAAACTTTTCCGTGATCACATTTAGTGACAGGGATCCTCCATGAGGAGGTGTTAACACTCAGGAGCTGTATCAGAAATGGGAACCTGGAGGTCTCATTCTCATCCATAAAGAAGAGATTAGCAAACAGCTGAATTCCATCCATTAGGAGGCAGACAGAGGTTATTATTTAAAAACTATCTCAATCTACATTTGCTCTTCTTGCTCTTCAGAAACATCTGGTTGTCTAGGATAATTTATTTATTGGTCAGATCTCCCCCTGTAATGCTGTTTTCTCAACAGGAAACCAAAGTGTAAAAAGCCTTTTATCGTTAACTATATTCTCAGATAAAACTCGATAAAGTCCATCCAAACCAAGCCATAACTCTTTCTTTACAGTCATCTTGTCATTTCTGTGCCAGGAGTGAAACCAAAACCACTCAATTTGCAAGGAAAGGACCAGATAATCAACAGGCTGTGGTTAGAATGGAGCAATTTAACAACCCAGAGGTAAGAAAATTCAGGTGCACTTTGCTAAACCCTTTATTAACACAGCCCAGTGTCAAGAGACTACACAAGTAATATTAAATACTTGTCACCTTCTGCTCTCCAAAAATCACACAACTAACAACATAAAGAGAAGATTCTATTAACTATCAGAAAAGAGCTGGATAGATGCATGTGACTTTCAGCAGCTCTGAGTGACCAGAAACAAAAATGAAAGAAAGGAAAGAACATTCCCAACTCTCTTTCCCCACCTCAGCAGCAACCAGCAGTTCCAGCAACTAAAGGTAATTAATTCCACATTCTTAAATGACTGCAAGTAGTGCTATCCTTCCACAGAGCGAGAATCTTGCTAGTAATTGCTCTGCATAGTGGAATTATTTACTAAATAGTACCTAATTCTTCTTCCATGGTGGGCCCTTTATTCTGAGAATTGGAGACACCAAGGACTCTGTTAAATAATATTGAAAATGCACTGCCCCAGACACCTGAAAGAGAAAAAATAAACAATGAATGGTGCTTGGCAGAAGGAAAATAAACTCCACATATCTTAATAAGCAGTATTTAAGCAGTTGGTTGCTCTCTGAACACACCTCTGAGTTTGGAGCAGGCCAAGTCATAAGCTCAGATGTCCAAATCAGAACAAAAACCCATGGACATTAGAAACAAATCAACAATGCCAATCCATATCTGTGAAATCTTTCAAATGAATGTCTTCCAACAAACTGAGAGCTCCACTTCCTGTCTCACACTTTGAGTGACTGCATTTAAAAGTCCATGAATTACTTTTAAAAATTTTTTTTTATTTATTGCTTTTATTTTAAGCCTCTTTCTGTCACATACTCACCCATTAGGAAATGCAAAGGATTTTCAGTATATTTCTTCACCACTGTCCCCATAAAAAACTTGCTTCCAAACAGATCAGGAGACATGAAAGTGCCATACTTGGCCATTCCAATTTCGTATGGACTGAATTCCACCCAGTCTGCAAAGTCAGGAACAAGACTGCTCAGTCAGAAATCTCAGGAGAGATGGAGAGAAACACAAAAATGAACCAAGCAAAAAAATTTTAGTGACATGGGAAGCCAAATAACCATTAGGAAGATCAAATCAAGGTCAGTGACGTCTCAGCAGGGAAAGAATCCTCGTTCTCTCTTATCACAATAAACTTTGGTGAAAAGAATGAGGCTGGAAAACCAGTGGTGTAAAAGGAGAGATCACAAATGAGGAACACACTGTGACATCTGGTTCTCATCCCCTGCTTCAGCATGGTTCCCTGCCACATGTGAGTGAGTCTCAGCTCCAAGCTGCTTTTCCTTCACTGCAATTCCACCAAAAACATGGAGAGCAGTGACAGAGGTGGCACAAAACCAATTACTGAATATCCCAAGGGTTGTGAAATATTCTAGCAGAGGCATTTGGATTCTACCCAAAACAAAAGTTTTGTGGGAAAGCCAATATCAAAAGGCAAAGCTGAGAGGCAGCTGATAAACTTATCAATTCAAACATTGCCAAAGATCCCCTTAGAAGTCAATTTTATTGAGCAGAGAGCTCATGAAAAATATGGAATAAAATGTTCAAATGATTTTCTGATCTTAGAAGAAAATATCAGAAGTGATGTGGATTCTATTGATGTAGGCCTTTGAAAATGGATCTTAGCTGACTTGGAAACAGGTTTTTTTGATACCAGTGGAGTTGTTCCCAGAGAATTCAGTTCAAAAAGGGAGCAAATAACAAACAAAACATATCTTCTCTTTTTAGCATTTCACCCATTCAACTATTTCACCTTCCCTATTTTTAGCGGGGATTGATTTGACTGGAAATAAAAGAAACAGCTTTGAGATATCCCCACATGTCATCCACCCTCAGGATATCCCTGCTGACGTGTGGAGGAGAAGGTGAACACTTGTCCTGAAAAGGAAAAATTTAATCATGACTGCTGGGAGTTTAATTTCAGGTAAGGGTAATGCTTATCTGAGCTAAGTCAAATACAACATCCTATTTTCCAAATAAGTCACCCACAAATTTTCACATTCACTGGAACAGAAGGTAATTCCATTGAGGCCCCAGTCCAGGAATTTCATATTCCTTTTAGCTGTGTGAACATGAATTGGCAGATATGTATGCAGAACCAGGGTGACACCAAAGCTGAACTGAGAGTTAGAATTAACTTGTGTTAAGTCCACCTCCAGCTTGCATTTGCACTGAAGGAGATTTCTCAAATCACAAAGCCTGCTCAGAGAAATAAAATTTCTGCCTTAAAATTAATGTCAATTAAGAAGTGTAAATATTTCAAAATTTACTATAGCTCTCACATCAGGAACAGCTAAAAGGAAGAAAGGAGCTTAAAATAAGAAGCAATCAAGATCTAGCACCCTGTGTAATGACAGAGATGTCAGCCTCAAAAGGCAAACCCAAGTTCCACTGGCACAGGGAATATCTTTTTATAGAGCAAAGTAAAGCCTCCAGGTGCTTCTGATCTTGCTTACAGAAAGACATTATTAACAAAAGACCATTTTGGTCTTAAAACAGTAATCCAGTTAAAATATACTGAAAAACAGAAGTTCATCTAAATCCCAAAATATTCCTATTTTCAAACAAAAGGTATCAGTTTCCTAAGAAGCAAAGTTAAAGACACATTTTCCCATGAAATATTTAGCCTAATTTACAATTCCTCATTTTCATTTCCAACCAAAGCTTTGACAGCCACTTCTCCAAATAACTATTTTAGGAAATACAATGACATATAAGCCTGAGGCAAACCACCTGGCACCTCCCTTTCCAGTCTTGTACATAACTATATAGGGATGCACACATCCTTGTCTTAGTGTAGCATCTTCCACAACTGGACCCACTCTCAGCTGAAGTTACCAGAGGGGATTAAAACCTATGGATAAAATGAATAAATACAAGTAAAAGGGGTTTTTTTTTTGTGTTACCAACAGCACTTCACACTGGGCAAGAAGTGAAAAAGAGGCATTATATCACATTTGTTTGTCCAATTTTAATCACGGAATCATTAGAGTTGGTAAAGACCTCTAAGATCATCGAGTCTAACTGTTGATGTCACCCTTCTCTGAAACAGAAGGTGACTGAGGACATTTTCATTTTCCTGTTTGATACACTAATTTAAACATCTTTTCCCTGTTGAAGTCACCAGGTTTCTCTTTGGCTTGGCACTCCTACCTGATTATGTCATCACCTGTCCCTGAGTAACTTCTTATCACTCTGTAAGATTCCCAGAAGTCAGATGCAATTAGTCTCAGATGCATTAAAAAGAAAAAGGGTTTTTTAACCAGCCACACACCTCCCTCCTTGCCAAAAGTGACTCAACACAGATTGGGAACACACCTGCAAACATCAGCTCTGAGACATCTGGTTTGACATGCAGACAGGTGAAGAGTGGCAGAGCACACTGGGCATTATTGACCTTCTCTTTCATATGGCTCAGAGTGGTGTCCATCCTCTGCAGGGAAAGAAAGACATTGGTCCCAAACACATCCTGGAAAGGCCTGCTGATATATACACATATATATATATAACTATCACATTTTTGTTTTATATAAAGGTCTGGGAGACTCCTCCTGTCAATGACATTTGATAAGAAAAGTTTTTCACTGATGTGTCAGGTTCTGATTTAAATTAAACACTGTGCATTTTTTCATCCCTTGGTACACAGGGACTTCTAACCAACCTCACAACAATTAACAGCCCTTCAGCATCAGAATTCTGTACATCTGCAACTAAATGCTCTGTTGCCTCTTTTTCAGTGTTTTAAATTGTTTAAGACCCATTATCAGTGTAGGGACAGAAGTGTATAAAACACATCTGCAAATCTATTGACACATTTCAATCTTGCCACAAGACCAAATCCAGCTGCTGCCCACCTGACTCATTTGAACTGAAAGTCTTTGTGCCTGATTCAGCCAATTAGGAATTTTCAATTATAAAATACAACAGTATGAAGCTCTCCTGTTGTCTTATTTTCACAAAGACCAAGAGGATCTTTCATGTTGAAATTAGTACTTTTTTAAGCAAATTCTGTTTCTTACAGCAAAATGTGCACCCTTTATTATATGTCACTAAGGTAATTTCAAAGAAATAGTAACAATGGGAACTATATAAGAGTTTGACAGCTTTAACAGCATCAAACAGTACTTTTTTAAGCAAATGCTGTTTCTTATAGCGAAATGTGCACCCTTAATTGAATATCACTAAGGTAATTTCAAAACAGTAGCAACAGTGGGGATTATATAAGAGTTTGACAGCTTAAATGAGCACTCACATCATGGATCAGTGTTTCCCCTATGAGCATGCCAAAGATGTCTGTGAAGGTGACAGGCTGTCCTGAGCTCTTCTTGTTCCACAGAGCCTCGATGTAGCGCTTGACCTTCTGTGGGGTGAGCAGCAGCAGGGGGTTGTGGCTCACCGAGTTCATCAGCTCCTCATTGATCTCCTTTGGGCCCTTGGCTGGGAACTCAGGGTGCGAATACAGAGTTGACATATACCTGCAAAGGCAAACAGGCTCTGTGAGCATCAAACCTGCTGCAGTGTCAGCTGCCTGGAAGCTACACGAAGCTCATACGTGAGCTGATACAGTTGCTGATTAAATCAGGTTAATTAACTCTCCATTTATACAGGAAATTATAATTTCCTTTTTCTCAAAGCACAGAAAGCTGAGCAATTTGTTCTAAATATAAGCATAGGATCAAACACTCAACATGCATTTTTCATAATGTGTATGAAGCAAATGATTAAAGAGTCCTCATTTTTCTGTTTAAGGGATAGCAAACAGAACATCCTAAGCTGAAAGGAGCTCCTCCAGTCAGCACAGCTGTGTGGCAGACTGGAGGTCCTGGAAGGACACGTGCAGCTCTCTTCCTGTAAGAGTTACCTCTCTGCCCTCCAGTTCATTATCACTACTGAAAAATTTCTGAAATATCTCAGTGTATCACCTATACCAGAAGGATTTGGGTTGGAAGGACCTTAAAGCTCATTCAGTCCCACCCCATGCCATGGGCAGGGACACCTTCCACTAGCCCAGGTTCTTCCAAGCCCCATCCAGCCTGGCCTTGGACACCTCCAGGGATCCAGGGGCAGCCACAGCTTCTCTGGGCACCCTGTGCCAGGGCCTCAACACCCTCCCATGGAACAATTCCTTCCCAACAGCCCATCCAACCCTGTGCTCTGGCAGTAGGAAGCCATTCCCCCTTGTCCTGTCACTCCACTCCTTGGAAATTGTCTCTCTCATGTTTCCGGTCAGCTTCTTCAGGCACTGCAAGGCCATAGTGAGGTCACCCCAAAGCTTCTCCTCTCCAGGTGTACAATCCCAGCTCTCCCATCCTTTCCTCCCAGCAGAGCTGCTCCATCCCTCTGACCATCCTGGTGCCTCCCCTGGGCTCTCTGCAGCAGCTCCAGCTCCTCCCTGTGCTGGGGCAGCTCTGCAGGTGGGGTCTCACCTGAGCTCAGGGGCAGAATCCCCCTGCCCTGCTGCCCAGGCTGGGGGCTCAGCCCAGGGCAGGGGGGGTTCTGGCCTGGATATGGTCCCACTTTCCAGGATATGGTGCTTCCATAATAAACTGAAGCACAGTAACTACAACCTGCACAGAGAGCTAGCTGACTGTGAGGATGAGGTAAATCTTGAGTTTGTCACTAAGAAACAAGCTTAGTTTTACTGCAAACAAAGCTCAGACACGTGCAGGCAGCCCTGGCTTCCACTTGGTTGGGTTAGGTAATACCAAGATAGGCCCTTCTAATCTGTGAGAGGCTCATTTACTATTATTTACCCAGTGACCTGGCCCAGGCATACATGCCTTACTCCAGGCACAGCTCTGAGACACACACGGGGTCAGCCTGGCCCTGAGGTCATGCCCAGCCATTTCTGTGACAGCACAGCCAGCCCTGTCCCACGTGGGCTGCCAGGACTCCATCCATCCACGGGCTCCACGTGAGCTCCTGGGCGCAGGGAAAGGGGAATGAAGCTTGAGGAGTCAGCACAAGGTTGAAGCAAGATGGCAGAAAAGCACTGCTCCAAGGTTAGGCATGCAGCTGAGGGGACAAGCAAAAACCTGCCTGTCCCATCAGGAAAGGAATTCTCCACCCTTCAGGAAAAAAAAGAAAAGAGAATTATTCCCAAAAGACAGACTGCATGGAAAAGAAAAGGAAGGGAGTGTCAAAGTGTCAATTTATTTATTCATCAAGCAAGGAAAGACTGAAGGATGACATCAGAGAGCAAAGGCAAATTTGTTCAAACACAACAGTCTCCAATCTATTTCTGACTGGAGCAGTTCAGATAATCTAATATAAATAACAATCTTGCTATTTTAACTCAGATTTTATAGGTTTACATTAGATCAACTACGTATTCACCCCTGGGTTTTCCCCAAAAAGACCTCATAGCCAGCAAAGTGACGTCTGCCCTGAGCAGGGATTGCAAACCCTTCCCTAGAAACACAGGTAATGTTTTAACACCAGGTTGCACTATTCCACCGCTCTTCATCCACCTTCTGCTGTTCCCAGCTGTGCCAGAAATCCGTCTGTCTCTCTCAATGGACAGTGATAAATCTGCCCCCACCACCAGTGAGAGAAAATAGAGGCTCCTACCTTTTACAGTGCAATCTAAAGGAGAAATTTACTCTAGTTCACAGACACTTCTGGCATTTCAAAACTTCCTGGCATTCTGAAAACTTCCCTCTAGTCTGGGAGAGGGGGAAGCAAGCTTCACACCATGAAAAATAATTGACAAAAAACCCTATACAAGGAATAGAACTGATCGTTATCTCCTTCAAGAGTCAAGTCTGGGGTTAGAGTGTGGAATTAAAATTCATGTGCTTCCTTGGAGCTAAACCAGGTGATAAAGCTCATCCCAGGCAGATTTCCTGCTTGCTTATACTACAACAAGTCTTTTTCTCTCAAAGAATTGAGACATTTGTATAATCTCATCCCTGAGTCTGAAAGGACCCTCGAGGTCTCTGCCCCAGCTTCCTGGTGCTCAGTCAAGTCCAGCTTCCACACGAGCACTGAGTCAGACTGAGGATGACACCGTGCCCAGCCCCAGGGAGGATGGCTCAACACATTCCAGTGCTTGGCCACTCTCACTGCAACAATTCCCCTAAGAGTTAATCCAATTACTCCTTGTCCTTTCCCTAGGCATCTCCAAAATAATTTGTGTTCTTCACAGTTACTCATCAGGAACTGAAGATAACAGTAAGATCTCCCCATCAATGCCTGTGCCTGCTCCTCAAGGCTAAATGAACTATTTTAAAACCTGATTTATTGTCTAAATTAAACAGTGCCGGTGGGACTGAGACAGGGGTTATCCACAGAGGGATGCCCTGCAGGGTGGCAGCCAGGCCCCAGAAATTCCCAGTCAATCCACCAGGATTTTATACTGGGTGTAAAATGGAGCAGAAGATCTTTCAGTGATTTTGAGGCACTCTAAAAGCCCTCCCAAAGCACACAACACATTTTGGGTTGTTTGAGTCAGCAGCTTCAAATCACAATGGATTTTTCTGGCTTTTCACTTTTCATCAGAAAAATAAAACACACATTAGGTGTTGATATAGAAATATGGGTGCATATGTGTGGCACCTCTTTCCATCCATTCCTGCTCTCAAAGCTCCTGGAAGAACACCTGGAGCCTGAGCTTTCCTTGCCCTTTGGGGCATCTGAAACATCTCCCCCAGCAGACTAGGATGTGTAAAATGTGCTGTGAATTATAACCACAGAAATAAGCCAGGCCTGGTGACAACTCCTTCAGAACCTGCTGCAGGGAAGCTGAGGACAAGCAAGAGGAAGGCCTTACCAGGTGGATCCGGAGAGCCCAGCAATGTAGGTGGCACAGTCCAGGACTCCTGACTCATAAAGTGCTTTCATGACTCCAGCAAAGCCCACCATGGCCCGGAACCCTCCTCCCGAGCCCAGCACGGCGATCACCGGCACCTGCAGGGATGAGGCAACACCAGCACCACATCAGGGACAAGGGACACGCCCTGGGAGCACCCAGAACAGCCCCTGGACACCCCAAGAAGAATTAGAATTTATTTATTTTATGCTACAAGTCACCGCTTGTCGCAAGATTTCTAAACAAAAATATACTTGGAATTTCTTTAGAATGTCTGTCCTTCTTATCCATTATCTGAAATAGAGGAGATATTAAATTTGGTTATTAAATGAACTATTCAGTTACAAGACCACAGGGGTTTCTAAAGCAACCTAAACACCAGCTTTAATCCAATTCGTATCATTGTGACAGAGCCAAAGGCAGTAATATTTACTAATGAGAAACAGAACAGAGACAAATAATATTTTGACTGGGAGTTTAAAAACAAGTTTTATAACAAAAACATCCACTATTACTACATAGCATGAAGACAATCTCAATTTTACCATCACTTTACAAAAATTTCCAGAGAGTTAATGGGAATTCATGGGGATCTGGACAACTACCCAAACCGAGAGAGGAGTGAGCAGAACCATGTTTACTATGGCACCAGGTTAAAATTGTGTCCACAGGGGTTCATTTTACACTTTTTTCCTTCTTACTGCCCAGACCTGACATCCAGGCTGTTCCCCTCAACTGCACAGCTGCCCCAGGTATCTAAAAAGAAGACAAAATAAAATAAAAGTTCATTTGCTCCCATCATCATATGTTTTGGCCTAAGTAACAGGCTCATCTGGTTCACAGTTTCCAAAATCCAGGAGGATTTTCCACTGTTCAGGGGTGACAAAGGAACCACCTCTCAGCTGTTACTGAGCATAAAAAGAATTGCACAGCTGTGCAGAAAGCCCCTATCTGATCAAATTGCTAATCTGTCAAAAATCTCCCTGAAAGGCAATTCCAGGTGCCAATAGGCAAGATTAGTGACAGGAAAAGGATCCATGTGATGACAGAGTCCTGTTCTTTCTGCAGACTCCATGCTCTAAGCCATGAAACTCCCCTGAGGACTGACTGTCCCAAGGAAATGCCCGTGAACCATGACCAAGGCACTCAAGATGTTTCTCAAGGCTTCCACTCCCCAAAACTGCTTATTCTTGATGCAGTGAGATTATTCTGCTACCTCCTTCCTAAGTGTTCAGCTTTAGTAATAGAAACCACAGGTATTCATCGTGCAGCTCCAGAGATAGGGATCTATCCCAAAAATGACACAGCCCAGGGAAGGATTTGGGATATGTTTTGTTAAGCCAACACCCCAATAACGGAGCAGCTGCTTTGAAGGAAGAGCCATGTCAGTAATCACTCCTTTAATAACCTGGGGAGGCTTTGAAAGCTCCTCAGGAGCACTGCCCACTCAGCCTGAGCAGACACATCCCAACAGGATGGAGATGTCACCTGCAGGTGCAAGCCTGGAGAAGGCATGTGAGAACACTCCCAGAGCACCACTGCTCCACCCATCAGGGCAATGGCACTGGGAAAATGGGAGAGTCCCTCAGGAGGCACAGGAATCCACTATGGAGATGGGCTGGGAATGCCCAGGGCAGTCACCAACATCCTGACTGCAAATGCTTCCTGATCCACAGGCACTCTGGGCAGCCCAGGTTCCTGCACTGGCAAGGGTGGGTGCAGCAAGGGGAAGGTGGATTATGGAATCACAAAATCCTTCAGGTTGGAAAAGACCTCTAAGATCATCAAGTCCAACCATCAGCCCAACACCACCACCATGTTCACCACTAAACCTTGTCCCCAGGTGCCACATCCACACAGTTTTTTAACCCTTCCAGGGATGATGATTCCACTGCTGCCCTGAGCAGCCCTTGACAATGCTTTACAGCTCTTTCCATGAAGAAATTTTCCCTAATATCCAACTTGATCCTCTTCTGGCACAGCTTGAGGCCATTCCTTCTCCTCCTGTCCTTGTTCCTTGGGAGCAGAGCCTGACCCCACCCTGGTTGCCCCCTCCTGTCCGGTTTGTTAAACCAGCTTTCTAACTCCAATTCAGTTTCTGACTTGTTTAAGGGCACAAAACAGTAAAAACTGAAATGAAATACACTCATCCTGCAAGCTGCTCTATGGGATAAATAGGGCAGAGGCAGGGAGGTGGGGAATGAGCTGCAGGCAGAGCACCCAAAGCTGAGAATCAATAAACTATGTCCTGATGAAGAACAGAGAAAAGAGGATACCAAGGGCTGTACACTCCTCTACTGAGTCACAAATCCTTTGTACAGAACCACCAGCACATGAGTTCACTCAAACCAAAAGGTTCTTAATCCTATCTTCCAGTAATCAGGCAAGAAAAAGCTAAACCATACTAAATCTTGTTTTGGGAATGAGTAGTGCAGATGTCTTTACCAAATGCCCTGGAAACACAGTGTGTAAAATCTGAATACCTGTGGTAAAAAAGAATGCCATAGGGCACACAAATGATTATTAAAAAATTGTCTGCAAATCCAGTCATAGAGAACTATATGCTTTCTTTGGAAGATTATGGTATTTTTAGAAAATTGCTTGAAGCAGCAAAAATTAAAAAAAATAAACTGAGCAATAACAGAAGTAGGAGAAATCTCTACCTCTGTGTTTCCAGAATGTGCCTCAGGATTAAGTTAGAGAATTTGGAACTACTCACTTCCCCATCCAGACATGTGTAATGAATTCAGAGGTATTAAAGTTTCTCAGCATCCCTGCAAAGCACAAGCTACTCACAGATGAAGCAGTATCTTGAATTTTGAGTATGTGACTTGTCCAAGATAAAACAAGGCCCACAGACAGCCAAGACTACTCAATGTCTCCCAGCTTCATGTTAAGACTTCAAACATCCCATAATTCCTCCTGCTATCTTCCATCTGTAGCAATAAAACTACAGTTTAATTTGAACAAAAAGCGTTTTTCCATTGCTAGAAGCAGATAAAAATCCTATAAGCTTAGAAATACACATTTGGCATATGAAAAATGGGAGGATATCTACAGTTATCTACTGTCTGGGAAGATGCAATTTAACTGATAAAATTTCAGTATTGGAGTTAGTGAGGGAGAGCAAGGGAAGACGATGACACAAGGAATAAGAGATCTTAGCTATCCTTTGTAATAATTCATGCACAGATACCACCTGCATGGAACTGAGACCTGAGGCACTGAGTATCACTCCAGTTCCAACTGGAGCTTGGCAGAATATCCACATCCTTTCTGAGGAAGACCCTATTCTGCTCTAGGTCATACCAATGTCATGCTTACAGATTCCTACTCTGAGAAGATCTACATGTGTTAAGATTAAAATAACTGAACTGAAAATTAAGAAACTTTGAAAGTGTTCCTTCTCAATACACACATTTTTTTCCCAGTCCAATTAAAATACGTACAGTACTTGTTAAATTGTTTCATGTTCCTCAGAAAGCTCACAGAAGAGCATTCACAAAGCAAGACAGAGTTCAAAAGTCCATGACAATAAAACATTTACCACCTGCTCAAAGCTTTAGGGAAAAGTAAAATATATTCTTCAGTGCTGGTTACAAAAGACTGTCACATTCTCCTTACATTAAAAATGCACAAAAGGAATCAATGGCCATGAAGGGATCAACCCAGATTAATTCATGGACTCGCTCATTGCTTGACACCCCCAGAGGCACAAAGTGTTCCTGTCACAATTCTGGAAGCAGCACAGGAGAGGGAATGGGCAAGGAAGGAAGAGGATGGGAAAGCTCCAACAAAGTAAGTAGATCTGTAGCAAGTGGATTCCTAATTAACGCTAAATAATGAAGTGTTTTATGAAACGACTGAAGAGCTCAGTAGGATCTGGGCCCTTCCTCACTGTGGTGTGAGGCCCTGGCACAGGGTGCCCAGAGAAGCTGTGGCTGCCCCTGGATCCCTGGAAGTGTCCAAGGCTGGACAGGGCTTGGAGCAACCTGGGACAGTGGAAGGTGTCCCTGCCCATGGCAGGGGGTGGCACTGGGTGATCCTTACAGTGTCTTCCCACCCAAACCATTCCCTGATCCTGTGGGATGCCCCAAGCCACCACCAGCCCACTGAGATCTGCTGACTTCCTCTTGGCTTGGCCCAAAGCACCTGCAAGTCAAGGAAAGCTGCAGTTCCTCACGTTTCAAAGAAATAAAACTTCATGACCCTAATCCAGTAAAACTGGCTCAAGGAAAAGAAGGAAGGGAAGAAATAAACTAATTTCCAAGCTGACTCTAAATTTAAACCAGCTCATTTCCTGTCTAGTCTTTCAGAGATGAAGGTCACAGAGCATGGGATGGGTACTGGGCATGCAGGGGCATATTCTGTGCTGGGTGCGTGCCCAGAGCCACTGCAGGATTCAGCAGGTATTTCACACACCCTAAGGCCCTTTTCAGATGGCAATCTCCCCTCACAGCCAACACCTTAACAAAGCCTGGGATTCAAACGGGAAAAATTGGAGCAGTTTGTTTAAGGGGCCAATGAATCACAGAACCCCAGAATGATTTCTTTGGAAGGGACCTTACAGCTCATCCATTGTCACCACAGAGACACCTTCTACTGGCCCAGGCTCCTCCAAGCCCCATCCAACCTGGCCTAGGACACTTCCAGGGATCCAGGGGCAGCCACAGCTTCTCTGGGCACCCTGTGCCAGGGCCTGCCCACCCTCACAGGGAAGGATTTCTTCCTAATATCTAATCTCAATCTCTCCTTTTCTAGTTTCCCCCAGTCATAAACTTTAATTTACAAATATAGAGCCAAGAAAAATTACTCTCCAGGCTAAATATTTTATGTTCATAGAGGAAAAGAATTTTTATAACCTATAATCTTCCTACATCAAACCCTTCCACCTCACACACCTCATTCTTTCCTCTGACAGGCAAATGAAGGATCCCAAAGGGGATGCTAACCCTGGTGGGAACTCTCCACACTTACATCACGGGAAGAGGTCAGGTTGTGGCTGTTCTCCCCCAGGAATGATTTGATGCTGTGCATGATGTTGTCTTTGCGCTGCTGCCGGAACCTCTTCTCCTCGTCGCACAGGGCCATGCTGAACCGCAGGTCCGTGGAGGAGCTGTTTGGGAAAGGGACAGGCTGTCACAAGGGGCCCAATTCCAAACAGGATCACTAACACCTCCCCGGGAAACCAGCAGAAAATCCGCCCCCACTTACAGAAGATGAAATGAAATGGTATTTTTCATGTGACGCCATCCATCGGCTCTAGAGTGATGGAGGCAAAGTGCAATGTGTCTTTAAGACATGCATTTTATATAGAACTCATTAAAAGCAAATAATTAAACACAGCAAGTGAGTTCTGCGCTCACAGTAATAAACCTACAGCACAGATCATGCTGGCACACCACAGGAAAAACTCAGCCCTATTCTCTGATGACAAAAGGGCTGATGGACAGCAAAGAGGAGGAGTGGACAAATCCACCCTGGTACCCACTGAAAAGCATACAGGGGTGAAATGGATCCATCCTCAGACAATATTTCCCCTAGATTGGTGGGATGGATCCATTTAGGGTCAGATAACAATTCCCCAAACTGGTGGAATGGATCCATTTAGGCTCAGATAACAATTCCCCAGATTTTGAAATGGATCCATTTAGGTTCAGATAACAATTCCCCAGATTTTGAAATGGATCCATTTAGGTTCAGATAACAATTCCCCAGACTGGTGGAATGGATTCATTTAGGCTCAGATAATAATTCCCCAGATTGGTGAAATGGATCAATTTAGGCTCAGATAATAATTCTCATATTTTTAAAACAACCTATTATGCAATAAAATAGTAGGATTAAGAAAAGAGAAAAAAAGAGTCCCCAGAAGCAATGTTCCAGGAAGATATTCACAATCTGCATGGCTATCAGGGAACAGCAGCAGAACTTGATAAGATCCTTTACATTTCAAAGCCTAAGAAGGCACAGCCAAGCATCTTGTGTTTATTTAATGTCAGAGATATTAAATGCTTGTAATGTACAAAGCCTGGCTAGTTCAGGGTGGTCTCAAGGACCACCCACAAATGCATTTTCCCAAGTACAACATGATGAGCAGAAATTATCCCTGGGGGATGTTTGTCATCCGGAGTAATCAGGAAATAACTTGACTATTACAGTGCTCAGTGCTCCTATTTATAGCTGCAGACAAAAGAATGACTCCTTAAATTCCTTGCTCCCAGAAAATCATTTTTAGACTTGAAATGTATTGTTCTGCTTATACCTCAATATGATTTATGGTCTTTTGCCAGGATAGGTGAAGAATGAGGGAGAAAGACAGCTAGAGAGGGGAAAAAAGGGGACAAATAAAGGTAGGCATCTGCTTGGCTTTTACATGGAGAACTCCAGGCCCTAAATCTTCACTCAGACCTTCACTGTGTAGTATTTACATTTAAATACATTTTAGGAGCAGCTCTGTAACAGCAGCAGAAAGTTCATGTGAGGGGCCAAGTTGCTGGAGAAGGTAAAACAGTGAGGATGAAGCTGCACCTGAGTGAGGTCAGTGTGTTTTTTAGAAACAAAGCCCTTGAGAAGGAAAGGACTTCTCATAAACCAGGCTGGGAGATCTACGTGGGATGGCCTCATTCCTGCAAACGTTTGGAAGGGTCAAACCTCTTAGTCCCAGTAAGGGTGTTTAGTCAATAACACAATTACTACATGAAAATAATCCACAGTTGTAAAATCTCCTCACTTTTACAGTACCTGGTATTTCTATGCTACAACAAGGAATTTTTGCACTCTACGTCACATGTTTTTAAGAAAATCCCACCAGGTGGGACTCTTGGGGTGTCCTGTGCAGGGCCAGGAGTTGGACTTTGATGATCCTTATGGGTTCCTTCCAATTCAGGATATTCTGTGACTCCATGAAAATTTTAATGAACAATTTAGAATAAAATTCCTTTGCTGCTGGTATATTTTCACCCTTTTTAAAAAATAAATACATGAGATACTCACCATACTTCCAGAGACAATTCCAAAGTCATTTCTGTGACCTAAACAAGAAATATTCAAATATTGTTACAGCACTTAGAGAGGGAAAACCCACAAACACATCTGTAACATCAACTACTACTGTAAGAACTTTTCTTTCTTTCTTTCTTTCCTCTTTATTTTTTAAAAGAAGGGTATTTTTGGCACCTATGAATGAGATTCTTTTCTATAGATTTTTTTTTAAAGCATACAGTATGATTCCAAAATACACCACTAGAACTGAATACAGTGGAAAATGTTGCTAAGTGCTGGCTTTCATTCCTCAGATCCCACTGCCTTGCCTTTCTTGCACTGCTAATCCCTTCCTGACATGCAACTCATCTCTGTCCTGAGGGGATCTGATGCTCTTCACCCACTCATGGCTGGCAGGAGAACCAGGAGATCACATCTGAGTGCCACCTGTGTGAGGGAATCACTGCTCTGTGCTCCACAGGAGCCACCAAGTGTCTCTCCACAGCTGAACATGCCTTAATTAGCAGCCAGGAAGGGTGAGTGCTTACAGCTTGCTGGAAAATGCAATAAATGTCACTGCACAATGAACTGCCTGGCCACGAGCTATGGGTTGGCCTCCTCTGCCTTTCACAGAGCACTGAAAGAGCTGCCTGCAGACAAGAAGTTAAAAAATTATTATTGAAGCACCAATTTCCCGTCAGGCACAATCCAGGAGTACTGGCTGTGGAACTCAGACAGAATGGAGAGGTATTTTCACCCTCTCTCTGTGCAATGGCCTTGCTGGTGCAGCCCTGGAGGAGAGACAGAGTCAGACTGTCCTCTGTGTAAAACCAGATTCTCCTCCTCGCTTGGGGCATGTGAGCACCAGGGATGGAGCCACAACACCCCAGACTGAAGGTCTGCCTGACCCTCAGACAGCCGAGAAGGATCTGGGATGCACAGATGCCTCCGACTCCCACACGCAGACCCAATTCCTGAAATGGGAATTGCAAATGAGGCAGGGTATGAGCAAGGTGGGGGAAAAAGAAAGAACAGGCAGAGAAACAACAAAGGGAGGACATGAACAAACAAAGTGAAGAGTCACTGAGGAAGCACTTCAAAGGCAGCAAAGCAATTACATTATTCCCCACCTGGCATTACTAATTTAGAAAGCACTCCTGAAACCATGCAGTGATCCACTGCTTACAAAAATGTATGCACATGAAAGAAACCCTTGGAGAGAAGCATTCCAACAGGGAGATATCATGGCATTTTCTATACCTTACACAGACTGCCACAGACATTTCAGGAATATTACTTCATTTTCAGTTTCAGGAATTCTAGGTATACATTGTCTACATCAGGCTCAACCTGACTTCATCTCCCCTTAACTATTTGCTTATAAATTTCAGAATGTATTTGCCTTTTTTTGTACTGTTTTTTCCCCCTATGACTCCCTACCAAGCTTTGCTGAACACTGATGAGAAGTTCAAGCGAGGCAAGGCCTTGTATTAATGGAATGAGCTCTGTGAACTGTGTTTGCAAAATGCATTCAAAAGTTCTTTCTCACTGCCACACTTCATGCCTGGCAGAACCAGGACTTGCTCTCAGTCCATGCTCTGGAAGCCCAAGAGTTACTGAAATGTAGTGAAATAAATACACAGATACTTCAAAAAATGCTGTTATTTTAAAAAGGAAAAATAATGGAATGTATCAAGATTCCAACTGCCCTAAGGCTATGCCAAATGAAATGCTAAACTTTACATATGAAGCTTTCTGGTTTCCAGTATATAGACCTTTAACCAGTTATTTGCTATAACTACACTTCTGAACTTTTATCACATGGAAAACAGCAGAACAAATCAAGATCTCTGACCATACAATCAACCATAGCCCAAACCAGAAATGCAGATGGTATTCATAGATTTCAATATGTGCAGAACAAGCTCAATTCCACCCAGATTTAACAACAGTTTCCAGGAGTTACAGTGCAGGCAGACAAGCCCTGTTCAAGGGACTCCATCTGATCTGCAGACATGTTTAAAGGGAATAATCCAATTACTGCATCACCTGCATCACTGCATGTTAACCAGGTCTGTGTTGCAACAAGCCACTTCCAGAAAGTGAAACATGTAACGATAAAAGAATTCCTGCAGCTTTCTGGAAGCCACAGGCAGCAGCAGGAGGGGCAATGCACTGACCAGCAAACTCTGAGTAACCTCACACTAACTGAGGCCATGAAACTAAACTGCACTGAGTGTGCAGGGAACTGCTTTAGGCAGAGAAAGTCCCAGACTAGACTTTTAAAGAGGGGTCTTCCAGCAGGGACACCAAGGCATTCAGTGGCACTGTTTTGTTTAATTCTCCTCTCAGCAGGGCTGTAAGAAAATAAATAATTAAGGCTTAAAAGTGTCTTTAGGCTCTGTGTTTATCCATGGGCAAGAGTGAATGGTCAGAAAACTTCTGACCAAGGCAAAGTCATGAATGTCCAACTTACATCATTGAAAGTTAGCTGGACCTCCTTCTTCTCTCCCAGTTTCAGAGAAGAGATGGGAAACGTGGATGTGCCAAGAGTCTCATCCATAACATAGTTGGCATCCATGAGAGTAACCTGGAAGAGATATCTGGATGTTCAATTCCACTGCAAGAAATCCCTTTTTAATTCCATCAAGCCTATGCCTAAAGAAAAAAGAAAAATATATATATATATAGAAGAAGAATGGGCCTGACCCAACCCAGTCAATGCCCAATGCCAAGTGACATTTCTTTTAAACCAGGATAAGCACATGGACAGTGGAGATGGCACTTCAAGGAACTGTACACCAGGATTACTCACTGCCTTTCTGGCCACAAATCTCACCATCTTTCTAATACCTTCAAATTCCACATATAGTAGAAGCAAAGCACAGTACCTTCAAATTTCCAGTCAGTAAAATTTCCCTATGGAGAAACTTGTATAGTTCTAACTATACAAGTGATAGGCCAAAAAAATATCCAGTAACTTTTCAGAGAAGATGGAATCCACATACCCCAGCCTTGACTCTGCAGACCAAGATTGTTACAGCAGTGATTTGGCAAAGTGTGCAGCATTCCAATTTACACAACGCTGCTCTCTGTATCCAGCCAGACCTTCAAGTCTCTTCTCATACCCTCCAAGTTGGAGCAGAGACCTTTCCAAAATGTGATAATATCCAAAGAAGGATGTGGATATGGCAGAACACCTTTCCATGCTTTTGCTCTAATCCATCTGGATCTATGTTTAGCAGACTTTTTTCCCCAGTGGCTCCTTTCCAAGTCCTCAAGATATATAGAAAGAATTTCAAATTCTCATTTGGATGGTTTTTATTAAATGAGATCTCCAGACTCATTTGATTTATGAGTGATTTTTCCACTTTGTGGCATTATATCTTCTAAAATATCACATGTTCGTGGCTTGGACTGTATCTTTTGTAAAAAACAAAAGGAATCAAGATACAATCACTTGAATAATTAGCTGCTACATCTGGGATCAGCCTCTTCTCAGCTATAAAGAATCTTCTTCATCCTGTGCCACAAGCAACCCTTTGAAATTATGAATTCTCTTTATTTTAGGACAGAGCTCATTATTTTAATGGTATTTACATTGTTCTGTTTCCTTGCAGAACTTTATGCCCATTCCTGCAATCTCTGAGTGCTGTCTCTTTAAAACCAAAAGCAAAAACTTCTCAGTGGGATTTTGAAGAGCTGCTTACCCTTCAGGGGGAAAACTGCACTTGGGATAAAGATGCAGATCAATCCAAGGAATCACAATCCAAGGAATCACAAGGATTGCGGAGTCTGACCTTCAGAATTCACAGAGGATTTGGGTGGGGAGGTGACTTTACATATTTGCGACACCGCACTCCATTCCAGAATCCAAAGGTGCTTCCCTGCACTACCAGGTCCACTATTAACCATTATTAAATGTTATCTTCTACTCTTTGCAGGCAATCATCAGGGAATTTTATTGCACTGTCTCAGACCCAGCTACTGCCTTTAGTTATTGTAAAGACACATTTCTACCTACAATCCATCTTGCTGTGTTTGTGACTGTAGTAATTTTATCCTTTTCAAAACCCTTGAACCAAATTTTGTCTTCAACAAATTCAAACATTCCTAGAGAACCTGCCTAAGTGAAAGGGAGCTCAGAGCAGGGGCCAGGCTCTGCTCCTTGAGGCCCAGCAATGGCACCAGAGGAAGAGGCAGGAACTGATGCCCAGGAAATCACTGTGAATTCCCTAATATCTTTTGTCTCTAGTGCAGGATGCACTTCATGACCCAGCAAGCAGACCATGGGTGTAACTGTAATGCTGTGGAGCCTTCCTCAGAAACACAGGGAACTTGTAGGAAGCACAATTCCCTTTCAGACCCAAAGTCTGATGGTCACAAGCTCAAGGAATACCTTCACAGACTGCAGTCTCTGAAGGTTTGGCAAATTTAGACTGAACTCTGTAAGCTTGGGTCAGAAGAGAGCAGGTGGCAGGGCCATCCTCTATGAAGAACAGAGCTCACAAAGGACCAGAGCTAACCTTAAATCCTTGCCATGCCCATTCAGAAAACACTCACACCTAACACTCAGCTCTGGTGTGCAGCCTGTATAGTTTAACACATGAGACTGAACAGTGGCTTGGCCAACAAGGCTGCACATGGAGTGTGCAGAAGAGCCCTGGGTGGGCTCCAGGCAAGGAGGACACAGCAGAACCAGCCTTTTGCTTTGTCTCCATGGGCAGACACTTGACTTAAGCCCCACCTATTCCCTATCTGTAAGAGCTGGATCAGGGCAGGAAGCAGGGAGTACTCTGCAGCTGATATGAGGAACAAGAAGTTACTACCCCTCAGAAGCTGTCCAAAAAATTACTCACAGGCATATCTTTTAATGACTCTTGAGGCTACTCCTTGAATAACTCAATTTATCCAACACTGCTTGCTTAGCATCACAGCTAAACCCAGATTTAACATTTTAATCAAAGGGGTGATCTTGAGGCGTCAGATGCCACACATGTGTGAGCCACAGTTGTTTTACCCTTCATCTGCCCAGCCCAGCCATGGGATTTACCTCCAGAACATTCTCCAGATTGGGGTCCAGAATGAACTCGAAGGTCTCGTTCCACACGGGGTTGATGTCATTGTTGAAGTGCTTGGTTCTCTTCCTGCAGTCAGGGGCAGTGGGGATGAACAGCTCCACGTAGGGATCTGGAGTGTCAACTGTGGGGCAGAACACAGGTCAGGCAAGGGAAAACTCCAGCTTGGGCTGGAAAAATTGATACAATTCTATGAAATCACAGATCTTCTCATGGTAAAGGACAGAAAGATATGAAACTCTTTAAGTTACATAGATGTATGACAAAAATGATACAATGATATCAACAATCTCCCCAAAATTCTGTACAATGAGGGGTTTCTTTTGTGTCAAATGGAGCCAGGGCTCAGATGCCTCCCAGGACAGCAGGGGAAGTTATTTCTGTGGTTGTGGGTCACAAAAAGCCTCCTGCTCTGCTCTGGTGAAACACCCACGTCTTTCCAACACCGAAACATGGAATAACAGAATATCCTGAGCTGGAAGGGACCCACAAGGATCATCAGTGCAACTCCAGGCCCTGCCCAGACACCCCAACAATCCCACCCTGTGCATCCCTGGGAGCATTGTCCAAACTCTCCTGGAGCTCAGGCAGCCCTGGGGCTGTGCCCATTCCCTGGGAAGCCTGGGCAGTACCCAGATTAAATCCTATCACAAGGAAAAGCAAGTCCAAACATTACTCCTTGTACATATTTTCAGTCTAAAGATACTTTTTTTCAATAAAGGCAAATTTTAGAAACTCTGGAAGTTCAGTAAGACCTTATCCATGAGATTCCTAAGGCCCAGAATCCCTCCTCCCACCTGCTGGGAGAAGAAGGAAAAGAGGAAAACAAAGAGGCTGGGTAATTTCAAATCAAATCAAATGTCTTTTGGGGAAAAAACCCTGACCAAACAACCAAAAAAAAGGCTTTTGGAAACCACTCAGGAGGTTCTGAATTTGTCTCCAGGCAAATCCTATTCAGTGTTATCCTAATCCAACTTGTCAAGGAGATTTCCCGTGTGCTCCATACCTGTGGGGCTCAGCTAATTGCTACATTGAGGTGGTCTCAGCGCTCCCTGAGTAATGAACAAGCAGCTATTTAAAGCGGGGGATCAGTGTGGAAAGGCTTTAAATAGCAACCTTTATTAGCTCCTGAGGAATTATGCCTGATCTTGTCCCTTCATCACGGGCAGGGGAACTGGGGGATCAAGCCCCAAGTCTTTCCTCACAGGCAGATGTTCCAACTTGCCAACTTTTCCATTCCTTTCAACTACTACACAAAGCCCTGCCACAAAGAAAAGAATCAAGAGAAACAAGGCTCTTCGAAACGAAAAATCCATGAAGTGACAAGGTCTTGCTAAGTCTTGATATCCAGCATGACTTTGGCAATAAACACCCAGGGTTACCCTGCCAAGAGACTGAAGTTACCGACAAAAAACTGGATTTCAGACAAAATCCTGATGACTGAGCAGAGCTCTGGGCAAAAGATCAATGCCTCTCTCTCCATTCAGATCATGCTGTGATCAGTCCCAATGCTTACAAAAATCCCATTTTTCTTATCAACACAAACAGCAAATGGTTTCCTATCCATATTCAAAATCCCAAAGCATGTAGAAACCCCAGACCTCTGACACACAGATCCATCACTACCTTTCTATCAGGCAAATCCCAGTAAGTGTTGAAACAGAAACCAAACCCAAGGCATGGATCAACTAACTTGGAAAAATTAGTTTTGGTATTTCAGTATTGCCAAGTCACCTCACTCCACGTCTTTATTAGCTTCTTAACCCAAGGCAAAGATTTAATCACCTGCCCTTTCATGTTTGAAAGTTTATTTGGAGCTTTTTCAGTTAAGAAAATGAAAATCTATTCTTTTTTAACTTCCTTCTTTAGATGAAGAGAAAATATATAGGAAGACTGCTTGCTCTGATTAAGATATTGCTATAAGCAATGCTAAATACTTCTTTAAGATATATTATATTAATCAAAATCTCATTCCTCGGACAGGGACCAAAACCTACCAGCAACCTGGCAAATAACACAGAAGTATTCACTTAATGTATTTCAAAACACTGAAGTTATCAAATGTACATTAAACAGCCAACAGCCAGTGTGCACTCACTTATTCCTGCCTGGGCTTCTGCTAATTGATTTGCCAGGTAATGTTAAAAAAACTAAGCTGAAAATGTAACTAAAAATAGCTTGATCACCACTGTTATCACAGAACCCCAAGTCCTTCTCCAGCTCTCCTGGAGCCTCTTTAGGCACTGGAAGGCTGCCACCTATATTTTGTTTTTAAAAGGAAGAATGGTTATGTTGTATGGGTCAAAAGCTGATGTTCAGCCATGACAATGACTGAATTATCTATGAATCGTCTGAGAATCATCTCTACGTGGACCTGATGACCCTAAAGGTCTTTTCCAGCCTTAAGGATTTTGTGTAGGAGCAGCACTGTTGGGGAACTGGTCTTTTGTTGCAGCAGCTCCTCAGCCTGGGGGAATTGCACTTGCTCCCAGGACATTTCTGAGGAAAGCAGAGCTTCTGTGCACCTCAGCCCTAAGGCTGTTCCTTATGCAAGCCCTGCTGCTCCATCACCATTTCTCAGAAACAAGGCAGGCTGAACCAACAATTAAGCACAAGTATCTCAAACCCCCACCTGCACTCTAAAAAACCCAATTAAGGCTTTCGGCACTGATGCCAATGAGGGTCCTACAATTAGCAGCTTGGAGGCAGATGAAGTCTTGGGTAATTAACAAAATGTTGGTGATAATTCAGATTTACAGCCCCCCCCTCACCCAAAGCTCCAGGGGCTGAAGACAAACATCCAAAAACAAGAGCAGAGTCAGCATCCCCTCTGCTGGTTTTAAACTGCTGCCTTGGGAATGGCTGAGGTAGAAAGTAAGGATTCACTGACTTTTCCTCAACTGATTTATCTCCCGGTTAAGTCATGGCTATAGGATTCTCCCTTTGAATTGCATTATGAATCACCAAGTGAAACACACAGTGGACAATAATTAGGGTCAAACATTTTCACAGTGAAAAATGAGTAATGCTTTAAGCAATCTGGCTATTAGAAAAACCTGTAAAATTTTCTGCAATGACTGGAAACCATTTGATCTTATGCTATTAAGATTGGTAAGATTGGTGAGGCTGTCATCAGGCCTCTATATTAATATGATTAATATTTCAGATATATGATTTATATTCCAGTCATTCCAATTTCAATAACTTCAACAGCATAATTACCATAAAGAAACTATAGAAAGCCTGTTCAACTATAATACTGAGATAGACACATACCTATCTCAAAACAAAAAGTGGTAATAACCCTGAATTTATCCACCATTAAGTGCAATCCCATTGATAAAAACTTACTAGGTCCCAAATGACCATCTTTGTGTATTTCCCACCATTTTTTTGGCTTGCTGCACCACAGTACAATTTGTTTAGCACATGCAGCTGAGCAGCCTGGCTGAGGTCAAGCCAATAACGGGAATTGCTGGATGACCTCTCTCTCCTCAAAGGGGAAGGAAGCTAAATAACAACACAATTTCTATTCAAATGTCGAATTTTATGGGGCCTCACAGTGCCATGGAAATATGAGTTGGTGTCTCTGCCACAGTCAGGAGAAAAAGCAATGAAATTTAAAATAATGGGTTTTCCCATTTTCATGTGATTTTTCAGTTTTTAAAAAGGGAATTCTTAAAAACTGTACTAATCAAAAACTGTCCCTCCAACCATGGAACAGGTACTTGAAATGCTCCAGAAAAATCCATAGTCTAGCAATAATACAGATGCCAGGGGACCTGCCAGAAGGCCACAGCAACCTAAAAACCGCAGTAACTCCCTGCTGCTTGTGTTTAAAGCACCACAGGGAATGCCAGGGCTGGTGGCTTTGGGGATTTTGCAAAGGGGTGATGCAGTGCCAGATTTCGTGAGCGGAAGGTGACTCCAAGGGAAGTAAGGCAGCTCTGAAGCAGCAGCTATGCTATGAGAAATCCTGGGATTAGGTAACACCTTCATTAAAAATTATTTGTGCTTTTTATGACAGTGCTTTTCATCTCTGGCGTTACTTCAGTGGAGGGAAGAACCAGCTCCCAGCACAGGCGCTGCACTATCACCCAGTTCACTGCTGCAGAACACCATTGCTCCCACTGATCCAGCCTTGAAAGGGCAAAAAAAACCCCGAACAAATCAGCTTTTGGTCAAAACACATTTGTACAAGTGTCAAGAGGAAAAGAGGCACTGCCTTCTCTATTATCTGCACAGTCTCCTTTGCAAACACACACTGAAAAGTGAGTGAAGCATTAAGCAAAACAACATTTCTCTAGTAGTGTGCCAGAGTCTAAGGGGTTTAGGGTTTTTTCATGAATTTCAGTGCCTAGTTCTCCCTGCCAAACCAGTGAAATATCTCACTCCATGTGTTGGCTTTGCACAGCCTGGATTATCCTCCTCTAACTCTGTTAGTAATAAATTCACTTTGTACTTCTAAGCCGTGTCTGTGAAATGCATAAATGAACATCCTTGAGTTGTAAGAGCTTTTCTTTAGTACAGATGGGTCTGTGGGACAGCTGGAATCCTACAAAATACAAGGCAGTACCCAGATGATGAACCACAGAATGAGTGAGGTTGGAAAAGATCTCCCAAGACCACTGAGCTCAACCACCTGCCCAGCATCATCACTGTGTTCACCACTAAACCTTGTCCCCAGGTGACACATCACATGGTTTTTGAAAACCTGCAGGGATGGGGACTCCAGCACTGCCCGGGGCAGCCCCTGCCAAGGTCTGAGCACCCTTTCCATGAAGAAATTCTTCCTGATGTCCAACCTGAGCCTCCCCTGGCCCAGCCTGAGGCCGTACCCTCTCCTCCTGTCCCTGTTCCTGGGAGCACAGCCCAACCCCCCGGCTGTCCCCTCCTGTCAGGGAGTTGTGCAGAGCCACAAGGTCCCCCCTGAGCCTCCTTTTCTCCAGGCTGAGCCCCTTTCCCAGCTCCCTCAGCCCCTCCTGGTGCTCCAGCCCCTTCCCCAGCTCTCTTCCCTTCCTTGACTCCAGCCTCTCAGTATCTTTCTTGTCATGAAGGGCCCCAAACTGATCCCAGTTCAGATTCTTCAGCTCATGCTTTTAAAATAACATTTCCAAAACTAATTAAAAGTCTCCTTCAGGCAACAACCTGCAGAACTCCTTACCCAAAGAGCTGTGGATGAGAAGACCTATGTGGCTTGAAGGAAAACCAGTAAATTTTCTGCAAGAGAAACTCAGTGACAGCTGATGACCCCAAAGGCACATCCAGCTCAGGGAGTCTCACTGAAGGCAGCCAAGGAGAGGATCAGTGGGAATTGTCACATTCTACCCTGTTTGTATTTTTCCTTTACATCTCACTATGACTGATGTTGTTCCCAATTCTCCCTTGGATCAGGCATTAGCCCAACGCTAACACAACTCCAAAGCACTCCTGGGACAGGGGATGAGAGGAAAAAGAATCAAAAGCAAGAAGTCATCAAATTATCACAGGGGACAAATGGGAGCTTCCTCCTAAATGGAGAAAGTGAAATGCCCAAACTGGAGGAACAGTGATGTCCACAGGTCCTGGAGGGGAGCCCCACCACGAAGCTTTGCCTGGAGACAGGACAGCACAGGGGACAGCGTCACAACTGAGCCAGCCATAATGAACACAGTAACACCACCTCAGAAAGCTTCAAGCATCCACCCTTCTTGTCCTTTAGCCCAGCCTTTTATCCCCTCATGCTGATGCAGTGCCCCTGTGTGCCCTCTGCTCCCCTTGGTGGTTGCTCAGTGCCCCTGGGCACTCCATGGCTCATTGCTGTCAGTGCTGCTCACCTGCTGCTCACAGCTGCACCCACTGGGGATGGGGCTGGGCCAGCCCCACTCACAGTCACCACACACTGTGTGCCTACAGGACAGGAGCAGCTCCCAGCCAACCTCTGGGGCTGGTCACAGCCCAGCAGGGCCTGGGGATTCTCCAGCCACACAAGATGGATCCCAGGCCTGAGCCAGTACTGCTCCACGTCACCATCACAGCATAACGGAGCCATGGGAGAGCTTCCTAAGGATGGGAACGAGTTTTCACCAATCTCTCGCAGAAACAGGTCCTCCTCAGTGACTCCATGGCAAGCACTCACAGACAGAATTTCTCATCAAAATTACATTTTCGCAGCTGGGAAGAGCAACATTATCTGGATCGGTTTCACCGTGGAACACAAGAGCCTTTTTCCAGCATAACTTCTACATCCCAGCACAAGACAGCCCCACAAAAGGGAAAGGATACTGGGTGTGCCAAGGAAACTGAAATCTAGCATTTGGTTGCCTCAGTGTTAGACTGAGATCTGCAGTAGGCATCTTGAGCAGTTGTTAGCAGCACTGTTCATTTAAGATTTTTTTCTTTAATCCATCTTTTATGGATCCGTATTTCAGCCACATGAAGACTTGCACATGCAGCTTGTAGGATGTGGAGGATTGGCCAACTCTGACCTACTTTTCCCAGGCTGTCAGGCTAGAAAAGGGGAGCAGTTTAGCTTGTTTTCCCCTTGCAAAAATCAGGAGCTGCTCCAGGAAGAGTCTTACCTGATGGCACTGCACCAGGTAAGTGCACTGTAGCTAATTCAGAGTGCAGGACTGGCCAGCTGAAGTCCAGAGAACAGCTGGATGAGTCCTGAATGAGCTGCTGTAACACAAACCATAATGCAAGCAGGCAAATCTCCTGTTCCTTCCTTTCAGCTAGGCTAGGTTTAAAACCCTGCTCACACCTGCCTGGGCTGCCAAGACTTGGGTTTAACCAAGCCAGCTTCAACCCCAGGAGCTCTGGCTCACAGGGAACAGCCCCAGGGGACAGGGGTGTGAGGGACAAACAGTGCATGCTGGACATCCCTTCCTCATTCCCAGCTGCCAGGGCCAGACAGGTAAAGGTGTGCTCCCATCCCAGTTTCCTTTGGAGATGCAGAAGCCATGAGGAAGGGCCTCTCCTGAACTTGGGGGGTGTCCACAGCTGGCTGCAGTGACATGGGCTGACCATGCCAAGAGCCACCCAGGAGCTGCTTCCCAGCTCTATTTGGGTAAGTTCTGCAAGAAGAGCTGAGCTCTGGTGACTGCACTGCTCCCAGCACTTGTTTATCTGAGCAGCTAAACTGCAGGGGAAAGGCATCCTTGATTCCAACGGGGTGAACAGCAACTGGGAGAGAAGCTGAGTGCCAGTGCTGCAAGCTAGCAAACTTTAAACATTTTTAAGAAGGGAATTTTTTCCTAAAAATACCCAGAATGACACTGTTTATTACCACGGCATCAAAAGAAGATGAAGCAAGGAAAAGCTGCAAATCCCAAACAGGATTAAGCAAGATGAGTGATTGTTAAGAGCAAAGCCACACAACTGGTTTCCTCTGTAGATACCACTGTATGTTGTGAAAGCCAGCACACTTAAATACACCTTTAAAGAAAGAAGACAAATTTTACAAGGCTTCCTCTGACCCAGTTTTCCACCAAGATCCTTGAAAGTCCAGAAAGGGAGAGGTGCTATGGAAAGGAGACCCAGTTTGCAAGCATTTCTCTTCCACAATGCTGCAGTTTTGGACTCTGGGGCTTTTTCCTACGAGTTCTTGTACTGTCATGGAAGAAAATAAAGGTTCTACAGTTTGGGTGGCATCTGAGTAGACTCAAAACTACACATCTACTATATAAAAACTCACTGGGCCAGAGGCAAGGTCTTTTTCAAGAGGTCCAGTCAGATAAGTGATTTTACTAGGTGTGCAATCAGCAGCAAGCTAAGCAACTAAGACAATGAAATCCTCACCAAAGCCATGCAGATGTTCTGATTTTTCACCTTGCAATAGCTTTATGTAGCAAGTTTGGGGCAGCAGTGGCACAGAATCCTAGAATGGTTTGGGTTGAAAGGGGCTGTAAAGCTCTCCCTGCCATGGGCAGGGACACCTTCCCCTGGCCCAGGTTGCTCCAAGCCCCATCCAACCTGGCCTTGACACTTCCAGGGATCCAGGGGCAGCCACAGCTTCCCTGGGCACCCTGTGCCAGGACCTCCCCATCCTCACAGGGAACCGTTTCTTCCGAATATATTTTTTTATCTTCTTTTTCATTGAACTGTGTTTCTGCCAGTTCAGCAGGATGCATTGGCTGACCCCAACCCCAATGACAGCTGGTAGAGGGATGCAGCAGGAAAGAAGGCAAGGTGTACAGGAGGTGGGTTTTCCTTTATTCCTGACCGTCCTAGGCTGCTACCATTAACTGGCAACAAATTACAGTCATTTTCTCCAAGTGAGCCCATTTGCCTGCATGGTGAGAGGTGAGAGCTGTCCCTGTCCTCATGTGACCCTTTTGTCATGTTCTCTCCCTGTCCTGTTGACAGAGGGAGTGACAGCAGCCAGCCAAGGTCACCCAGCACCCACCTGCTGCACTTACTCAGCTCATAAACCTCCCAGCCTGGACAGGAGCTGAGCACCTACCAGAGCAGCAGCCTCTAAACCAGGATTTAAACCTTTGTACAGCTACAGCTGCTTCACCTGGATGTTGGCAGGAGGTATCCAGGGCATGGGAGTCACCCACTCCCAGGGGACACTAAAACTGAAACAAGTGACACCAAAATTCCCTGTGCACAGGTAGAGTTCAGGGCCCCCGGATGAAAAACATCACACAAAGCACTTCAGCATATCTCATAAACTTAGATCTGCTCATATCTCTCAGAGCTGTTCCAGAAAGTCTTGGAAATGCTGATATTGAAAAAGAACAGCAAAACAGACAAAACCCCTCATGTTGTCCCAGGCTCCATCACCCCACAATGTAAAATTAACTCTCTTGTTCCCAGAGCACCTCTGGTTCATAATCTGAAGCAAAAACAATAGAAAAAATTAAGGGGAACTCCTCAGAAGGGTCAACAGCTTGGGAGTATCCATGAGGGAAGTGAAATTCAGGCACCCACCCCAAACAGGGCTCACACATGGTCTGCCACAGCCATCTTCCTGTCCTTGAGACAAAAACCCTGATGGAAAAGTTCAGCACTTCCCTCAACAAGTTTAATATTTGGCAAATAAATCAAATGAAACAAATATATACATATATATATATATATATATATATATATATATAGGTTGGCACAATCAACTGTAAAGGCTTTTCCCCACTCACAGCTTCAAGCACCTCCCCACAGTAACTAACACAATCATTCATTTCATCAAGTAGCTGCCAGGCTCCCATGACAGGAAATAAAAACACTCTTAATTTTCCAAAAATAATAAAAAAAAGCAACGATCTGTTTTTTCTCACTTTGGGGCATGTGCCAGGACCCCAAGGACCAGCCCTGGGTCCTTGGAAGCTCACGCAGAGATGCCCCAGACTGGGGGTGCCTCAGGCTACTGAGCTCTGGCAGCTGTCTCAGACAAGAAGCCAAGCAGGTTTCAGTGGCCCTACAGCATCACTTTGGCAGGTTTTATCAAAATAAAATGTTCTTCTTGAGCAGTTTCTTGATTTTGATGGCTTGCTACGATAAGAGAATTTTTTTTTTTCTAGAAAAAAAATATATTGATATTTGAAGTTTATACTATAGGGCCATATTTGCTCTTGTGCACAAAGTTGCCATGATCTTCTAGCTTTGTCACCCTTTCCATACTCCATTTAATATCATATCATGGAGTTCCCACTTCAACCTCCCTTTTTTTCCCTGCCCACGTTGCCCACACTGCCTCATGACAGACACCTGTACCCAAGACCCTGTATAGATTCCATTAACTCATCCTCTTACACACACAAACTCCTGCAACGGGCTCCTTGTTCCACTCTTCAGCTCCTTTCCTGAGGTCTTCTTATCTAAAGAGCACCATATGTATGAAATTATATACATCTGTATCCACACACCACTGCATCTTCCCTGTGTGCTCCTTCCCGTCACCCCACAGGGCATGACAGACTCCCAGTTCCTCTTTTCCCCTTTGCCAGGGCTCCCCTCTCTTCCCTTGTACTTGTGGCTGTTGAACATCCCCCTTTCAAGCAACCCTCCTGCAATTTTAGCATCAACAGCAGACTTCAATCACGAAAACCCCCTGAAGCAAAGAGCAGGATGGGTGGGTCGGAGCAGCTGCTGTACTTTGACCCAAAAGAAGTTTCCAGGAGTTGGGAAACTCCAGTTGTATGTCCAATCAGCTTGATGGGAGAGCAGGAGACAAAGGTCACACTCATCCTCCCTGCCCCAGCCTGCAAGCACTGGGAAAAGGGAGAGATGGCCTGGCAGCAAAGCGGAGAGACCTAAGGAAGAAGGAATATTCTTTTTGCAGATTCAGCCAATATTCTCTCCCGCTTCCCTCCTTAAGGGCAGAGCAGTGTTGCTCTTCCTAGTGGTTTCCTGTTCCTGTGAAGTCCAGAGGCTCAGCAGCCTCCCAGAAAGAGGAAGAAGTCTGGTGTCATCCATCTCCCCACTACAAGATCTGCTGGCCCACTTGGGTGGGTTTTTTTAAATGGACTTACATTTTTTTCTGCTCTCTGCACTGACTCAGCAGAGCTCTGGGCTCTTTCTTGCCCCCCACAAACCACAGCTGTGAGATGGCAGCAATTTCCAGTTTCACTGCACTCACACAGCACTTCTGACTGAGCCAAAAAGCTAATTGTAGGTGTTGCTGGCTTGTAGGCAAATCCTTTACAACTCACCCAGCCCTTCTGGATCAATGGAAAGAAGGGCAGATCTGCCCTCTGAGTGAGAGTGAGCAGTGACACGGGGACACTGCCCTGGCTTTAACAAGACAGACAGACATCCACCACCAGCCCACTGACAACCATTTAATGCACAATGAGTCACCATCTCCCCCTCCCTGCCCAGGCTCATAGAGAAAAAGCAAAATAGAAAGAGAGATACTCACGCATGTCACCAATGGCTCCTTTGGTGACATTTGTGGCTTTCCTTACTGTCACAGTGAATATGTGTGAGTACTGGTGTTCCACCTGAAAGTCAGAGAGTGAGAGGTGATTAAGCTCCAGAACCAAAAAAAACACCCCATCTATCAAAATAAGGTTTCATTTTGTCCAAAAACAGAGAGAGAGAAATCACCCAGTCAAAACGTAAGGGAAACTCATACTGGATAAAGCATCCTAGAGCTGAACTGCAGCCTGGAGCTTTACCAAGAGGTACCTGCACTGGGGCTGCTGGATTTTCCTGCAGCCACACCTACTAATCTCAACCAACAACACTCCCTCTCACCACAGAACCTGCTCCGAGGCATTTAGTCAGGCAGGAACCACTGAATACGGCAAGGGAAAAATAAAAATGGGCTATTTTACAGCTTGTCTTTGTAATTGCCTTCCCCTGCTAAAAAGAATGACAGGAATTACTTCAAAGTCTGTGTTCTGGAGCAGATAAATGCACAGTGCACACACAAGGGGTAAGAGTTAGTGTTGTACCTTCTAGTACACATCAATATTCAGTGTGAAAGCAGCCTCAAGACAATGTAAGGAAGGTACAAAGCAAGCTGTTAAAACAGCCACCAGCACCTTTCCCGCACTTTCTGGAGGTTCTCATTTCCTACAAAGCCCAAACACACAGCAGGAGCTGCCTGCCTAGGAGCAGGTGTGTCCTCAACAAACCAGGGAAGTAGGAAAAGATGTGAAATTAAGAAACAAAAAGCAAAAGCCTTAATAAAAGAGGTCACCAACTCAACTGTACTGTTGCTTTATCTACATAGCCCTGAGTTTGATCAACCTGCTGGGTACCACTGAGAATCACCAGTGCACACTGCAGGGCAGCCAATACTGCCTTTACAGGAACACAGAGATTGGAAGGAAATGTGAGGTATTAAAGCCAGGATCAGGTCTCACGCAATTGTGCATTTTCTATCTTTTCCTAACCACACACCGACCTTGTGAAGTACATTAAAATAAACTCACTCACTGGGGCCAAAACAACCTGGGAGAAGGCCAGGAAATTCACTGAAATTAATTTAAAAACATAGACAGTACCCTTGCTATGAGACATGCTTGTTCAGGCTCTGCCTGGTGCTTTCCTGATATGCCTTCATCTGGATCTTCCTTTTTTTTTCCAGAACTGGTTATAAGCCTCCTTATTTTGCGTCTACAGCTCATACCCAGAGATCTGAGCCAATCTGGATCCCTCTCATATGAATAAAGTTAATATCTTATAGGCTACATATCATTTTCTCAAAAATAAAGGGAAAGCCAAAACTAATCTTCTAAAGACAGCAAAGTGACTTGTGAGTGCTTAAGTGGTATTTGAGTCAGGAGTCATTAAAAAGCACCTCCAGTGACAGCAACACAACTCCTGCAGCAGCCTGAGGTGTGCCAAGGAACAGCCACATCCCTGTGGCAAAGGCTCCAGGAGAAAACACCCACAGCCATACAGGGTGACTCCACTGCAGCCATGCCTGACCCAGACACTTTTATCAGCTTTATCTGGCTGGAATCACCCCCACGTGGTGCCAGCTGCTGCAGGATCCGGCCAGGACTGTCTGCCTGGCTCTGGAATTTTCCCCTGGCAGCCACAGGAGTTATCTGGATCCAAGACCAAATGAGCAGGCAGGGAGAAACTGTGGCAATGCAAGTGGCACAGTATGTGGTTCAGCATCCACAGGAAAAGGGGAATTCACGCTCTTGCCAACACTCCCAGTGGGATGCTGCTCACCTCGAAAGCATCAGACCCAGCAGAGAGGAACCCAGAGTTCCTAAGGAGCAACACCTATTTCACAGCCTTCCATGGGCTGACATGGAGACATCCCAATGACTGAGTGACATCCACCACCTTCTGCACTGCAGCTTCCAAGATGGATCAACAGGAAGGAGGATGAGACTTCTCCCTGAACAAATTTCTGCCTCTGCCACAGGCCAAAAAGAAGTCCAGAGTTTTCTTCCACAGAGGGGTAAATGGAGATATTCGAGGGTTTCTGGGAAGGGCTGGGAACACAACTGTGTGAAGTCACCCCAGCTCTGTTATTTACCCTGCCCAATAACTTTTACAAGCTGTGACTCTCCAGAAACCACGGGCTCTTGCTGCCCCCTATTTCCAGTTTGCTGTCTGAAAACGTCCAAAGCTGCTTTATTATCTCCCATTATATTATCTCCCAAGTATGTCAGATTGATGAAGTTGGTTTCACAACTGGCCTCAGTTTCTTCATAAAGACTGAAGCATTTCCTTTGTCATATTCAACCTTGTAATTAAAAGAAACAGCCCAAAGTACAAACACACCACCCTCCTCCTTTTTTTTCAGCTGTCAAGAAAGAGCTTGTCCTCACTGGAGACCACAAATCAGAGATCACTGAGCATTTAACAGTGCAGAGGAATTATAATTAAGTGACAAGGATGGGACATGGGCGTGCTGGGTTTAGTTCTCAGCTGATGGGTGAAGTTCATGTGCAATTCTGATGTCCCACAGCTCTGGCTGGAAAAGGGGGATACTACATGATACTCCCTGACAGCAAGCACTCTGTAAAGTAATTTGCTTGCATCTCCCATATGCCTGAACTCATATGCCTAAATTCTTATGCCTACCATCAAAGCAAAGCCAAACCACCACTTCCCAGTTTGCTCTCTTCACAGCAGCTCAGATATCACCACTATTTCTATTACAAGTTCATAACTGTTTTACTAATGCCTTCACAAAAATTGCTTTTTATTGACTTAAGCAGCAACCTCCATCATTCCAGCTGTTGTACTGCCAGGAAAATTAAGTCTGGTTTAAGACTGGGATCCTCTGAAAGGCATGTGAAAACACAGAGGCCTGGCAAAACAGAAAAGCAGTATCTTCTTTCCCTGTGCCTCACCCAAGACAACACACTGAGGATTACAATTATACACATTTATTAATATTTGGCCATAGTCATACACTTGGAAGAAATTCACCACTACTGAAATAAACAATCTCCCTCTTAGTAAAAACTAAAATAAATACATAGATACACACAGGAAGCTCAAAAGTCTAGATCTCTTCTTACACCAAAAAAAAAAAAAAAGGTTTTCATGCAAATTAAATGCAAGCAGAAATTAGGGCAATTTTCCACTTAGGGTCCAGTTTCTAAGGAGATCAAAAGGCCTAAATGTCCATCTTTCAGGAGCATTTTTAAAATTAGTTTTTTAGAAGGAGTTCTGATGAAGGCCCCTGAAAACACAATGAGAAATGCATTGACTCTGAATGCCTTCACAAATCCAGCCCTTGCTAGTTTAGATGACTAAGCTGCATTTTCTCAAGTGACTTATGTTCACCTTAAGTCTTGATAAAAATCTGTACAAATACCTCAAGTACTTCTGAAAAACAGATGATGGTAAATAAATCACTTAAACATTGCAACACTGAGAGGAGCAACATCTACATTCCTTTAAAAATCTAGGACAGGTTACAAATTTCAAAAGCTCACAATTAACTCCAGTGCAAGGTGTCCCTGCCCATGACAGTGAGGTGGGATGGGCTTCAAGGTCCCATCCAACTCAACCCATTCTGGGATTCTGTGGATTTAAAAAACTAAAATACACCGTCCAAAGTGACCCACTTTACACCTGTGTTTCATTTCACTTCCTCTTTCTCCATAAATTTAGAGAGGAAAGACCAAAAAGTTTTCACCATGCCCTGTCTGAATATGGGTTTTCTGAGTTATGGAAACTCAGGTGGACAGTGTTCACTGTTCAAGCCACAGCATTTTCCATGACTGCACAGCCACGGTTCAGCATCTCCTGTTTTCACACCTCAGCTCTTCCTGTCTCCTTTCTTCCTCTCTCACCTTTGAGTTCTTTCCTCGCCCTCAGTAAAATTTCCCTAATTATCTGCTCTGCTCTCATTTAGATGTCCCTGCACACCAACACCACCCCCTTCCCACCAGGGGCTGGGACACAGCCCCAGGATCTCCCGGAACACGGGCGGGATTTGCCTGCCACCCTTCCGGCTGTGCCCGGCCAGGCAGGGATTTGCATGTGCTCAAAATCACATTTGTCTTACTCCAGAATGCTGAGTCACAGAGCAGAGCTCCACCAGAACACGGGCATTCTGTGTGCCAGGCAATGGGGCAGACTGCACAGGTATTAAATGGGTTTACTTCCTTCATGTTAAGGACACTTGAGCTAACAATGGAGCTGGACAAATGAAAATATTTGCTTGTTTACTTAAGTAATTGATTTTCATTAAGTCCATGTTCTTCTTTCACAGGGTATTACAGTTAAGACAAACTTTTGTGCCCACACACAAATTTTATCTTGAAGTGCTTCATTCCATTGTTATAATATTTATCCCCCGTATCAAAGTACATGAAGAGGTATTACACAATTTAATTCTTTGCAATTTTGGAATAGTCAGTTCTGTCTGCAGCTGCCTTCTGAATATCTTAATTTACACCTCAGAGTCTTTCTGAGGTATAAAAGAAAAAAGCTCAGAAAACACACAACAGTCAGCACAAGGACTTCTGGAAAATGCAGAATCCTTTTGAGTAATTTAATGCCAAATATCATTTAAATCCAAGATTTTTGCATTGATGTGAGCCTGCTGCCCATGACTGCTCAAAATTTCACTAAAACTTTCCATGGGATTTCAGTTTTCAAATTAAAAAACGTCAAAGATTTCCATTCACTTTTCAAGCAATTAAAGGATCAGCTCTTGCACAAACAGTGTTGATTCTGGAATTAGCAACATTCCCACAGCAACAATTCAGCACTCCCAGAGAGCTGTAACAACATTTACTATACACACTTTTTATTGTTTTATGTATGTAGAACAGCTCCATATTGTTGATTATTGGTATCAAAAAGTCCTTTTATAAGTGATTTAATAAAATACATAACCAAGTGCCTCAGAGACCTCTCCCATAAAGGTACAGATCATTCCAAGCAATCCATCCAGGAGAGGGCACTGATGTTGAAAGGAATTAAGCCAGTATTGTTGTAACACAGACATCACCCTGAGGTTTGTCCTCCCTCCCAGCAGTTCACAGGGCTGGGCAGGGAGTAAAAGCCAGTTTGACATCTGCTGGCTGCACACTGGCGTGGAGGATGTGAGTGCATGGGGCACAAACCACAGGCTTGATAAGAGATCACTTGTAGGAAGCACAGGGAGTATTTTTAGCCGTGTAAAAGTAAAACACTGTGACAAGTGTGTGGCAGCTATCTCTGGGGACACCTCACTGCTGCTGTCAGCCCGGTGCTGTTACGAGAAGCCCCTGATAGGAACACACCCAGTGTGGCTCTCGATTTTGGCTTGGGCAGGAATTGCCATCCCAGTGTTTGCTTTGGAAACTCACTTCCAGCACAGCTGCGTTCAGAGGCTGCTGAGCCACTGAGGGCAGTTCTGCTCCCATTTCCTCCTCCTTCCCTTGCTCCTACTTCTACACATCCATGGGCTGAGCTCACACTCCCCTTGGGCCAACAGCACAGAATGGAATTTCTAACCCTTCCATGGAATCCAAGAGTGATTTGGGTTGGGAGGGACCCTAAAGCCTATCCAGTGACACAGGCAGGGACACCTTCCTCTAGCCCAGGTTGCTCCAAGCCCTGTCCAGCCTGGCCTTGGACACTTCCAGGGATCCAGGGGCAGCCACAGCTTCTCTGCATACCCTGTGCCAGGGCCTGCCCACCCTCACAGGGAAGGATTTCTCCCTAAGAAATTTTTGTCTATTTTTGTATTGAACAGGTTTTTGCTCATTCAGCAGGATCCACAGGCTCACTGCCATCCCAAGGATGTGACAGCTGGGACAAGGATTCAGCAGGAACACTGGAAAAAAGCAGGAGGAAGGGAGCAGGGGCACAGTGTGCTGCTGCATGGCACAGATCATCTCACTCAGAGTTTGCACGATGTATTGTGAGGATTCTCTTTGAACCAACATTAGTGACACACATCAGTTTAAGATCTAAATATCCCAAATTGTCAATTTATCTCCCCATTCATACTAATGAAAAGGAAAAGAGTACAACATCACCCCCCAAAACTGCACTGTAAAGAAGAAAGCTAGACACACCTACCATTTCTTCAAGGATATAGTAACAACTTCAATTATATGTGCTTATTTAGAGTAACTTCCAGCAGGGAAGGCATTATACAAGACAGTGTACATATATCAGAGAAGATAGTGTATATATATATAAAAAATAAATATAAAAGATTCAGTGCTACTTACCACAATGTGTTGATAAGGATCTATGATAGACATTTTTGCCTCAGTTTATTCAAAGCAACTGCCAAGGATCTACTTCAATCCCACACAGGAGAGGCTTCCCCTTTTTTCAGAGCTGAGTTCAGTATGAAAGGTCCTTTAACTAATAAATAAAGAAGATATAATTAAAATTAATCTGTTCCTTTTAAACTATATTTTACAGAGCAAATCACTTCCTACTCTTTAGGAAGGTTTCCACAATTAATTTGTTTACCAAGAACTTAATTTCACTATAAGCTATATAGATATAGGTATTTACCTGCCTGAGCTGGAGAAATTTCTCGTGCTTATTTCCTCTACCTCAGGGTAAGAGCAGGAATCAAGTATCTTAAATTTCAGTCATGCCAGTGTTTCTAGCAGCTCTACAGATAAACAAAAGAAGAGAGGAATTCTATTTATTCCGCAAATATATTGTAATATTTATGCTTCCACGCATTACAATCCTAGTTATGACTGTGAGCTCTGCAGGAGCAGCAATACTGCCCTCTGTAAATCCAGGAAGGGAACTCCAGCTGGAGCTGTATGTAACCTCCTGGCCAGCCCGGCTGACTGGAGATGTTCCAGAGGCTTGGAGGGGCAAGCTGCAAATCAGGACTTCATGGCTCTTCCACAGGTTCTCCATAGGCCACTGCTTTCTGAGCACTCGGTGAAGGTCAGGGGCCATCAGAGGCCTTCAAAGTCAGAGCTGTTTTTTACCATCCAAGTACCAGAGGTTATTCCTTTCTGCATCTCAAAAAACCCTGGGAACTGCTGTACAGGATCAGTTCTCAGATCCAGCTGGACCATATGTCAGACCTGAGCCATCAGCAGATATTGCAAAGTGAAAAGAAGTGAAGCACCATTTCAAGGCCATGATTCCTAATGCTCAATTCTGAAACAGCAGAATTGAGCCCTAAACGATTGTATATATCACTCCCAAACCTTTGCTCTTGAGCAACTACATGAAGGCATGACAATAAAAAATTAGTTTCATTATGATCACTAGAACATTACAATGTCCTTTGTTTAATCACTGAATCATTAAGGTTGGATAACCCTCCAAGATCATCAAGTCCAACCATTAATCCAGCACTGGCAGGTCCATCACTAAACCACATCCCAAAGTACCACATCCCACACGTTTTCTGAACGCTTCCAGAGACAGCGATTCCATCACTTCCCTGGTCATGCCTGACCACCCTTTCCTGTCAGCCCTAACAATAGTTTGAGGCTAGGAATCACCCTGGGTTTATTTATTCATTTTTATCTGAGGAAGTGTGAATAAGAAAGACTTCAGCATTGGAGAATCAATGTGCCAAGCTATATAATTTCTGGAGGAACTGTTGACATCTTGGAAGGCAATCCAGGAAAGGGAAGAGCAGGAGCTATCCCATCACCATAGCGGAGAGGAAATTTGTAAAACCAGAAAATACTCATTTCCCCTAAGTGCACAGCCAACTACCACACTCGCTTTGAGAGGATACACAAAACCACGCCAAGGATACTGCTCTGTCTGGGGAAATAAGAGAACAGGTTAGACCCACGACAAAAAGCCTGGTTCGAGTTAATGTCCTGCATCCTAAAGGCAGAGTTCCAGTTCCCCAGATGATCCCTCAACTGGTTCAGACATGAGATCATGCTCTCTCTCCCTACAACCCCCCGCCTCATTTGTTTCAACATCTGCAGGAAGCGCGTTGGTGATGCTGCAGACAACAAACAGCCTCTTTGGCTACGGGGCCAGGACGAGTCCCCAAGCGCCATCTGGATGAGGCAAGGATCATGCAGAAGGACAAAAATGCAGGCACATCATCAACAACTGCATCCCAACGCCCGCACGGAGCGCAGGCCACGGGCAGGGCTCTCAGTGTGACAGCAGGGCCAGGGAGCAAGGAGACCTCGTACACAAAGCCTGGCATCTTGGGGTCCCACACGGCTCCCACCACCAGCACTGCACATCCCAGCCCTGCCCATGCCACGGTACCCCAAATGGCAGCTCCTGGCTGGCTGTGTTTATCAGAGTCTCTCAGGATGTGACAAACACAGGCAGCTACCCAAGCACAGGCCCCAGTGCCATTTCAGGTGCCCAAGGCTGGCAGAGGGACAGCTATCCATGCTCTTCCCAGAGCCAGCAGGACATCTCAAGAGAAAGCAGACATTTAAGTGACTTGAATACTTAATCCCTTACAGTGGATTTAATTCAAATCAGTTATTTACACCACACCCTCTGGAAGCTCGCACTGCATTACCCACAGAGTTTGGGTAAAGCACACAAAGAGATTTCTAGATCTAAAAATTGTAGTATGGCAGAGGAGCCAAATACAGCACAACCAGGAAATCCTGATTACGCTCATCAGGAGCCATGAAGAAAGTCTTGAAGAATGTTTACTGCAAACATCTGCAGCAAACAGAGCTGTAATCCCAAAATATCTTGCTTAACACTTTCCCCTACATGCTGACCATCCCACACAGCCTAATGGGAAAGTCTTCATCAAATCACAGAATGTCCTGAGTGGGAAGGAACCCCCAAGGAGCATCCAGTCTGACTCCTGGCCCTGCACACCCCAGCAATCCCTGGGAGCGTTGTCCAAACTCTCCTGGAGCTCTGGCAGCCTTGGGGCTGTGCCCATTCCCTGGGGAGCCTGGGCAGTGCCCAGCATTCTCTGGGGGAAGAACCTTTCCTGGTATCCAGAAAAACCTTTCTCTGTCCCAGCTCCAGCCGTTCCCTGGGTCCTGTCCCTGATCACAGGGAGCAGAGATTGGAGGAGCTGCAGGCCCTGGTGAGCTCTGCCCTCAGCCTCCTCTTCCCCTAACTAATTCAGGGCTGTATCACAAGGACACACAAAGTCCTGCACTTGAGCTGGAGCTGGTGAGCCCCACCCTTGGCAGATGCAGGGGAAGCAGTGCCTCTAAACACATCTTCAAGGACACTCTGACATTACCAACACAGATTGTTTTGTTTCCCTGATACCTGGTGGTGTTACACCATCTGTGACTGTGTTATTTCTGGGGCTGACAGGAAAGGAAGAGCATCTCGAGGAAGCACCACCAACATTAATGGTTTAACTGTATATTATAGGTAATCAAAGAAGAGATGAAGTTAACTGGAGAACAGAGGGTTGTGTGGAGACCTTCCAGCAGCCTTTCAGGATGTGAAGGGGCCTACAAGGAAGCCAGAGAGGAACTCTGCATCAGGAATTGTGACACGACAAGGGGGAATGGCTTCAAACCGACTGAGGGGAAATTTAGGTTCAACATACAGAAGATATTCTTCCCTCTAAGGGTGGTGGGGCCCTTGCACAGGGTGTCCAGAGAAGCTGTGGCTGCCCCTGGATCCCTGGAAGTGTCCAAGGCTAGGCTGGACAGGGCTTGGAGCACCCTGGGAAAGTATCCCTGCCCATGCCAGACGGTGGCACTGGATGGGCATTGAGGTCCCTTCTAAACCAAATCATTCCATGACCCTATGATTCTCACTGTTTTATTGGTCAATGTCCAAGTTTGCAAATTACACAGCAAACAGGCCACAGTTTAGCTTGGCCCTGTCATGGAGAGCCAGGCTTTCCCTCTCTCCCAGTGCCATAAATCCCTACCTTATCATGGAGAGCCAGCCCTTCCCTAAGTGCCTAAATCTCACTTTCATCCAAAAGTGAACTATACCTCTGCCAAGACAAGGGTGTTTCATTGCTAGGCATGGTTTCAGACACCATCCCAAGCTATCAGTGGATAGCTGGATCACTCCTTGAGTAAACAGTCTTCTGTGATCTCAGCTCATACTCACTTGAGGTGACAGACTGAAGCAGAGAAGGAATTATTGTCTTGGAAGACCAACTATAATACAGTAACTCGCAAAAAGAAGCACACACACACACGCATACATGGGTAGAGATTATTACTGGAACATTTTCATTCTCAGTACATTCCTACAGATAATTCATTTGTACAGGATATGTCAAAAGATAAGAAGAATAATGAGATTTTTCCCATTCTGAGCACAAGCTTACTCTGGAGTTAGTCTCACCAAGTGGAAAAGCCCCGAAAATGAGTAAACACAGCATAATATAAATATCATTGCCAGAATACATCCTCACAAGTGTAAGAAAAATCATTAGAGGGAGGTTGTTTATATCAAGCTGTCCAATTCTTCTTAAAAAACCAAAGACATGAACAACTTAAAATATAGTAAGTGTGACTCACCAGCACAGTCATTAACTTTCAATCTATTAGGAGAGGAGTAAGGGGTAGAGAATAACCTAAGTAATGACTCAGACTTTTTGTATGAATGTCACCCTCCATTTCTATCAAATCAGATTACAGCATTTTATTTGGTTAGATTGATCCTGTGATTGTATAACAGAAATAACAAATACGCTGTTTCTACATGACTTTGTCTGGCATCCTGGAAAATCACTGTAATGTTATTTCTTAATTTAGGGCTTCCCACACAAGGAGGAAGGATTACCTCTAACTCAGTGTAGAGTTCCCATCACACCACTTCCACCACAACTGGAAAAGTAGATGTTCTGCTGACATGCCAAGTAGACCAATGGGCCAAGGCCAAAGGGATGAGGGTCAACAAGGACAAGCGCTGGGTGCTGGCCTGGGGTCACCCCAACCCCCTGCAGCTCCAGGCTGAGGGGAACAGTGCCTGGAAAGCTGGAACAGGCCCTGGGCGTGTTGGGGACAGAACTTAAAAATGAGCCCAGGTGTGCCCAGGTGGGCAGGAGGCCGGTGGCCCCTGGGCTGTGCCAGCCCTGGTGTGGGCACAGGCCCGGGGCAGTGGCTGTGCCCTGTGCTGGCCCTGCTGAGGGACCTCGAGTGCTGTGCCCAGTGCTGGGCCCTCGTGCCCAGAGAGACCTTGAGGGGCTGGAGCGTGTCCAGGGAAGGGAACGGAGCTGGGGAAGGGGCTGGAGCACCAGGAGGGGCTGAGGGAGCTGGGAAAGGGGCTCAGCCTGGAGAAAAGGAGGCTCAGGGGGAAAATTCTGGCTCTGCACAACTCCCTGACAGGAGGGGACAGCCGGGGGGTCGGGCTGTGCTCCCAGGGAACAGGGAAAGGATGAGCGAATGGCCTCAAACTGTGATGTTGGACATCAGGAGGAATTTCTTCATGGAAAAGGTTGTGAGACATTGGAATGGACTGCCCACAGTGGAATCCCCATCCCTGGAAGTGTCCAAGGAAGTGCTCTGGGCTGGTGACAAGGTGGGGATCAGTCACAGGCCTTTTCCAATCCCAATGATTCTGTAGTTCTATGATTGCTCTCCCCACGCCTTGCCAAGGAGGTATGGGTGGGAGGAAGGATTCTGAGCAGAAGGACAAAACGCTCAACCTTTGTGCCACATTTTTGGAGGACACTGTGAGGTGAAGCTTGTCAAGGAAGTTGACACAGCATAGCTAGACAGGAGATTTTAAGATCTGACTTCCTGCTATAGGGGAGGTAATAGATAAAAAGATAGTGAATCTTTTTTTAAAGATGACTTGTCAGCCTGTAAGCAATTACTGAAAGTATAGGTGACACAGCAACAGTGGAGGGAGGGCTGTAAACACTCTAGCAGGGCTGAAACTCTGGAAAAGTCCCAACAATCACCGCCAGTGTAACGTTACTGCTTTTCTAGTGCTGAAGGCTACTTTAGAGGCCAAAAGTGAGGAAGACCGAAGTTGCAAAATTATCAGGCCACGGATACACTCCATGATACGGGAGGCAAGACTTGGTGACTCAAGGGCATCAGGACCATGTCTGTTTAATAAACTTAAATTAGGCTGGATTCAAAACATCCTCCTTATCTTATATTCTGCAAGGAATGGCCTCCCCAACAGGAATATTCAAGAGGCTGGAAGCATCTCTGCCTAACACCCACACCTGTGTCACATTGGCCATGGAAGTTCCCTGGACTGAAAACAAAGCCAAGTGCTGTAGTTTCCCCACAGACAGCATCTGCAAGTCTGAGGAAGAGGCAACTGATTCAGGGCACAATGGTTTATGTTACAATTATCCTGCTTACGCAAAGGGGACTTAACAAGAACCACTCGCCGCGACAGCCTGTGAGGTTATGAGAAAAACCCGTGTCCCCATATGTGAACTCGCTATATGGCAAACTCACAGAAGGATTTCCAAACGGAACTGAGTAAATTCAAAGTAAGGAGTTCATTTATTCAAGGAATGAAAGAGATCCTTGAGTTAATACCTTTAAATAACTGTTCTTCAACATCATATTTTACTTCAACTGAAATTGCACCGGAAATAAAAAAACAGCCTTGAGAAAGAACAACAAACTCAGCTGAGAGATGCCAAGAATACTCTTTAAAAATGGCAACAATCACTATCCTTTGCTACACAAATCAAAGCCACAAGACAGAGAGTTTAGATGGCAGAGTCTCAAAATTGGTCAAAAAACCTCAGGCAGCTGACCAGTAATCCCCACTGCGTGTGTCAGGCTTATGTGGGAAGCAGCTCACTTGTTTTCCAGCAATAAAGCCAAGAAACAAAGAGGAATGTGAAAAATCTGATGGAAGTTCCATGAAAAACAGTTATGAGGATGTAGACCTAAACCAATCAGAATGCACTAGTCAAGCCCACCTCTGCAGGTAATTTACTACAAGCACAGTGCAATTAGGAAAAGCAGATGGGAAAATGCCCAACATTTCTATACAGTAGGAATTTGGGACATTATTCCACAAATAAACTTTCCATCATATAATCCTGGAATGATGTGGGTTGGAAGAGACCCTAAAGCCCATCCAGTGCCACCCCTTGCCACAGGCAAGGACACCTCCCACTAGCCCAGGGTTGCTCCAAGCCCTGTCCAACCTGGCCTTGGACACTTCCAGGGATGTTTGACAGTTATTTTTAAGGAGTATTTTCATTTTTGGAAGCCCAGCTTAAGGCTCACTTTTGAATTTCAGGATATCGGGTGCCCCAAGTACGCAGAGCCAGGCTCTCTGAAATGGAAAAACTCACTGCCAGTGGCAGCTTCCAAAGTCTTGCCAGGAATGCAAACACTTATGCAAGAACTCCTAAAATTAAAGATAGACATCTCAACTGCAACACCTGACTGGGCAGAGCTTTTTGTTGACTATATTCCTTTAAAGCTCATGTGAAGGGGGGAAAGGAAAGAAAAAAACCTCCCTGCCTTTCTTTCTTACCTGGAGCACTGGCAAAACTTTCCACTTGCTCTGCTGCACTGTGGTCAAGAGTTGCTGCCTGCCAAAACCTCAGGATCCCCCTTCCAGAAGCCTCACTGGCACCGTGGCAAGAACTGTTGCTGCACGATTTAGAGCTCTAGAATCAGCCTCCAAAAATCTCATTCCAAACCCATCCCTGTTCCTTGGGGACAGCACCAAGCTCAGCCAATTTCTAAGTATTTCTGAGCCAATGCCTTTTAAAGATTCTATTAAAATCATGAGGGTTTGGTTCTTGCATATCTTTAACTTATCCATGCCTTCATTCCCCTTCTTTTGCTTCCCTGCTGTAAAGCAGGAATGGCTTAAAAACAGAAACTCTAGGGAAAACATTGGAATAAGCTTTCATTTAAGTGTTTATGGGGTTTTGGGGGGAGAATCCAACATGCAAAGGTGCCTGATGCACTGAGGCTTCAACTGAGGCAGCTGACAGTCCTTCTGCACTACAGTTATGCAGCGGTTTCACACAAAACCCCCAAAAAACAGCTAAAAATGGAATGAGCTGGTAAAATTTAACAGCTAGCTTCTGGTCAGTAATGCATGTAAAACAAATTTAGCTGACCGTAAGGTCAATACTTCCTTTCAATATCTTTTTCATTCTTTTTCAGTTCAATAGGTATCAATTTTGGGGATTTCCTGGCATTTTGCCACAGGCTGTAGCCCCAGCCAGGCTGCTGGCACTGCCAGGCTGGAGGAAGGGCTGCACTCACAAGGTGTGTTTTGTCATCTCCCACTCGTCATGTCTGCACAACATGACTCAACTTTCTGGTTTTGGGCTCCTCACTCCAAACACGAGCTCTGGCCACCGTCTGCAGCCAAGGGGACAATTGTGCAGCACTTCCTTTGGTCTCTATGGTCATAGCACTTAAAGCATGACAAAATTGGAGTGACTCAAGGAAATCTGTCTGGACTTTCTAGTAAAAGTAGTGATGAACAAACTTCTGACGCTGACATTTTTCAACCTCTTTAAATGCTGAGAGTAAAATTTATATGGAAATATTTCATGGCTATTGACAAGCTGGAGTCTGAGTAAGTAACATAAATATATGTTTTACACACAGACACAAAGACAAACATAGACATGCCCAACACATACATTACATTTTTGAGAAGAGAAATTAAGTACTTCCATAACAGTGATCTTTGTCTTGTATCCAACCCTTGGCTGCTGAGCAAAACCAGACCTGGAGCACACTCCACCTGGCTCCAACAGCCAAGCCTCTGGCCAGGCAGACCTTTGGCCCTGGATCTGAGCTGTTAGCCAGAATCCCAGACTGGTCTGGGTTGGAATGAGCCTTAAAGACCACCTCGTTCCACCCACAGGGATGCCACTCACTATCCCTGGTTGCTCCAAGCCCTGTCCACGCTGGTCTTGGATATCTCCAGGGATGGGGCAGCCCCAGCCTCTCAGGAGCAAGCAGCTCCTGAGCTGCCAGCTTGTGTTTGAAGGCAACCTCATCCTGGCAAAGCGTTTGCACAAGGCTTTGATTTTCTCCATCAGACTTGGCAGGGCTCTCCTCCATCCTCCTGTCCTGTTGGAGAGGGCAAGCAGTGGCACCTTCCTGCTGGGAGACCACACTGGGAGCGGCGCCTCACTGCCCCTGCCCGAGCTCCTTCCTCTTCCTGTGCCGAGGTCTCACAACTTCCCCAAGATCTCTGCTCCCAGGGCAGCTCTGCCAGCCCTGCCCTGCCAACCAGGCCCTGCTCCTGCTTTTTTCCAAGGGCTTCTGTTTCCTGCCACACCATTCCAGATGGATTCAGAGTGCCAACAGGGAAAACACCAAGCTGTGGCACGAACTACAGTGCCAATGCTGCTGATTTAGGAGGAAAGCTTTGAATCAGGTGCCACTTCATTTTCAGATAACTGTTACCCACACAGACACACAGTCAACCCCTGAGAGGATGAACGGAAGGACTGAAGCCACTACAAACAAATGCCCAACATTCCCAACTAAGGCTTTGGAGATGGATTAACACTGAAAAGAACATCTTCACACAATTCTTGGAAAATTTTCTCTATCATAAGCAAAAAAAAAAAAAAAAGAAAAGTAAATTTCTCTTTACTGAATTTGATTACACCAGTACCAGTACCAGGAGGTTCATTCCATCAGTGGTTACACAAAGCAGAAAAAACCCCACAGAAGTAACAAAACCCATAAAAACACAGCAACTTAAACATGGATTTCAGGAGTGTGATACAATAACTCTCAGTCACTAAGGAGCCACAAACAATGACTTCAAAAGTAAAAGGACAGCAATCAAAGGGAGGAAGAAACCCCAAATTTACATATCCCTTTGTTAAAAGAGCTTTGCAAAATCTGGGACACAAGGGGGACTTTCATGCTCCTCTCTGAGGCACAGGGGATTGGTTCAGGAAACTTAAATGAACTATGACTACTCTCTTACCAAACTACCTAAGCTTCTAATTTAACTATTTCTTAAGACACCGAGGGCTTACTCCCTCCCTTGCCAACTCAAACTCTCTCTCAGCATATGAAACACCCATGGATGTGTTGGCTCTGTGGTGAAAGGGAAATGACTGACACGTTACAGGGCAGAGAGTACAGAGTGCAGGTGCTTGACCACTTTTCAAGAAGACTTTCTATAAAGAAAATGTCCATTTGTCAAAGCACAAAGTTGTCAGAAGAGAGCTACACCAGTTTAAATAAAACTCTCTGGGGGAGAGTTTAACCCCAAAAACAGCATTAAATGAGAACGGCCACTAAGTGGCCAGGAAAGGTCACTCAGCTGGGGGAGAAAGACCTTGCCCTGCCCACACCATTCCTTTCAGATGGTGATTTTGATTCAGATTTGACTTAATGCTTTGGGAGAAACTATTTGATTTCACAGAATCATAGAAGGTTTGAAGTGACCTTAAAGCCCATCCCGTGCCACCCCTGCCATGGGCAGGAACACCAATATAATTTTCTCTCTATCAAAAACACCCTTATAAAAATTGAACCTGCGCTCGCCAGGCCACAGAGGAGTTATAGCACACTGAGTTAATGGATTTGGGATTCTTGGAAAAAGGAATTTAAGTATAAAAAGCAAAATAACACTTGGAAGCATGTCCCAGCTGAATGCAATCACCCAGCAAAAAAACCTGTGTGGACATGTGCTACTCCCAAGTGGAAAATGCCAGAGAAATGCAAGATGTTGGCAGGCTTTGCCATTAGCAAAGAGCTGGTTCTCATTACCATCAGCACAGGCTTCACAGCAGCTCCCTAAGGGAACCTTACAGTGCCTGGGAAAAGCAAGGAGTCTGAGAGTATCATCACTGAAACAAACACACACCCATATAAACACTCTGGATGTAGGGAAAGCCAGGACCTGCTTCCCAGTACCCTCCTCTCAGATGCTGTACAAGCTCTGTTCCCATTTTTCTTAAGTTTTCCACCAGCACTGTCCTTAAGTCACAGCTGTGGGGCTTTGGTTACACAGGGAAAACGACTTTTTCTTCACAATACAACAGTCCAAAACACCAGGTTTCTGAAAATTAGAGTCCTGCCTTTATCAGGACATAAAGGGGTGTTACACTCAGTGCTATGGTTAGAAGCTCATTAACCATTCCGCTTGGACTAAGGAGGAAAAGGATTCAAACAGAACAGCAGCACGTGAATAGTTAGTTCTGTATTTTATAGAAATTGTCTAGAAGAAGAGATGGCCACTATTGCAATACTCACTTCAACACACACCCATATTGATTAAATTAAAGAACAGATGTGCCTCAAAAGTCTTTCAAAATTCTCAATTATAGGCTAGTTTTGAAAAACAGAACACAAGAGGATCAACCAGAAAATTTTCATTTACTCACATTCCACAACCACCTTCTCCCCAAAACGTAGTTTTACGTTGTTCCTTCCAGTACTGCCAGATCAGGCAGCAGCTGCTGGCTTTGCATAGAGCTCCAGTTTTGCATGTGAGGTCCAAAGGTGCAATTTTTGGGATGGAGCATGCAAAGTGCTGGTGCGTGCTACAGCCAGAGCTGCTCCCTGTTCAGTGCAATCATCCACCGGTGCTGTTTGCTTTCCCCTGAGCTGGGATAGAATGAAACCTCTGCTTGGGGGAATTTGTTTTTAGCATCTACTTGACAGTGCAGTAAGTTAAATGCATGAGAAACACAGTTTTAGTAATTAAATCCTATTTATAATCTCTACCCTTGAGAAACAGACATGTGGGAGGGGTGGGAAAGCACCACCAAATCAAAAGTAACTTCACACTGAACCTGTAAGGCTGAATCTTTCTATTTCATGGTCTGGCCAAGGCCATGGAGCAGATGGGATGAGACAGCCTGGACATGTGCATCCAATTCTTACTCCATCACCTCCAGCTATCCCAATATTCCACTTATCAGTCCTGTCCTTCATGCATGTTTAATAAAATGCAATCCCTTGTGGGCTGGGACTGCGTGCTGCAAGAAATACACATTTCTTGCATCTTATTATAAGATCTCTGTGTGTGCATAAATAAGGACCTTTAGAATCCCAGTAAATAAAAAAGGATAATTTATTATAAAAGTGCACATTCCTACCCATCTTGGCAAAGGATATGAGCACTGCTAATACTAGTAGGAAAAGAAATTAGAGTCTTAGTGATTTATGCTGAAATCATTCTAAGGAAAATACCAGATGAATATCAAAAATTAGTCAGATCAACAGCTTTACTATCAGGTAACCACAAAAAAACACAGATGTGCCTGATACATCTCAAATACTTCAGAACTTGTGTATGTGGAAGCTTTTGACCCTGTATTCTGTGTCTCCTTCCTAAAGTTGTATATTTAGGGAAGGTGGAAAGATGGAAAGAAAAAGATTTTTGCTTGCAGGCTTAGCTGTATTTTTAAAAGTAGACCTTCAGCATCCTAAGCTGAAGTAATGCTGTTATCAGGAGAAAAAGCAGCTCTGAATCTTTCTCTCCAAGTCACCAGCGCTACCACTCATCTGGAAGGAGATTAAACATCCCAATTAAAGAGGGCTTGCCAGCAGAGCTGTGCAGCCTGGACAGCAGCCCAGTGCTCAGAGACACCACAGGCACCTCTCACCCAGCTCCAACACCAACCCCAGATACTGTGCCCTTGCACAGAGCAAAGGGCACTCCCAGAGCATCATCTCTGTGTTCTGAGGGATATCTGTTTGGAATCACAGGGACTTTATCATGGAAGCACCTGCTTTTCCTCCAGAGATCATTTAAAGAGTCTGGGACACTCCCACCCTGACTCCTACTCCAGCTGTTTGTCAGTCCAGACCCCAAAAACATCCTTCCTTACATGTGCTGAGGGTCTTGGAATTACCAGCACGCAGCAAAAGCGTAGGCTGAGAGAGAAGTGTCATCCCCACAGCCCACTCTCTGAGAAAGGAAAACACCTGGGAGAAAAGCAGCAGTGTCTGTCCCCTGGCACTGCTGCCAGCTGAGACAGGACCAGCACAGGCTGAGGAAGACCGCTGCTGACAGCCCAAAATGAGCCCATGACAAAATGAGTCAAACCTGTACATCTATCAATATATGGATGATATGTTATCCTCACCATTGATAGCTTATTTTACAGAAACTGTGTCGTACTATATAACACCACAGAATCCCAGAGTGATTTGGGTTGGAAGGGACCTCAAAGCCCATCCAGTTCTACCCCTGACATGGGCAGGGACACCTTCCCCCAGCCCAGGCTGCCCCAAGCCCCATCCAGCCTGGCCCTGGACACTTTCACAAGTGTTCAAATGGGAGAACTAATAGATATTTCTTAAAAAAGTCCATGAATTCTCATTTGCAATATCACCACAATATTTTTCATTTTAAAAAATCAGAGTAAAGTTGAAATGTTCACTAGGTCCTTTTGTTTTCCCCATAATCTATTTCTAAAAAAATATTGGAAGCTTTTGGTGCTTAGTTTGGTCACGCTTTGGGGACCACTTTCCCCTGTCCTAAAGCCCACCTCCCATCCCTGCCTCATGGGCTGAGTAACTCTGCTCCAGACGTTGACACACAGGCTACTGGAAAGTGGTACAGTCAGGAAATTTGGGTCATCTCTCTGAGGTAAACAGTAAATTAAAATCCTCAGGAAAGTCTGAATACCAAGGTGATGAGGGGCTGCTTTTTTTCTTCTTTTTCAAAAAGGAAGAATTATTTTGAAAGTATTCTGTTACAATATCACGTTATTATAACCTAGGGCAGTGATGAGGTCATTTCCTTTACCAGGGCAGGTTCTGGGATTTGTTTTTCAGACTACTGAGAAAGACACAGTTATATCAGTGCCCCAGCAAACCCAGACAAGAGTTCATCACCTCACAGCAAGATCCTGCTGCTCCTGCCCACCATATCAAAGACAAATTCTTCCACAAATTATTTGGAGCTTCTGTTTGGAAAGAGACAAATTAAATAAAACCAGACCAGTGGCAAACTCAGTTTAAAAGTGTGCTCCATGAGTGGCCCCAGGCTTTAACTGGAAGCTGAATCCCTAGCTGAACCAGAGCTGTAGGGAAGGACCTGCTTTTATAGTTTAAATCATGTCCAGACTGTAAGGCACCAATATTTTTGATGCATACTGGCCCATCAGTGTCAACTAAACCATCAGTTAAGAATTCAGTTTTGCTCCCTCAAGGCCACTGCCCTTCCTCAGATATGGAGGATACATGCCCTGAAGGATAGGGAGACTCTTCTCCACAGCAGTGTTATGTGTCAGGTAAAAAGTCAACTGGAATTTAATCTCTCAGCTCCATATCCACCACAGGCCGTACCATACTCTGAGCTTTTACCTCTTGAGCTAGAAATTTTCTCATATTTTGTAGTAAGTTTTCATATAGTTGAACTTCTGGGAACAAGGGGGAGACACCTCCTTCTCTGGATGCTATTTGTTGCTCTCCCTGGTATTTTCCATCCCAAGCCATTCAATTAACTTCATGTGCTTTGAATTCACAGTTCCCAAGTCTCCAGTTCCACTGGCAACGCTGTCCTGTTCCAACTACATGGAAGTCACCGAGGTTGCCACATCCCTGGATATTGCACATCAATTCAAACGCACCAACAGAGCCATTCCCATTATTCCTGCAGCACTGTGCACCCAAAGGTCATTTCTGCATCGCACTGGGTGCAGCCCTAGGCATTGTCAGAAGAAATGAGGTTATCCAAAGTGTCAGTGAAGTTTGCTCAATAGCTTTGCAGGAATATCTCTGAGGGAAATACTCACCCCATGCTCGTGATTTTTCCCCTTTGCAGGATGAAAATTCACGAACTGAAGGGAAAAACTATGGTGAAACCTGAAATATTTCCCATTCTATCTGGTTTAGCCCAACTGGCAGAACCAACCTATTCAAAGTGCCGTGAAAATTATAATCATGAAAACAATGTTCAATAGAACACATTCAAGTTAAGATGAAATCAAATATGCAACCCTAGTGATGCAGCAGCATTGGATAACTTTTCTTTTTTCTTTTGTTGGTTTTTTTTTTTTTGCTTTTTTTCTTATCATGCTCACCCCATGCTCATGATTTTCCCCCTTTGCAGGATGAAAATTCACGAAGTGAAGGGAAAAACTATGGTGAAACCTGAAATATTTCCCATTCTATCTGGTTTAGCCCAACTGGCAGAAGCAACCTATTCAAAGTGCCATGAAAATTATAATCATGAATCAGTGTTCAGTGGAACATATTCAAGTTAAGATGAAATCAAATATGCAACCCTAGTGATGCAGCAGCATTGGATAACTTTTCTTTTTTCTTTTGTTGGTTTTTTTTTTTTGCTTTTTTTCTTATGTTTTTAAGAAGAACAAGTCATAAACAGTGCTTGGTGTCAAGAGTCAAACTGTGTTTTTCTAGTGCAGACTGACTGGTCATGCACGAAGAGATTAATTTATGTGATTCAAGCATAAATCAATATTTGCATTTCTTTTTTTTTTTTTTTATTTTAAGGATCCTTGCCATATGGGAACAAGAGAGTGCAGAAAGGTGGACAGGGCCAACATGAAGATTTGGAGAGACAACAGTGCTAGACGAGCATTTATCTCTACACCATATATTGAAAACCTCTCCACTAACAAGACAAATAAAATAAGCACATCAGTTTCAGATTCATGCTTTCTGTCTGGAATCCTCAGCATGCTGAACAACTCTCGGTAACCACAAAGCAGCTGATCCCATGCATCAACAGCTTCACGTGCATCTCGCCCTACTGAAGTGCAGAACAGCATCTTCTGCCAGGAACATTCACTGCAGTTACAGGTCCTACCCACACCACTGCTCCTCCCTTGGGGATGGAGCTGTAACCTGGAGTCTGCATCCCGTCATCCACATGGGAAATTCCACACTCAGCAGTTCAGGCGGCAGAAGGGATTTTCTCCAAAGCGAACACACGAGGTCAAGCTCTGGGCAGGGATGACCCAGCCCCAGCACCTGCAGCTCCCCAGGGAAGGGGACAAACCCCAGTGCAAAGCCCTGAGCTGCTGCGGGAGCACAGGAACTGGTCCCACCGCTGGGGCAGCAGCTGGTCAGAAGCCGGGCAGAGCAAATCGCCCTGCACCTGTTGAGTGTGGGAGCCCCAAAGAGGCACAGGGAACCCTATGAAAACCAGGCTGGACTGGCTTGGAGCAGCCTGGGCTAGTGCAAGGTGTGTCTGCCCATGGCTGTGGGTGGGACTGGATGGGCTTCAGGGTCTTTTCCAACCCAAACCATTCCGTGATTTTGGTCCGTGCTCACACCGATGTAAGAGAACAGAAACCTGCTCGAGGCCGTGACCAGAACTCTTACAGGCATTTCTCTCACATCAGACCCAAGAGAAAAGCTGCTCACGCAGGCACTTTGCGAAATGTTCCCTCTGCAGCCGCCCTGCCGCACTTCCCCACTGCTCGCACGCTGCACCGCCTGCCCGAGCCCGTGCCAGCCGAGGGCCGGGGGCCGGGCACGCACCCCACCCGGCCGGGGATGGAGCTGCGGACCTGTGCAGGGACCCCGCGGTGCCGCTCCCACCCCGCTCCCCCGCGCTGCCTCCCCCGTACCTCTCGGAGCCCCCGCCGCGGAGCAGAGCGGAGCGGGCCGGGCGCGGCCGGGGCTGTCCGCGCAGGGACCGCTCCCCGCGGGGGCTCCGCCAGCCCCGGGCTGGACCGTCCTGTCCCGCCGCGGGGGCGGCTCCGCTCCGGCCCCGTTCCCGGCGCCGCTCCTCGCCCGCCCTGCGAGCGGCCCCGCTGACCCCCGCTCCCACCCCGCGCTTACGGCTGGGCTGCCGGGCTCCGCCGGGCGCGTCCCGCTCCGCTCCCGCTCCCGCCGCGGCCACTCCGCGCTCCGTGCGGGGAGGGGCCCGCGCCGCCACCGCCTCTTAAGGAGGATCCAGGCGCCGGCCGGGGCCGTGGGGGACAGTAGCTGACAGGGGGACAGGGTGTGTGCGGGGACAAGGCGTGAGAGGGGACAGCGGCTGCGAGAGGGGACAGCGGCGGGGCTGCGGCGGCTCCCTCACCCCGGGCGCTGCGGTGACCGGGCCGAGGGGACGGAGGAGCCCCGGGCGCTGCCGTGGGGAGCGCTTGGCCGGAGCCGGAGAGAGCGACTGATGTGGCAGAAAATAGTAATCAAATAAGTGGAGTCTGCATTAAAATATCCCTTGCGTTAAAAAGCCCTCGCTGTCGTGGCGGCCGTGGATGTTACTGTGGGAATATGCCTCTCTCGAGGTGTTTGGTTCAACAGGCGAGACCACAAAACACTTTCATGCTCTTCAAGTACTCCGTGAACAATTGCACGTGTAACACTTTCACTTACAGACTCTTGGTTTTGAAAGGATGGGTGTTGAAACAGCGGTGACTGTGCCCTGTGAACCTCGGCCAGGTCCACCAAGGGAATCACTCAGTCCCCTCTGGTCCACTTTACACTTCCTTCTAAAAAGTAGAATTTTAAGTCATTATTAATTCTGTCACTTTCATCCTTTGCGATGATTAAAGAAGACCTTAGAATTCCCTTCCATTCATTCACATTTTTTCTGTTTTGCTTTAATAGATTTGAAATTGAAGTGTTTTGAAATATACCGAAATTGGAAAATTTCTTTCTAAACTGTATTGCATTATTTGCTGCATTGTTTCCTGCTAAACAAGGAGTGGCCATAAGCTGAAGGAGGACAGGTCAGGTCTAGATTAAGAAAGAATTGTTCCCTGTGAGGGTGGGCAGGCCCTGGCTCAGGGTGCCAGAGAAGCTGTGGCTGCCCCTGGATCCCTGGAAATGTCCAAGGGCAGGCTGGACAGGGCTTGGAGCATCCTGGGATGGTGGGAGGTGTCCCTGCCCATGGCAGTCCATGGAACTAGATGGGCTTTTGGGTCCCTTCCAACCCAAACTATTCCATGAGTATGATCCTTGGATTAACACCCAAAAAAGTATTTCCTACCTGGGCTTTTGGAGCTCACAGTGAGTCAGTGGGAGAGTCTGACAGGCTCAAACCTCAGCTGCTGCTCACAACATAACTGGCACTCTTAATGTGACACCTCTCAAAGATGCCAGTTCTTCTCCAGACACACCAAAAGACAAGACTGGGTTTCACTTCAATGTTGACGTCAAGCTCTTTCCAAAGATCCATTTTTACGCTGGGGCTTTGCACAAACTCAGTTCCTAAATTGGAACTTACTTCTTTGAAAAATGTGGTCTTAAAAAAGCAAAGATAAAGGGGAGAAGAAAAGGCTTAAATGACTCAGCCGAGACCTCCTCAAAGTGCAGCAAACTGAAGGATACCAGCGAGGGGCACGTAGGTGGCATTCCCATTGTATTAACAAAGTGAAGTGTCTGGCAAAGCAGTAGCCACAATTAGAGGGCAGCAAGCCACTTCTCGGCACAAAGCAAGCCAGAAGCCTCATTTTCTCCATTATCTTACTGGTCCCCTGCTGTGATGCACTGAGGGGCTGAGCTGCCCTGGCCACCACTGATGATCTAGTGGTCTGTCTCATTTGTGAGGGTAGGGAAGCAGGGTAGGGAAGAGCTGCCCTGTAAGTGCTGTCACAAAGAAGTGCAAGTGTACGTTTAGAAAGCCAGCCTAGGACTGCCAGCTCAGAAAGCGCCTGTTTGATGTGGCAGCCTCCTCCTCCACATCCTCAATGTGCCATTTGAGGGAACATTGACCAGAAAAATGCAGCGAATCCACGACAGTGCCATTATTTGGGTCCTTTTGTCTTCCATGACAACCACTGTCTGCAGACCACCTCACCTCATCTCTTGGTAGGAAAGGACTCTGAAATGTGTCAGACAAGCTCACTGTTGGTCTGGAGACATGTAGAGATGACAAAAACATGAATAAAATTGTTCTCATCAAGTTAGTTACCCTCTCCCCTTTGACAGGGAAGGCTGAGGGTCTGACCCCCTCAACTGTGCTCTAAATCCTCCAAATGCACTTCTTTGAAGTGCCCAAGAGATGCCCTGCTGAGCACAAGAGCAGCAAGCAGCAGAGTTCCCAGTGCTCAGTAATGACTGTGAGTGCCCAGGACAGGTGTGAGCCACATTCCTGGGGGTCCTCCTGCTCCCCTTTCTCCCTGGCACAGCCCTGCTCCAGCCACAAACTTGTGTGGAGCCACGTGCTGCTCGCAGGCCTGATCAGATGTCCCTGAACTCTGCCAAGGAGGGGACATCTGCAAACCCAGGGTTTATCTCTGACTCTCCTTCTCGGCATTTTAAATCTCTCCAAAGCACGATTCCCAGGGAACGGCTCTGGTTATAGTTTTTGTGGTTTTACAGATAGCAAATGCTGGAATAAACACCACCCCCAGCAAACAGGGGAACTCCAGTATTTCCATCAGAACTCTCAGAGTCAGTTCTGATTATCAAAACTCCGATTTCTCCCTGGTCAAGGAAACAGCTCAGACTCCTGATAAGGAGTTGAGTAACTAAAAGTCAAAAATTCCTTTTCCCTTCTTGTTGACGCAAGGAGAAATAAAAAGCTTTTTTTATACATTGTGACTGTTCTTTTTACTTCATATAATTATTTTTGATCTTAATCCTTTTTCTCCAAGAAAATTATGGGTTGGGTTTCATGATTTATTTTTTTCCCCTGTAACAAAGGATGTTTAGCATCTGCCTTCCCCCATCCCTCATTCTCCCTCACACACTGTGCTGTGGGGTGCCTCACCAAGTAACCTTGGAACGGGTTAAGAAACCTCTTTGCCTTGTCTTTTACGTGAAGTTTGTTGTTCTAATTTCAGGCTGTTTCAGCCCACTGCCTGCTGCAGTGTCCCTGACGCCCCTGCTCCCCTGTGTGGGTCCAGAGCTGCCAGAGCCCCCAGACCCTGCGCTGCCTCCCCGGCTTCCCTCCCTTCCTGCGGCTGCTCCGCAGTGGGAACGAGCCCTGGACAATGACAGGGTGTGGAAAAGGGCCCTGAGAGGCACCAAAGAGATCTCCCCAGAAGCAGAACTTTAAGGGAAGCCATGCCAAATTACAGGGGCCCTCTTAGTGTGTCCTCAAGGGCATAGCTTCAGGCAGACCATGGAAAAGGGAGAGTGGGAATAGCAGGACAAACACGCAATTAAGTAAACAAAAGGGGGTATTTTGTCAGATGCTTCACACAAACCCACTACTTTCTTCCAGACATTTCACCATGTATCAGAGAAAAATCACTCTTTGATCAGGCTCACAGACATGAGGTGTTCATGGAAGGCTGACATTTGCTCCTGTCAAGATAAAATATTTTTCCTCCTTTGCTGAAAATCATTATCTATAGCACCGTGGGGTGGCCGGGGGACTGTAAATTTGCTATTAAGATTTCTCCAAGTGAAAACTAGCCATTTGCTTATCCATTGCACATCCTGACATGGTTTAGCTGGGGTTCTGCCTAAAGCAGGATTTTCAAGCTGGTGTCTCCTATCATTGACATCTGGCAGAGTAAATGCATTCCTTTTTACCACTTTACTCCTTAAGACCATTTATCAGATATAACAGGACTGCAGAAAAATGGCTTTTCCTCCAAGCCAATTTGCCTTTGCCTTACTTCCCCGCTCCCACATGGAAATATTTCCCCTATGACATAAAAAATAAGTAATAATTCTGGAGGACTTTCCACTGTGAATGAGAAAACTTTGCACCAGAAGGAACTTCTGGAGGGAGCTCTCAGTCAGGTGTCTGATTCCTTGACATTCCTCTCCTTCTTTCTCTCCCTGCTTCCACCTACAAGGTGGTTTTCTGAGGCTGTGGCCGAGCCACCCATGGCACTTATGGAAACAAACATAAAGGGCTAAAATAACAGCAGGTTTCAGTCACAATCCTGTGATCCTGAAATATCCCCTGAGTGCTTGAAGTGCAGCATGTGGGGGAAAACCTTCATATTAAGGGACAAGTCAGTCCCTGTAATTGCCTGCTATTGGATCTATGGTGTCTGCCCTCATAAAATGATGGGATCACAGGACAAGTGGCTGGAAGGGACCTCAGGAGGCTCCTATCCAACCTCCAGCTCAAAAGCAGAGGCAGCTTTGGGGGTCAGACCAGGTTGCCTAGGGCTTGTTATTCCCAGCTTTTCCTTGACAGGAAACTGGCTTTTCATGAGACTTTGACTTGTGGCTTTTCGACAAATTAGAATAATTTTATACTGAGACTGATCCTATTTATACTAGGACATTTTAAATGAGATGAGAACAGGACCAAATATTTGATTAAATTATATCCAGGAGTACCACTTACATTATGGATGTAAATAAAGTTGCCTCAGTCCAAACAAAAATCAGTCACTAAAAGAGGCAATAGACAATAAACCCCAAACATTTTAAGAACACAAATGCCAAGAAGCTCATTATTCTGAAGATCTGTTGTTCTCACTGTCATTTCCCACCTGCCTTCTTACCCAGTGCCTTGTTGACAACCGTGCCCAGCAGTTTCCCCTTGATTTCTCCTTGAAAAAAAGCATGTGGTTATCACATATTTATAGATATAATTTACTGTTCCCTGGGAAGGAGTGAGGACTCACAGGTCCAGAAGTCTCAGCTCTGTCCTGTAACCATTATTAGAGAAAAAGTCAGTGCAAACTAAAAGCTACAAGAAATAGAATTCAGTTTGAAATTCAAACTAAAAATCAGTAACTGCTGAAGTCCTTGTGGTCAATACATAAATCAAAAGAAATTAAGTCAACCCCACTCCTAAGAAAAGCAAAGAACTCCCCCAAGTATCACAAGAAAACTGAGAGGAACCCAGAGACTATATGGGAGATATACTTTTGAAGAGATATATTTTCATTAAATAGCTGAAGGTGTTTGAACAACCTTGTTTGCCCTTTTGAGAGTAATGGCACCATCAACATTCACTTCACACTCTGTTATTAACATCATGGGTCGCTGGTTTTATGGTTCATTCAGGCTCTTCAAAGACAACAGTCCATTTAAAGGGTAACTTGAACATTTCCTCTCTCAAATGAGGCCATTTCTGTTCTAATGCCTTCCTTTTCTTTCCATGCAGCCATTACTCTTCGGCTTCTCTGTTGACTAAAATCAGGCTGAGCTCTGCTGTGACCACAAGAGACCTGGTTCCACATCAGAAATTATCATGGAAATCCAGGAGCAGTGCAAAACTCCAGGTGTGACAGACCAACGAGAAGCTCTGCAGAAATGTGTTTGCTGGTTTTGCACCCTCTGTTGTCAAACACTGCCTTCATCTCTTTGGGTTATTTTGTCCTCATTCTTCCGACTGTTACTCTGTTTGTCTCACACCCATAAAGCAAATTAGACAAGAAAACCCCACATCAAAGACTGATATGAGACACTACACCAGGCAGAGGGCTGGGTTTATTTTAAATATGTCCTAACATTCAGGAAAGTTCCTAGATACCATCAAAGTTTTTGACTATCAGGAAACTTTATCCCCTAATACCCTAAATCTATTATATTGTTATGACAAAGGCAAAGCACATAAAAACATTTCCTAACCACAAAGAAACACTCTGTAAAACAAGTTAAACTCAAATAGGAGTTATGGACCCTCAGTCCTTTTCTATCACAGGAAAAAAAAAAAAAGATATTTTTGTGTGCTGAGGCTGAATTTGAATTTTCAAAATACTTCTGGAGCAGCAGAACCTCAATGTACTGATTCAGTCTGGTATCAAGCACAGTAATCAAAAATAATAAAAAAAAATCAAAAATAATCAAAAATAAGCCTTATATGGAACAACCTCCCAACCTGCTGTTTCAGGAAGAATTGAGTCCAAAGTTTCAGAATTCACAGAAAAGTGAACAATTTTTGACATCTGCAGAATGAGGAAATTGTAATTTTTTTCTAGCTTGGTTTTTTGTTTGATGCTGAGGAATAGATCAGCTGGAAGTTAAATATGTCTGCCTTAATATACAAATATAAAAACAAGAAAATCAGGAGCCAGCTGTTTCTCAGGTACTGTGCAGACTTGCACATCTCTCCCTGAGAAACTGTGAAATCTTTTCTCTGTCTTATAAATTGTCAAAGGCACTCTGGAATAAGAGCAAACTTAAAGATTTCTCACTGACAGCTGAATTTGTGAGTTTCAGTTCCTTATCAGATTGATCCTTGGCAGTCACTTTACACAGTGATTAATATTTCCATTATTTATTTCTGAAGTGGAGGATCCTTGTGATTAAAGACATCGGCTCCCAGAAATAGCTGGAAAGCATCAGGATGAGGCAAACATCACCCACACCACCCTGCCCGGCAGCAAGCCATCACTCTCCCCACAATAACAAACTGACAGATCATTTTGCAAGGAGAAGTTTAAAAACAGAAGTAAAACCTGAAAATATTCAAAGTCACCGTCACACAGAGATCAGCACAGAACAGTGGATAAATACACGGTGCATGCAGAAGGATTTTTTTACAACTCTACAAACACACCTGGGCATTCCAATACAGCAAGAAAAAAAGTGCATTTCGTGTCTCAGGACCTGACTATCCCAATTAGACTTTTTGCACAGTGTTGAGTTACAGAAATACACTGGGTAATTTTCCTATATCTTACCTCATTCTCTTATACTTCAGGGTCTGCTGGCCCCAGCCTGGCATCCCTGGTGCTGCTGCTCAAGGCAGTATGAGGCAAGGAAAGGCTTCCAGCCCTGTGATCCCTGTTCTGTAGCATGGACTCATGCTCTGCACTGGGACAGAGGGGTCTGGGGGGTGGGGGGGCGTCTAAAGCAGCTAAATTCCTAAGGAATTAAAATCTCTCTGGTGGACACATGAGCTGTGCCTTGAGATTTTTACTTGTTCTCACAGTAATGAACTGAATCCTCCCAGGATAAGGGTTTTTTTGTTATGTAAGAAAATTGAGGAGGTGCCTATGATTCTGTGAAAAAGGGGCACCTTCCCCACAAGAAATGGCTCTTCTGGGAGGGCCTCTCTCCACAATCCTGCACTTCAGCTCCATCTCCTGTCTCACTTATCCACTGCCTTGGGGGAGAACCAAAGATCAGAGTGCAGAACACCAGAACGGGAGGGTCAGGCTGGAGCTCAGGGAAAGGTTCTTCCCCAGAGGGTGCTGGGCACTGCCCAGGCTCCCCAGGGAATGGGCACAGCCCCAAGGCTGCCAGAGCTCCAGGAGAGTTTGGACAACGCTCCCAGGGATGCACAGGGTGGGGTTGTTGGGGTGTCTGGGCAGGGCAGGGGTTGGACTCCATGATCCCTGTGGGCCCACTCGGGATATTTTCTGACCCAATGATTCATGCCTTATCTATTCACCCCTTACAAGTATCACTGTCTACTGGAAAAGAATATTAGCAATTTGCCAAAGAGAGCAAACTTTATACAGGAATTAGTAGAGGATGTTATTATTTGATACAGCATAATCCTTTTTATTAATGACTAAATGGGTGCATTGAGCTTAGTCCTCAGTGATTATGCTTCTTTAAATTCCTGGATATTCCCAAAATAAATTATGTGAAGGGACAAAACTCTGTACTTACAGTGAGTCCAACAGGGCTTACTCCTGTTGAGGTGCCAAGTAAAACATCTGAAGAAAAAATACCCACAGATTGAAGCATAAACTATATTTTTGTCAGTATGTGACATGGGAATGTTTCAGTATGACAAACCAGCCTGCTAGTGGTAGAAGGACACAGTCCTGTGCCACTTGCAGGAGCAGGCAAGTGAATGAAACACATGAGAAAAACAGCTCACAGATAATATTGATAATTTCATAAAGACCCTGGTGAAGAATCATAAAGACAACAAGGTACTCAGGTATGCAAATTGTTAGAAATAGTCAGGATGCAGAAAATAAGGAGAACAAAGCAGTTCTTGTGCTTGAGACATTTGCAGAATTTCTCCTTTCTCTTTTCCACCTTTTGCTTGGGGGAATTCAGCCCAGCTGCCCTGGTGAAACAGTGCTGACTGCAGAGCAGGGCCCTCACCTGCAGCTGCACCCTCCACTCCTGGGCCTGCAGACCCCAGCCTTTCTCCTTTTGCTCTGCTTGCTTTTTTTTTTTTTTTTTTTTTTTTTTTTAAAAACATACGCGTCTTATATCATCGCCTTTTTTTTTTTTTTTTTTTTTTTTGAAATACAGAAGTAGCATAAACCATGACCAGCCTTCAGCAATTGGTGTCAATACCCAGAGCTCAGCAAAGCAGGCGAGCACACCAGCCCTGACATCAGCATCCCCTCTCACTTGATGCCAAGCACACAGAGCTTATTCCAGCTCTTTGCTTATCAGAACAAACCCTTGTTTCCTTGCTGGCTACCTCTTCCCTTTCCACATGGGAAAATGGCATCTTATTCGAGGAATGTAAAAATATTCCCTGCTGCCTTTTGCCTAATGAGACCTTTCCTTGTACACCCCCAAACAAAGCTTCCTGTGGAGACAAATTGTGACAGAGCTGTATAAAATACTGCCATCAATCCTGCACCCAGCTCTGGTTCTGAATACAATTTGGCACTACGTTTTTATTCTATAGTGAACACATTTGCCAGTGGAACTGAACATCACATAAAAATGCTTTAAGGACATCTGTTTCAATCCAAGTTTAAATCAGCAGAACTATAAGGTGATGGAAGCTTCTCTAGTCAGGACATCACTTAAGCCCTGTTGAAGTCCCATTGACGTCAAAGAAATATAAACGTGTGCTTAGTTTTAATTGTATGCTTAAAGGCTGGTCTGAAATGGGTCACAAATGGCCACCTTCTCTATTTGTTCTGAATTCTATGGGATCATTTCCATCAGGGGAATTAATTTTCCTTAACACATTCATTTTTCCAAAACCAAATCCTTTCTGCATTCTCTGTGTATAAACCATCCTAAGCCTAACCAGGTGAAAATCCTAAAGCATGAGTACCTGACAATAAAAAACTACATTTCTTACAATAAAGTGTTGAAAACAAACCATTACTGTGCTTAATGATTAATTTGCTACGTCTTTGGTTTTCAGCTTTGCCTAAGGCTGCAGGCTGTTCTTCCAGGCCATTACTTGCTACAAACATCCAATTTCCTATGTGTTTTCTTAGAATTTATTATAACACTACTGGGGAGTAAAGGTCACCAAAAAAATCCTTCTGCCAGAAGCCTTTTCCACCCATATTCCACCTTTCCAGTGTGGTTCTCAAGGCCTGATTTCTGATGTCCCTTTGGGAATATCACCCATTGTCTTGGTTTGAAAGACAGGTGTCTGCTAAGGAAGGCAGGAGCCTCCCTTGGAATGGAAAACGTCAGACCCTTCCCTCCGAATTGTTACATCTTGAAATTAGGGGGTGTTCAGGCAAAGGCATGAGGACGGGCACAGGAGTTCTTTACCGGAGTGCCTAAGCAGGCAAACAAACAAGGGCGGCTGTGCGCCGGCAGCAGCCAGAGCCAGGAGCGCGGGCCCCGGCGCTTTCCCCGCGCTGCAGCTCCGGGCACGGCCAGCGGGGGCGCTGGTGGCGGCTGGGCCCAGAGGGAAGGGATGGAGGAGAGGCCTTGCTCCACAAACCCTGGGGCAGCCGAGCCCGGAGCAGATGGGGACAGGTGCCTTGTTTTAGTGAGGAGGGTGTTCATGAGGTCCCACTTCAGTGGCTGCTCTCACGAGTAGAGGCTCACCCCACAGCAGAAGAAAGAAGCAGCTCTGGGCTGGGCCTTGGCGGCAGCAGGGAATTCCCTTCCCGAGCAGTGGCTCTGACCGAAACAGAGAGAGAGAGCCAGCAGCTGGCCCAGCCCCATCTTTTACCTGCCCACTTCTCGAGGTGTCGCTGCCCCTCAGAGAGAAACTCCCAGATAAGAGAAGCGCAACCAGATGCCCTCCTCCCCTGAGCTGGGCCACCACTTTTGTTTTTATTAAGCACCACAACACCCATCAGGAGATAGTTACGGAATCTTATCAGTTATGGAATATACAGAATCAGGGAATGGTTTGGGTTGGGAGGAATCTAAAAGTTCATCCTGTTCCATCCCCTGCTATGGGCACAGACACCTTCCACTAGCCCAGGTTGCTCCAAGCCCTGTCCAGCCTGGCCTTGGACAGTTCCAAGGATCCAGGGGCAGCCACAGCTTCTCTGGGCCAGGGTCTGCCCACCCTCACAGGGAAGGATTTCTCCCCAATATCCCATCTAACCCCACCCCCTGGCAGTGGGAAGCCTTTTGTCCTGTCCCTCCATCCCTTGTCCCAAGTCCCTCTCCAGCTCTCCTGCAGCCCCTTTTGGGGCTGGAAGGGGCTCTGAGGTTTCCCCAGAGCCTTCTCCAGGGGAACACCCCCAGCTCTCCCAGGCTGGCTCCTGTCAGGGCATGACTCCCCAGTTAGTGGGAGTCACTGTAGGCAGTGGGAATTCCTTGCTCTGGCTCCTCTGGATGGACACGTCCCCCTCTGCTCACAGGCCAGCCCTGAACTCAAGCTCTCATATCACAGCTCTCTGCTACCAACCACATGAGAAAAGGCAATTAAAGTGTGTCCTGCTACCTAAAACCCCACTGTCATTGGGATGGAATGCGTGTTCCAGGCAGGGCTGGAGGGATTCTCAGGCGCTGAGATAAAACCCTCGGAGCAGCTGTGCTCGGAGAGGCTCTGGCACACGGAACAGCCCCAGCTCCTCAGCTGGCTCCTATCAGGGCATGACTCCCCAGTTAGTGGGAGTCACTGTAGGCAGTGGGAATTCCTTGCTCTGGCTCCTCTGGATGGACACGTCCCCCTCTGCTCACAGGCCAGCCCTGAACTCAAGCTCTCATATCACAGCTCTCTGCTACCAACCACATGAGAAAAGGCAATTAAAGTGTGTCCTGCTACCTAAAACCCCACTGTCATTGGGATGGAATGCGTGTTCCAGGCAGGGCTGGAGGGATTCTCAGGCGCTGAGATAAAACCCTCGGAGCAGCTGTGCTCGGAGAGGCTCTGGCACACGGAACAGCCCCAGCTCCTCAGTGGGATGCTGTCCTCCAGCAGCCACTCCCAGCACAGCATTGGGGGGACTGGCCCAGCGTGCCTGGGAGAGGGAAAGAACAGGACAGGGTTTTTTGCCATCTCTTCTGCCTCTCACAAAGCACTTTGTGCCTGCCTTGCTTCTTACTACCCCCTCCCCATTCCTCCTGTGCTGCTCAGCGCCCTCCAATGTTTCCATCACTTCTCAGAGAGAGAATGGTATGATCTACAAGACATTATTTTCTAAGGATTCCCTCCCCTGTATCCAGATGAATATTTCCTCCATTACTTCATCTGCTATTTTTAAAGACACCTGAAACTCTTCTGTCCCCGTCCAGTGTGTGTCCATAGAAGGTGAACTGTCATGGAGCCAAGTTGTGATGTATATTTACCTACTTTATTGCCCTCTCAGAACTCCAGCCTTCCAGGCACTTACCTGGTTTATTTCTGGGTCTGAACTTCTTCCAGCTCTTCTATACTCAGAAGGGAATGACAGGATCTAGGTGGAATTGCACTAAAAACCATTACATCCTACTTTGGTACAGGATGGGACCAGCCTCAATATCATAACTGCGTTAACTTCCTAATAACTGGGAAGTTACTTCTGTAAGGAAACCATAATTATTGAGCATCTTTGATTTACTGCTATTCAACCCATTCCAGCCTGCTGAAATTTTAAGGAGTTTTGCACTTGAGATGGCAGAATTTCATTTTTCTCCCTTTTGACAATGCTTCACTCAAAGTCTAAGTCACTAAGCCATGATCCCTTCAGCCATTAGTTTGGTAAAACTCTCCTAGGAACAGATGTTGGAGGGGCACATTGCTATCCCTGGGTATAAAGAATCATTTTTAGCCCAAGCTCGAACAAAACACCTGAAGTTTTGAAAGTTTGATTCACTTTGGAAGTCCTAAAAACATATCTTGGACCCAGATCTTTTCTTTTTGAAATTTGTATCCTTCATTGTAAAATATCCAGATGCTTTATTGTTTCTAAGAACTGAGCAGTAATTCTAACATTCTTGAAGGTCCCAGTGCTTGCAGTTCTAACTGAGCTCAGGTCATAAATCCAGGTTAATAGCGCTCAGAAAATCCCCAGTAGTCCAGCAGACACAGAGGGCCATTAGCAAGGAAGGATTAGGTAGGAAAAATAACTGCCCCTTCTCTAATGGAAATTATTTCCAATTTCAACTCAGCACAGTTAAAAAAAAAAATCTTCACAAAACGGAAAGGATCCCAAGGAGGAGATCCCTGCACTAGGCTGACTTGGGAACTGTTTGTTCTAGCAAAGGACTCTGCTCCTCCTCCATGCCAGCTCTGACAATGCCAGAACAGCTCAGTGTTTCTACTGCAGTTATGCAATCCCTAGGATTGTGCCTGGCACATAAATAGTCTTCACCTCACTTCCCATATTAGAGAAATATCCCTTTATTTTTCCCATCCACAGCCTCAAGAGATTGGATGGGAATGCAGGAGCAAAGGGTGAGAAGAAAGACCAGGAATTCCATCTGCCATTGTTAATTTTACCTCCTTTGAGTGCAACAGGGCCCTGGTGCAAACAAGGTGCACAGAGCATGGTGAAATTCTGAACCCATCAGCACCACACAAAGCCTCTGCATCCATGCCATCCACTTGGGTTACGGGCTTGAAATAATCTACATCTAAATCAAGCTGATTTAGTTCCTATAAAGTTAAGATTTTATCTATACTTTATAGTTCCTATAAAGTTAAGATTTTATCTTTAGTTCCTATAGTGGTTAAGATTTTATCTACATTTTATTTAAAATTTTGTCTACATTTTATCTCTAAATGCACATGTTATAGATTTCCTAGCCCAATTGGAATTAAGTCTAGAGCTTCAAACACACCAAATACATATTCTAAAAATGAACTGAATCATAGGAGCGTCCATGCCCAGCTGAGAGCAACTTGCTGGGCATTTTCAGTTGACAAATATTTTGAAAACCAACATTTTTCCTTTTTGATAACGAAGTGGGAAGACAACAGGAGTGAGAAACTAAAGACAGATGATTATTTTTGGTCTTGCTACATTTTCACCTTTATTCTCTGGTCAAACAAAAGAACAACATGAAGTCAAAAACAATCACCTAGCCATACCCATTATTCCTTAAATCCACAGTCCCAGTGACACAGGGATAGCCTGGTGCTCCACAGCTTGCAGCTCCTCATAATCCCCCATAAACTTTTCAGGAGGTTTCAGGGGCTTGTGACAAACTCAGGGAGCAGAACAGCTCCTGTAACAGGAAGGCAAACAGGGCTCACACAGCTCCCAGCCCACGTTACGTCATGTGGATAAAAGGAGGAGGTGTGACCTCAAAGAACGACAGCAGTGGCTATCGCTCCTGCAAAATTTGTATGGATTATTTTAGGATGGACGTCAATTCAAATTTGTCATCTCATTTGCCTAATGGCACTTTATTCAGTAACTAAACAAACTATTTATTTCTGTTAGCATTGGTTACCTTCATGTTAATTATTACCTTTCAGTTTTGAGGGTAGCAAAATAAAGGTTTTTTCCTTGGTTTGGTTTTTTTTTTTTTTTCCCCCAGAGGTTTTTATATGCATCTGCCCCTAGCCACAGTACCCAGCATGTTTACAAACTCAGAATTGTGGGTGGGCAGGCACTGGAAGGGGCTGCCCAGTCCCCATCTCTGGAGGTGCTCAAGGAATGACTGGATGTGGCACTCAGGGCTCTGGGTTGGCTGACAAAGACTCATTGGGCTGAGTGCTCTGGTGATCAGTCACAGGTTGGACTGGATGATCCTGGCGGTCTTTTCCAACCTGAATGATTCTGTGATTCTAAAATCTTTCTAGGAAGTCACACTTCTAATCCATCCCAGGTGCATGGAAAGGGCAGAGGGGTGAGTCCCTTTACCAGGCTGGACTAAAATAATTTCAGCTCTTGTCAAAACAAATCACTTTGCATATTCTCAGGAAAAAACATTGTATTTTAAACAAAAATTCTGCAAAAGTGGAATACATTGTTTGCCACAAGCTTTAAATATACTATTCCACACCTGGAAATGGATATGGGTATGCCTGAGGTGACTCTATTTAAAGACATGTTCTCTAGCAGTGCTCCTGTTCATGAATGCCTGATCCCAGGCAGAACAGGCACCAGAGCTCAGGGATGATCACTCCATCCCAAAAGCAGGACTGATTCCACATATTGGTAATTTAAAAAGGTTAGAAATGGCTATATCAAATGTGAAATTCAAAGTGAGAGAAAAAGATTCATGTCAAGATAAGGACAGAGCTATATCAGGTGGAAAAGCCAATTTTTAATGCACAGGAGGTGAAGATTTTATTAATATTTTGGTTAAGCATCAGAGAAAAATGGAACAGCTGAGAAAGAGTAAAATTAAAATCACCCTCCTAATTAAGTTGGAATCAGAACACCTGGGAAGGGGATGTTTTGAAATGCTCACCTGGATGAAATCCAAACAGCCTTAGGGTATGGAATGAGACACATTATCTCAATCAAAACAATTTTTGATGACTGCAAGCCTGAAGTCATATACAGTTTTTTTGCATAGGAAGTGGTTCCAAGTCAGTTAGGTAAGAGTTATCCAGCAGTGTATGAAACCATTGGATCCGAGGAGTTCTGCCAACAGCCTTGTCTCACTCCTGCCACCACGGACATTTTAACTGTACAGATTCTGATGCTGTGCATAAGTTCTTTTTTTCACACTGATTTTGCACTGCCTTGTGCTGAGGAGGACTTCTAGGTAATTGGCAATCACTAAAATATTCCAGCCCAAGGATAAGTAGAGCATCCAAATCATTGCAATGTAAATCTCCACGGGGCTGCAGAGACTTGTTTTGGAGCAGCTAACAAATCACCTGATATGAAAATATTGCACACCCAGTGGGTGCAGCACACAGAAAAGGATGTAAGGTGGTTATCTGGTGATTCCTGCTGTGCTTTGCATTTGTTGGGGGCTTTTTCTCCACTCAGCATTGCTCACAGGCCTGCCTTTGCTCATTTACATTCATTAGTGCTGCAGAGCAGGGAGCAAGGAGCCTTGGGCAAGGGGCCCAGCATTCCTCTTGCTCAAGTATAACAGAAATTATCTACACGTAAATATTTTCCCTCTTTCCTACCCTCTGGAAAGTCTATAAACATTTAAAACCCCCAGGAGCTAAGTTGCAACACTTCAGAATTATTCTGAAGTGTGTGGAACAATCCATATTTGATTGATCTGGGCAGGAACTCCAGCCTTTCACAGGAGTTCAGCCAGTGGAAGTTCACAAGGTCTCTCTTGCCACATCCACACTTCTATTCCCAGCCACCCCACATGGGCCCAACCCCGGATGATCCCAGTTCATGGAGTCCAGGAGAGAGGGTGGAGGAGTGTGTTTGTGGTGAGAGGAGCCACGGGGAGTGGTTTGCATGGCAGCTCAAGCCTTTCCCATGGAAATCGAATCAAGAGGAAACACAGGCATTGCACAGAGTCAGGTGTTCTTTCCCCAGGAAGAGCTGGACCCCTTACAGAGCTGCAGGCACAGAAAAGCTCCCTGGAACAGCAGGGAATTGTGATTCTCACCAGCGCTGCCACTGGCTGCTGGCCTGGGCACCACTGATGGCCTGCCCAAGGCTGTGACAGCCTTTGTGATGGCTGGAACCAGTCACACGCAGGAGCTGCCGATGCCTCAAAGAAGCACCAACCCAAAATTAGCTGTCCAGACAGAGCTCTGTGCTGGTGATATAAACCCTGCTATTTCCACCTAAATCTGGCCTCCAGCCCACTGGCCCTAGGTTGCTGGCAACTCTCTCCAAAACAATCTACGGAAGAATGCCATCTGAAACGAAACCCCAAAATAACACACACGGCCAGAACGCTGCAAAGCCCTCATTTACTTAATGAACAGAGAGGCAACCAGCACAGAGTTTCCACAGCTCCTGGAAACCATGGAACCAGACAAGCTGATTGTTTTCTGTTGGGCTTGTATGATTTATCTCTTCTACACCGGAGGTCAGGATGAGAAATAAATCCCAAAGTATAGTCAGGACTGCCTCTGGATAAACAGAAAAATAGTGGAAGAGAGACAGGTCAGTATTAAACCAAATTTACAACTGCTCCACAAAGAAACACCATCAAAATTCATTATATAGGATGAGTTGTGTGAAGGACAATGATAAGAACCTTAAATTCACACACTTTACTTGTAAAAACAGTAATTCATCTAGCCATGAGTTAGTCCCTAACCCAGACACTTCAGTTCCTGGAACACTCTTGTGTGAGAGCACATCCCCTTGCGCATCGTTGTTGGAGTTGATGGTCTCCAAAGTCTTTCCCAGCCTTAAGGATCCTGTGGTCGCCAGTCCTGCTTTTTGCAAAGGGCTGTTTCTGCAGGCACACGGTGCACCTGGCTAGCTTCAGGTTCCCCAAGACATCCAAATGGCAATGATAAATGGATGATGTTCCTGAAGAGGGATGACTAACACAGCTCCAGCACTGAAAAGAGACACGGGATGTTTTTCCTTGCAGATATAAATTCTCTGGGCTGTGGCTCTGAGCTCTTACAACCACTGCAGGGCTTGTAGATCCCTAATTATTTTCTATTTCTGTAATTTTGATCATTATACGTTTTTCCTAACTGCATATTCTAGGGAGAGGAGTCAAAGCCAGCAAGGCTTTATCTCCTGATGAGCATCTCCAGGGCACAGTTTCCCTTGGAGGCTGGATTTTAAGCCCAGTGAGCTGGCCAGGTTTTTATGCCATTGCATAATTGGCTGTCTCAAAAAGTAGAAAAGTATTTGAAGAATTTCCAGATGATTTGCTTTTGCTTAGAGTCATATGTCTTGGCAAGACAAAATATGATGTGATGTCTCCTTCCCAATAATCTAATTTCATTTTGAATAAAGCAGGAATTTCTCCAGTTTGTATCTCCTCGGATGTACATTGTCCTGATCTTGTTCTGACCTGAGTAGTTTAACTCATAGTATTTCTTCAGATGCTTCCAATTCTCACTGGTAAGTACAAACAATTTGAGTTTCTGGAGGCCTGTTATGGAAAAGGATCTCGGGGCACAGTTTTAATCTGGTCGCTGAGTCCTTTGCCCTCACCAGTAACCAGCTCATTCAAAATAGTTTCATCCCTTTTACTTCTTAATTTCTTCCTAGAATGTTTTGTTTTTGTTTGGTTGATTGGTTTTTAATTGTAAGGGTATGTTGGTAGTGTGGCAAAGGGTCAAGCCATTGGAAAACAGTCCTGATTCAATTCTGGAAGTGAAGATGAGTAGAGAGGAGCCTTGGGAGTTTGGGTATGGTGCAGTGGGCAGAGCCTGCTCCAGGAGCCTCCTCACCCTGGCGCAAGCCAAAGCCGTAATTTGTGCGGGCACTGTCCATCCCAAGGGCTGCCACGGGAGCTGTGTCATGGAACATTCTTCTCTGGCTGACACCAGATGACTCCTCCAGCCTCCAGCTGGGAAGAGCTAGAGTCAGTTTTAAGGAACTCAGTGTCTCAGTATCAATATCTGAATCCCTTTTGGGACCCAAGGAAGAGCCATGGGGTGCCTTGGTGGCACCTTCATTGTGGGCACCGAGGGAAGGGTCACAACAAGGAGCTGCAGAGTGGAGCCTCTCCCTTCTCAAAGCACTGGATGTCATTGCTGTGGGGAGACCTTGAAGCCCCTTCCAGTGCCTAAAGGGGCTCCAGGAGAGCTGGACATGGACTTGGCACAAGGGATGGAGGGACAGGACACAGGGAATGGCTTCCCACTGCCAGAGGGCAGGGTCAGATGGGATATTGGGAAGGAATTGTTCCCTGGGAGGGTGGGGAGGCCCTGGCACAGGGTGCCCAGAGAAGCTGTGGCTGCCCCTGGATCCCTTGAAGTGTCCAAGGCCAGGCTGGACAGGGCTTGGAGCAACCTGGGCTAGTGGAAGGTGTCCCATGGCAGGGGTGGAATTGGATGGGCTTTAAGGTCCCTTTCAACCCACATCATTCTGCGATTTGTGATTCCATGAAACCATGAATTCACAGACAACTCTACAAAAGCCTGCAGAGCAGAGCTTACTGGGTGGAACAGCAGGTTTTGCACTGTTGTAAACCGATCTGCTAAATGCTCTTGTAGAAAAAAATTCTTATTTGCAGAAGTAATGTTTCCTTTCTTTAAACTGAATGAAAAATGGGGTTAATGAATAAAGCTAAATAAACTTCAATACCCAAAGGCATGTTTTATGTAAGAAAGACGTTATGTTTATGTAAGAAAGACATGTTATCTTTCTTTATGTAAGAAAGACATGTTTTATGTTTTATTACACTGAAATAATTTTACACTCAGCAAAACCTACCTCAGTTTCCCTTATCCAATTTAATGTCCATGTGCTTGAAGCAAAGGAAAATTCCACATGATTGTATTTGCACAACAAAAGATCATGAGGCTGGATGACAGATTTCACTAAAATTAAGCAGGAAGTTGCTAAAACAAAATTCTGCACTGAGCATCTGGACTGAAGAGGGAAGTATTTGGAAACCTCTCTAAGGAGGGTTTTCTGTGCAGGTTTCCCACAGAAAGATAGCCTTTCAATATACAATGCTTACTAAAAATGGCACAGCAGAAGCAATTACCTTAATGTGAATTGCAGCTGGTGACCAAAAGCAGATAAAATGTCAGCTGACGTTTCTTTATGTAAGGCAGTTACAAAATCTCATGACGTATTTTGGATCTGCCTGTGATCAAATGTCCACAACAGAAACACACGGAGGCTGCGTGGGGAAGAATGGGCTCTGCAAAAAAAAAACCAGGATCATGGGAGCAGGGAGGTTCATGGCTTAACTTTGGTAACAATTGCCAATAACAATTGCCAATAAAGAAAACATCCGTTTCTTCAGTCAAGAAGTGACGAAAAATAATTTCCATTTTATTAGGTACGTCTTATATAGGAAAAAAAATCACATAGATGACTGTATCCAAACAAATTTTTAAACTTTTTTAAAAAGTTTAAAAAAATATACAAGTCTAATCCAGAGTGTGGCTGCCAAAAATCTTATGTTTATCCAATAGTTCATGTTTATGGCCTTCCCCTTTAAGTTCACCATAAAAAGGAATTTAAAGTCTTGTGACCTAAAAAAAAATATTTAAAAATGGGACAGATAGTAGCTAGGATGAAATTTTCAGCCTCTGCCTCAAACTACCATATAGGATAAAAATGTTGTGCTTCATCCTCCATTCATCTACACTCCTTGGAAAAAGGTTGTCCTAGAGAGCTTCAAGCTGAGTTTAAGTCATTTAGGGCTTGTTTGTCAGGAACTAGTCAGGCAGGACTGAAGTTGTGACTACCAAGAGTGCCAATGAGGAAAGGAATCATCTAATACACTTCTGAACAAACAAAACACAGTTCTGAAAGCCATTTCTGCAGGGGCTTCATTCATTCCCTTTCATTTAAAATCATGGGGATTCAGTGTCTGGGCACCTCCCCAGGAAAGAGCTCAGCTTTGCTTTGTATCAGGTGGAGATCTGCATTTAAGCTGAGCAAAAGGGAGCAATTCTTGTGTTCCTTTCCACTCAAACGGAAGTGTATCATGTCCCAGGCAGTGTGCAGATGCCCTGTAGTCATGATATCATACAGGTACCTGGCAAAGAATTTACAAAGCAAACAGGCCTGGGAGAAACATGGGCACCACACTGCACTGCACAGGTATCTCATTTCATACTTCATCTCTGCAGATAAATCTGATGTAAAGTCATTCTTCATACCTGTTTCAGTACAGCCTTTGACTTGTAACTGAGTCTGTCAAGAATGCCAGGGAATTAAAACAAGAACTCAGAAATGTTATTAAAAACAGAGGCTTGGAAAGGATTTGTTGAGCAGGGTTTACTCTATGCAGATGTTAATGATAAAATAAAATCTATCATATTGGAAAGTATTCCTCAAAACTCTTACTGGCTTGCAAATAAAACACAAGCTGTGGATTTATGTTGTTTTCCAGCAGCTGAAGTCCAAAGGGAAGCTGCTCTTAAAAAGTAAAAAAAAAAAGGGGGGGGACTCAAACTTGCTCAGCTCTTGCCTAAGTCAGATGTAGATTTTTGTGCCACCCACCTTTTTTTTTTTTTTTTCTTTTGGCACATTTTAAAAAAATATAATTCCAGGATAAAAGCAACTCCAACTGGAGCTGATTTGGATAACAAGGTATGCTCCATTTCCCTACACAATGACTGATGTCCACAGGTACCCCCCTGAGGTGAGCTCCCAGCTGACCCTCCTGGTCCCCCTGCAACAGGTATGTGCCAGCAGCCCCAGCCCATGCACAAACATTCCTTGCCAATCACTGTCCATGGGATTTCTCCTGAGGGCAAGGCAGTCCAGCTCCCAGCTCTCACACCCTCTATTTTCATACGTAGTTTTGCTTGAATTGTGTTCTGAACAATTCCAAAATTGCAGTAGCTTGGAAACCCCATAAACAAGGCACCTTTTTACTGCAATTTTCCTGCGGAAAATAAGCAAACCTCCCTTGTTTCCAAAGCAGGTAATGAGTACTTTTTTTTTTTTTTTTTTTTTTTTTTTTTCCCCAGCACAACCCTGGGTGCCAATGAAACTGGGACTCAAGTGATCAGAGTGCTCCATGAGGACACAGCAGGAAGACACAGGAAAGTAGAGCCTAGCTGTCTAGCCAGGGTGATCCCATGAAAGCATAAAGCAATTTCATAATTAAACCCTTCTGTTAAGAGAATTCTAATACTGCAGAAGGCACAAAACAGGAGCTTAAAGACACCAACTTCCCCCAGAAGGAAGGTGGTCCTTCAGTTCTCAAGAACATTGCTGGAACATCCAGGATTGTTACTGTATCCATGTCTGATCAGCCTTGGCTTCTGCCATAAAAGAGCAGGAAAAAGGCACTGAAAAAAGCAAATTAAACTGATTCACATCCCAGGAAACTACTGCGCTATAAAACACAAGATTGCCACAGTCACAAAGGGAGGGAAAATATTTCAAACATTAAAAAGGCTCAAGGATGAATTCAACACTAATTCAGCTGGGTTCAGCTGAGCCATTCCAAAATGGAGCAGCACCAGCGCTGAGAGACAATGTTTTCCCTGTTGCCACTCCATCTCCCTTTCTTTTGGTGGCATTACTGAAGCATGTCAGTCCTTACAGGTCACTGCATCCTCTGTCCTGAACCCTTGCCTTGGAAAGGTGTGAATTTGTGCAGTTAAACCTAAAATAGAAACAGGAATAGCTTCAGGGAATTGCCTCCTGCAGAAATGTCAGCAAATGCAAAAAGGCTGAGGTTGACGAAGGTTCTCTGTTCCACAGGCTGCTCTGACCTGGACCAAAAGGTACTTCAAGTAACAGAAAGAAAAATAACATTAATTCTTAGCAAAGAAGGTTTATGTGCTAAAAACGAAAAGAGCACTTCATTGATGCATAAAATCTCCACCTGGTGGTGAATCCTGCCACAGCAAACTTCCATTTCTGAGAAAAATTCACTTTCCAACATATAACCAGTTCTTTACCCGAGATAATCCCAAAGCAACAAGCGGGGAAGGGCAGCCTTCTGAAAAGCAGCACTATTGTATCTCCCTGATTTTTCATTATTTTGGAAAGCTGAAGAATCCCTTCAATTCTACTGCAGCTGTCAGTGACACAAGTGACCATCCCCAGCCAAAATCAGACTCGGGAGAGCTCACATCACACTCATTGCAGCATTGAGTGGAAGGTGGGGGGTGCTGCCTGGTTTTCCAGCTGCAAAAGTACTGCTTGTCAAGGGGAAACATCCTCTCCAAAGCCTGGAGTTCTGCCCTGTTTCTTGGTTTACATATTGATTAATTATAATAATTGAAAACTTTAAGCATCATCAGTTATCTATATCTCCAGTGTCCTCTAAATCATAGCACAGTTACCTTTGTATTATCATTTTAGGGGCGACTGTCTGGCTGCACACAATTGCTTTAGTTTTCCTCTTAATGTTGCTGGTTCTACACTCTGGAAACATTTTCCTATGCATGTTATTTAAACACAATGACTTACTTGCCTGCTGTTTGCAGTAAAGTCTTATCCTGTGATAGCATCCACAAAAGCTTTGTGAGATGGAACAAAATCAGTGTGAGATGGACATATGAAATGTATGAAAATTTGTGTAGACCCTTGATCTGTGGTGCTATGCATGCCATAGCCTGATCCACTGGATAACCAACATTCTATATTTAAATGTTTTGGCTTATGCAAGAAAAAATATCACCTTTTTTACACTTGATAAGACTGAGCAATACGTGGCTGTGGCCACAGGTCCCCGGTTCAGCTGGGCTGACAGACATCCTCTGCTTAAGTGTATGACACAGCCTGTGGTTTCTGCATGCAAATGTATAAAGAAATATTATCTGCCTTCTCTTGATTATGTAGCTTTTTGTGTACTAGTCTTAAAACATCCAGAAAGACCCACTACTGATGTACTGATGTACAGCGTACTGATGTACACTGACCACAATACTTTTGGCTTTGGGGCCAAAAATAAGATTATGTTTAAATCGGCCTGAATCCACTTTCTGTCAAGTCATAGATTTGCAGTTCAAACATCATTTGCAGTTCAATCACCAGTGTCACAATGCCACTATCGGTTTTTGGTATTTAATGCTGACCTCGAGGGCGAAAGCGCAGCTCCACACTGCATGGTTGCACAACCGCATGACATCCTCTAGGCACTAAAAATAGTAGCAAAGCGTAAATAATCTATGACCAAAAGATAAAGTATTCTCAAAGAAATGAGGGAAAATTTGTTTACAGTGCAACTATGGGGGG
>NW_024526488.1:3964038-4173899 GCF_017590135.1 Pyrgilauda ruficollis | reverse complement strand
GCGGGGCGGGCGCGGGGCCGTCACCGCGGGGAGGAGCCGCCCGCCCGCCCGCCGGCTCCCGCGGGGTGCGGGGGGACCGGGAGTGCTCGTCCCGCACTCGGATCTTGGGGGTACCGGCCCCGCTCATCCCGCGCTCTGATCCCGGAGTACCTGGAGTGCTCATCCCGCACTCTGATCCTGGGTATCGCACCGCTCATCCCGCACTCTGATCCCGGGTACCGCACCGCTCATCCCGCACTCGGACCCCGGGGTACCGCACCTCTTATCCCGCGCTCTGATCCCGGGTACCGCACCTCTCATCCCGCACTCTGATCCCGGGTACCGCACCTCTCATCCCGCACTCTGATCCCGGGTACCGCACCGCTCATCCCGCACTCGGATCCGCGGTGTCGCAGGGCAGGGGCTCTGAGCGGGGAGGCACCTGGTGCCCGCTGAGGTCACGATGCACAAATACAGAATAATGTATTTGAATAAATCGGGGGGGTACCAGGGACCTCTGGAGATGATGCAGTCCAACCCCTCACCCAGGCAGGGCCACCCGGAGCAGGTGACACGGGTGGTTTGGGATATTTCAGAGCTGGAGGCTCCACACCTTCCCTGGGCCGCTGTTCCAGGGCTCTGCCACCCTCCATGGAAAGAAGTTCTTCCCCATGGGAGTAGAGGGTCAGCTCCAATCTCTGCTCTCTGTGCCCAGGGACAGGACCCAGGGAACGGCTGGAGCTCAGGGAAAGGTTATTCCCCAGAAGGTGCTGGGCACTGCCCAGGCTCCCCAGGGAATGGGCACAGCCCCAAGGCTGCCAGAGCTCCAGGAGGGTTTGGACAACGCTCCCAGGGATGCACAGGGTGGGATTGCTGGGGTGTCTGGGCAGGGCCAGGGGCTGCGCTGGGTGACCGTGTGGGTCTTTCCAACTCTGGATGTTCCATGGCTCCATGTTGTTAAACTTCCTGTGTTTTACTTTTTGTCCATTGCTCCTCATCCTGTCACTGAGCACCACCAAAAAGAGGCTGGCACCATCCTCTTGGCACCTGCCTCTGGGATATTCCTGTGGATCTCAAACACAGCCCCCTGTGCCTTTGGTGTCCATGCCCCACTCAGCAGGGGGACAGAGAGTGCTTCCCTTCCTTAGCATGGAAGTTGTTTCCCCAGGAATGCAATGCCTATCAGCTCTGTGGCACCATGCACCCAAACTTCCACTGGAAACCTGTGTTTTTCTGTTCACAGAGGCAGAGTTTTTCATGAAAACAACTGAAAAACTGGGGATGGAGGTGAGGCCTCTTTGAAGATTGGGTTATAAAAGCTGTCTCAGACTGTTCCTGCCAGGAAGTGCTACCATGTGAACTAGAAAGACTCCAGCAAGCCTACATCCTTTTCATACTTACAGTTTTACTATCATCCAATAAAACAGGCAGGTAAGTTTTCATCTAAGGACATTTTTCCTTCACCACGATGAAAATGTTGAAATAAATAACAGTTTGTTTGCCAGATCCTTGGCAAGATCCCACTTGAAGTAATTTCTACCTTCAACTTTCTAGCAATTAATTACATTTTGCTGCACTGAAAATCACTACCAGAAAGGTGCACATAAACATCAAGACATTCCAGAAGAGGGAATATTTTCAACTCTAGGTTGATAACTGTGAAGTTTGGCCAACTTTGTTTTTCTGCAGAGAGCCTGATACTGTTTCCAAAGAATCATGGTGCTTTTACAGTGAAACATATATGATTGCTATGCCTCTATAAACTGTGCTTCCAATAAAAATGCCCATAAAAGAACAGCAGGAAGCAAACATATTTTGTTTAGCCTCCACAAACAAACCTCCCTGATGCTTTCCTGATGATGTGTGCAGCGAGTTAACATTCATAATAATTACTTACATGAAAATCCATTTCCTTATGCACAAATTTGTCGATGGAGTCTTTGCCTGCCACTCTCATGTCATCAACTATATGTTTAAAAGCAGAAAATAGTTATTTCCCTGATTTCTGGTGTTTGTTTTACTCATTTCTGAGATGAGACAGTGCATACCAGAGAGCTATTTTAAGAAGCTGTAAAATGATAAACAGTGTAAACAATTTCTGATATCTAGGACAGTTTTGGTACTAAGAGTACCATCAGCTGGACCTTGTGCTCTGTCCCTGCCTAGAGATGCTCAAATCAGGTATTAGTTTATTAACTCACAAATAAATTACAGGTTTAATATCAAAACCAAATGCTGGGGGTTGTTCCTGCAAGAGGAGGACAAATTTCATCCTGACGGTTTTGTACATGAGAACAGAAATTGGCTTTCCTTCTTCAGCTCTCCTGCTGCTGTGGGAATGAATTGACTTGGATCTGGGAGGAGAGTCATGGACTAAAAGTAGCCAGAGACAGATATTTGCAAAGATGAAATTATCATTATTTTTATAATAATAAGCCCCTCAAAACTCTTGGAAAGATGAAAGGTGAGGATATATTTGAGTATGGAAAGTCAATGACTTGTACCTGGTTGTCTTCTTTTGAAAGCAGCTCCACCTCTGTGCCAAAAGAAAAGAACAAGCCTCATAAGATAGCAGGTAAGATATTGGTGTAGAAGCACCAGTTTGGCCTATTTAGGAGAGGAAAAAAGGTTTGGCTTTCATCACAGTACTGCAGTGCAATCAGTGTGTGCATGCCTCGCATGTTGCCTCAGTTCTATCAATACAGCAATGCTAATGAGGATCTGTCTGTCTTCCCCTAAAAATGGGAGTGCAGTTCACTTGTCTGTGCCAAAAGTATATGTGTTGTACCTGTGTCCTACTTGTAATGGGTGAAAAATAGACCATTACTTGGATCAGGTAGCTGCTATCAGCACAACTGTCTATGTTTTGAGCTGAAAACTGTTTCAAATGCCTAAGTCACCCTGGTTTATTTTCTGAAAGGCACTGATGATTTCCTGATACTTCAGTGAAGCTCTTCACTTCAGAAATGGGAGAAATGAGAGCAGTCATGGCTCACCTCATAGAAGAATAAGTGAAATTGCTGCACATTTTTCCCAATTAACAGGAGTTCAGAAGAAAAACTAAAATGCTGCAGAAGCTGCTGCCAGAAACTGTTTAAGGATTTTTATTAATTGTTATCACCTCGACCCTGGCTATAGTAAACCTCACAATGACAAATTCATTTTCCCTTCAAGTGTTGTAGTCCCAAAACATTGAACTATTTCCTGACTGTGCTGATATTCAAGGATTTTTGTAAACATAATCCCTGGGGTTGGAAAGTAGGGTCACTGTGAGCTCTGACCGCCAGGGTGATGTGGCTCTTCCTCCATCCCCCAGGACTGCCGGAGAAGCCGAGTCAGGCTCACGTGGACCACGTTGCTGTTGCTGCTGGAGAAAGAATAAAGGGCACAGAAAGGCATGAGCCCTGCAGATGCAGCTCCCTCCCATGGATTTTGCATGTTCTATAAAATTTTAAGACGCCAAGTACCAAAATCTTTTGCAGGATGCCAGAGTTGTTGAGGTGAGTTTGATGCTGCAAACCAGCAAGCTGCTCTTTGAGCTGTTCTGCTGCTTGACAAGCGACACAGGAACAGACATGTGAACTTCCCAGCTCCTTTTTAATGGTGTATTAACATCAAAGACTAGCTTTACATATTTAAAAGACTACAAATTAGCAGACATTTGTTTTGCACAGTCTGGCCCTGCTTGTTGCACTCACTGTCGTTATTAAAATGGAAATGGATGTTAATCTGCAATACAGGAGAACATGGATTGCAAATTCTGGGCATATTAGAGAATGCATTTTAACCAATAAATAATTATCTCTGAATAAATAATGCCCTTGGAAGTAGGAACTGCTCTCATTCACCTCACCCAGCACCACACCTGTTCAGAGGGCAAAAAGGAGAATGAAATATTTTAAAAGAGTCAAAGATTATTCTGCATCACTTAACGCTGCATAATTCTCCAGAGTTTTCTGTTTCACAACTTCATCATCACAGAGCAGGGCCTACATCAAAACCCTGGGACACAAAACAAACCCAGCTGTAGGAGAAAGCTACAGATACACCTGGGAATTTTCAGGCAATCTTTACTGATCCCAGTTCTATGTGCAGTGCTTGTTTATTTACTCTGCAGATTCAATTATTCTGTTTATACCTGAGCTTGCAATTAGGAAAGATAAGAGAAAATAGGTAGATAAACCCTCCAATAAACCACCCACATTTTGGAAGCTGTATAAACAAGAAGAAAAGGTCTGTGGCAGAGCATCCAATCCTGAGGTCCTAATTCCAGATTAACAGTTTTAGCAAAACTGTCTTGTTTTCTCAGGCAAGGGCTGAGAGGGGAAAGACTAAGCAGGAACTTTTTAGTTGTCAACTGTTCAACATTTGGATGCAGCACAGATACTGCCAAAGTCAGTACACTGGGGTTTTAGCCTGAAGAATTCTTTGTGCTGGGAATGGAATCATAGGCCATGTGCCTCTGCTAGAATAAGATAAATCAGTGAAGATCACGGAATCCAGGATCATGCAACACCCTGAGTTGGAAGGGCCCCACAGGGATCACCAAATCCACCTCCCAAGATTGACTTTTATTTGTGTGCCTGAAGGTCCAATTCACCAGCACCCCTCCCCCTTTTATTCTGACACTTCTCTAAACAAACAATATACGGTCTGAAAACCCAGGCAGGCAGTGGCGAGTGAGGAGTGGGTGCTGTGGTCCTGTGCAGGTCACCAGCAGGCTTTCAGGTCCCTCTGGCTTTCAAGGTGCAGAATTGGATGCAAAGCACGGGCTGAGTTCTGCTCATCACTGGGTTAGCACCAAACAAGCCAAGAACATTTTCTTCTAGGCTGCACATTTGTTTCTCAGTACCAGTTAGGCTTGCATGACTTTCTCTTTAAGCCTCTTATGCTTTAACACAGCTCATTCTGACACTAAATTATGCAGAGAACACTTGTGTGAGCTGTTCTACCTCCTCCTGGGGAAAGGTGCAGTTCTCCTTTTGGGAGGGACACTGCTCACTGGTGATTTGTTCTCTGGCACAGCTGTTTGCAAAGCACAGAACCACTCCCACTCCTCAGAAATATACACAGTTTTAAGTTAAAGCCTAGTTTTAAGTTATAGTTTTAAGTGACAAAAAGAAAACCTGTCCCAATAACAGTAACAGCAGTTTACTTATTGTGATAAGATCTCAACTGTATCTCCTACATTAGGAGAAAAACACTGTTAAATTTTATGTAAATAAGTCTTTCAGGGGCCCATAAAAACATAAAGCAAAACATAAAGCAAAACCAGGTGACTATAACAGTAATTTGGGGATTATTTCATGCATTTTATGCACAAAAAAAAACTCCAAACAAACAAAAACCCAACAAACAACGTTCTAAGTTCATAACTAGTTGAAGGATGGCTTCGAGCAGTAGAACTGACATGGGTGAAGTCATCACTCGTGCTCTACCCAGGGCATTTATCAGCATCACAGCAAGGGACTGTGTGCCATGTGCAAACTTAAACCTGTACACAGCTTTTATCAGATCAAGTCTCAGGTCTCAACATCTCAGGCTGGCAAACAGGGATTCAGTAAGTAGCTTAAAGCCCAGAGTGGGCTGAGAAGGAAAGCTACAAGCCGTGGCTGAGTCCATGTTCTAACTGCCGCCACAACTTCCCCCTTTTCATGCACAGGAAGTGGGCATTAAAAATAAATATATAATTGGGTTTTCCTGCATCCTTTTCCATACCAGAAGGAGAACACACTGACTTGAGAATACTGCTGTCTGTATGGAGTTGAAGGTCCATTTCCTTGTGCACCAATGTGTGTTATTCCCTTTTAATTTCCAAGCTGAGGAAATAAAGAAAAAATATTCTTGTCATTATGCTGCTATTATGGCAGAGAATTTAATTGCATTCAAATCAAGGCAAAGTTATGATTCCCTTAGAAACTGTAACTTGGTCCAAAACACTGAGCTCCTCTGGAGCAATTGTTGCTGCACACCTTTAGAGAAAACATTAAGCTGACAGGAAGTGTGTGTTATGGTTCATAAGGGAACTATTACATGGAATTCCCCAACTTGTAAGGATGTGTGATTAATCACAAATGCACTTTCATCATAGCTTTTACATATAGGTGATGGTACAGAGCTTTGGATTAGGATTTGCCTGCCTTCTCCTGACAGCTCAGAGGGAGACATTTGTGCTGCAGCAACTCCTCCATGGATCCCTTTAGAGTCAGTGGAGGGAAATGAGGACCTCCAAGGGCTGGGTGGTGTTGAAATGAAGTGAATGACCTTCCAGAGACTTGTGTTTTGCTAGGATAACTGGCATGAGCACAGGCACCTATGTCCTGATGTCTAAGCCACGTAAGGTGAATCCACCCTTGAACAATTTGTTGGTGTTTAGGAAGACAATAATTTTCTCATAATTTTTGGGAGCTTCCTCTCAATAAACATATCAAAAATCTTGCCTTTCTTTCTCCCACTACAATTTTAGTGTCTATGTATCCTTCTTCCTCCTTGTAGTTTTCAACTTGCATATCTGTGAAAATGCTCCCACCTCAGCAGTACCTACTGAAAAAAGGGTTTTCACTTTGCTATCAAAACAAACTCCCTTGCTCCCTAGGCTGCTCAAAAGCTGCTGTCTGTGAGGAAGAAGGAAAAAGTTAGTAGAAAGAAGGATGTTTCTTACAAACAGGCAGAGATGGTATCGCCAGCAGTTTTGTCTTAATCATCTCTGTAGGTTAGACACTGAAAGGGGAACTGGGATGGCAATAGGAGACATTAAAAGGCAAGTCTTCCACAAAGTCATAATAGAAACTTAAGGTGATTTAAAGTTGCAAATCACTTAGGAGTTCATTCCTGGTAAGTTTAGTTGGTTTGGGGACAGGTCAGACAAAGTGTTTAAATTTTAGCAGATGCCCACACTTGTGACTTCAGCTGGTGGTGGAGCAGTTAAATGAAGGAAAAAACAGAGTAACTCAGAGACTGAGCACATCTCAGTTATCAAAAATCAGAAGATGACTGTTTTTCTGTTTTTGTTTCAATGAGGATCAAATCAGGCTCCTAAATGTCCCAACAATCATCCCAGTAGCTGGGGAATGAGACTACTCAACTCATCTCTGCAACCACCTGTGCTCCTGTACTTCCTTTTGGAAAATAACTGCCCCCATTAATCTTATTCCATTTAAGTGGGTTAAGTGTTATCTATATTTTGTGTACTGTGACCAGAGAGGAGCCTGCACACCATGTATAATCCCATTATGTATTTGTGTTTACAACCAAAGAAACACTGAAGGAGGTTCAGCCTCACCCAACTCCATGGTGTTGGAGAGGGAGGAAATCAACCCAATAACTTCTAAAACTCATGGAAATACACCAAAGGTCGTGTTCCTATGGTTCAAAATAGCACTAGGTCTCCTTTGGGACTAACCATTTCCAAAATAAAAGGAGCCTGTTCTTCCCTTGGCGTGGTGGGGGCCAGCACTGGTGTCACACCTGGGCTCATGTTGGGTTTGTGGGGACACGGTGTCACTTTAGCCACTCAATGTCCATTGAAACAGCAATAAACTCTTCTTGGTTCCCTACCCCAATGGTGCAAAGCTGTATTTGGCTGTATTTGGAGAGGACTTTAAGGATACAAATCCCAAGCATTACGATTTGTTTCAACATGCATGTCCTGCTTGTAAAGTGCTGTGTAAAACCCAGCACTGCTCTCAGCCAAAAGGGTATGAGGAACAATGCAAATGATTCAGAAATGTGAGTGGTGCAGAGCCCATAAAACACAGCAGATGTAAATAAAGCCAACAAAAGAAAGTCTGCATCCTACAAAGTTGTATTACAAAAGACTCTCATAACAACTGTTGCAGAATATAATTTGTATTGTAGGACAAGCCCCTAGTATCCTCTCTGGCAAAAAAAATCATATGTAAATCACAAAAATCTTTTCCAAGATGCTCTAAAAACACATAAATCTTGCAGGCAAGGAGATGAGCTGGAGACTGGTACACAATTTGCCCTGCAGCATGCCAGGGAAGTTGATCTGCTGCTGAAAGAGAAACGATTTTCCTAGATTTATAGACTGTAAATATTTTATTTACTCTCCAAAGAAGGAGTCCAAAGAATGTATACAAAGGGTGTACAGGGCTGTGTTCTCTTTGGTTTGGTGTGGCTGTGAAAATAAATTGAAGCATTACTGGAAGCCAAGGGAGTTCAGGTGTCCTTTGTCCCATTCTGCACAGGGAGGGATGGGGATGTTCCTCAGGCACATCCATCCTGCAGTGTCCTCACACACCTTTGACTGCAGGAGGAGTAGTTCAGGCCTCACTCTGAGCTGAGAAAGTACAGATGAAACATGAATACAGAGCATTCTGGAATAATTTCCAATGCACGAGCTTGTGTCCAGCATCAGCTGAGAGCTCTTTCTGCTTTTAGCTTTCTTCCAGCTGGGTGTAAGTGATCCTCTCCATTGCTCTGTGCTCTCCAGGCCGTGCCCAAGGTAATGAGCAGGGGTTGGTGTGTGCATTCTCCAAGTCTCATTAGAGGTAGCACTAATATTTACCTGTTTGCATTTCAAATGAGAGGGAGTCTATTTAACATCATCAGCAATTTGGTCAATATTGACAGGTGGAGAGCTGGATGATGTTTTCATTAACTTCAGCACTCTGCAGCTCTGTGGATTTCCCCAGGAGATTGTTTTCTGTCACCAGAGTGTGACCAAGGCTGTGGAGGAAGGGCACTTACAGAGCTGTCTACTAAAATCTCAGATTGCTTCCTGAATGATGCTAAAAGGGCCTACAAGCTTTATTCTCCATCACTGTTGCTTATGTCCCAGAAACCAGATGTCTGTGCTTGGTCCATTAAGCATCTTCTCTTCCTCCTCCTTCTCTATGGGCTCAGGCTGAGCCCCACAAATCCTCATCTCCACAGGGAGAACTCCATTTTTGTCCTTTCCCTGCCACTCTGCCCCTGTCTGTGGTAGAGTTGATACTTGTCCTTCAGCATCTGTGTTATAATATACTTGTGACTGTAATTCTCCATTCCTAGGGTGTGGTTAGCTGGGAAGAGGAATGCAGTGCATTTCTTTATTCATGGGTACCCTTGTGAAAGCACATTATAGATTACACTGGTTATGCTGCAGTTTTCAGTGGCAGTCATCACAGCATTCTGTAGACAGATGTGGATTTGTTCTCAGAATTGGTCCAAGGAAGGAAAGTGTCCTGATTCCCATGCTAGAGATGGAAAAGCTAAGGCAGAAAAGCAAGATGATTTGCTCGAGGAGTGGTCTGTGGAGGAAGAGTGGGAGTGGAAATTCCATCTGCCAAAGAAGGAATTAATCCAGACTACAGGAAACGTGGGAGATGACTCAGCTGCAGATGATAGGAAGGTTGAAATGCAAGTGAAAGCTGGCCTGAAATCTGGATCAATGTGTGAGAGAGGAACTGCAGTTTTGAAATGATCAGAAGAAAGCCTCTGTACACGTGCAGCTGAAAGGGAAACCAGTGCCTGGGCTGGGCCTGGGTTTATCACTCAGAAAACAGAGACTGTGACCTGCAGGGTCGTCTCCACTTGGCTGGAGCCCTGCTGGGCAGCAGGCTAGGAGCAGAGCTGCCTGCACACAGAGGCTGAGTCCAGCCTCTGAGCAAAACACCCTCCCCGGATCAATAGTTCTGTTCACAGCACAGGTTGCTAGACAGGGTCACAAGAAAGAAGTTGTTCTTCTACTACTGAAAATTCTCCATTTCTATCCAGCAGCCATTGCCATTTTCTGTCTGTTGTATGTTATTGGGCTTAAGTTCATGTTACTTCACAAAATTTTAATATTTTCCATCTTTAAAAGTCATGGCAAAATACTCCTCTGTCATGCTCCTAAGTGTTTTATCCTTCAGGTTTTTTGCACAGTGGCAGAGATTTAGGTGGAATCTAAAATGACAGAAACAAATTATTCATATGAATTTCAGAAAGTTAATCTACACTAGACCAAGTCTATCAGTCATCTATGGTAGCTTTTCACTTTTCAAGTATTTCCCAGGCAAAAAATTGCCAGGAAGATTAATTCAACTCTTAACTCCAATCTTCCTATTCAACCACCAAAACACACTTTGACCTCTACATCATCTGATGCTTCTACTCAGTTCTTTGATAATTCACAGAATTCACAGAATCTCTGGGTTGGAAGGAACCTTCAAGATCATCGAGTCCAACCCATGCCCCAACACCTCAAGTAAAGCCTGGCACTGAGTGCCACATCCAGGCTTTTTTTAAACACATCCAGAGATGGTGACTCCACCACCTCACCGGGCAGACCATTCCAGAACTTTATCACCTTTTCTGTAAAAAACCTCCTCCTAATATCCAACCTATATTTCCCTTAATGCAGCTTGAGGCTGTGTCCTCAGGTTCTGTAATCCACACTGATGTCATGAAAGACTTCATAGTGAACAACATAGTGAAAAAACTTTATTCCTGAAATAAAGAAAACCCATGTCTTAAGCACAGGATGAAAATTTCCTGTCAGCAATTACTTAGTCCAGCAACTGTTATCTCGCTGGCTTCAGGATTTCACAGTGCTCTTAATGAAGAAATATTTCACAGTGCTCTTAATGAAGAAATATTGCACAGTGTGAGCAAAACTCCAGGCTTGGATCACCCAGCACTGGAAGAACTTACCCATGGCTTCCTTCCAGCTGCTGGCAGAGCAAACACCTTGGTGCAGAGCAGTGCCCAGAGGAGCAGGGACTCCACAGGAACGAGCAGAGCCCGGTGAAACGCGAGCAGGCGCGTTTTCCCTGCGGACAGTTCTGACAGCTCCTGTCCCCACGTGGGCTGCAGCCTCTGAGCAGAGATGCTTTCACAGCAGCTCTTCTGAGTTCCAGAGGGCAGAACACGAGGCAAATGTAAATCCTCAGGACAGGGCACCTCAGGCAGCTGAGTCTGGAAGGCAGCTCTGGCTCACTTGCAGGGAAGGCTGGTGGATTGGCTGGAGCAGTTCCCGTGGCAGCCTTGCAGTAGATGTACTCTTGGTTGTGCCCGTGCTGTGAGGCGGCTGCCTGTGCTTCTGGAGCTCCTGTTTGTGCACACCTTGGGGCTGCAATGTGCTGCTGCTTCTTTATCTTCAGCTGAAAGGGAAAACAAGGAAGTCCCATGGACCCAGGATGCTGTATCTCCTCTGAGAGCCAGACCAGGAGTGTCCTGATCTCTCCCCATTATTTCCCACTGGCATCTCTTGTGACCACTGCCCAAGGATTAAAATGTGCTGTCTAAGGAAACACAGTATTCCTGCTTGATGTGGAGCAACTGTCCTTCCTGGAATCCACACCTTCCTGACAGAGGCATTTGCTGATTTCATTAGCAGAAATAACCCTTCCCTTCTGATAATTGGTTTAAATTTACCTCATCCCTGCCACAAAATTTCTTCTGGACACCAGTGAGGGATGAAAGAAACTTCTAGAAATAAAGACCCAATAAAATATAAATAAAATATACCTCTAAAGGATGTAGTATTTCAGAAGAAAAGCATCCTTCAAAGCAGTCCAGTGGGTAGTGAACACGATGCCTTCAAAGCTGGCAAGCACCCAAACCAGCTTCAGTGTTTAGATAACTGAACATCCTTCTTTGGAACCTGACTGTGGGAGAAACTGATGAGAAGATGAAAATTTCATTTGCAAAGAAGAGAAGAACTGGCAGAGACATACACATATTGAGACCTGAAGAGAGAATTTCTTCCTAAAATTACACATTGAGCTGGTTTTATTGCTCCAGTATTGGAAGTCTTGAATAGTGCTGTAAATGCCCTGGTATATTTGCAGTCCCTCACTGCTCAGGCACTGCCCAGGCTCCCCAGGGAATGGGCACAGCCCCAAGGCTGCCAGAGCTCCAGGAGTGTTAGGACAACGCTCTCAGGGAGGCACAGGGTGGGATTGTTGGGGTGTCTGGGCAGGGCCAGAAGTTGGACTCTGTGATCCCTGTGGGTCCCTTCCAGCTGGGGATATTCAATGATTCTGTTACTAAACCACCTATTGGGTTGATGTCAAGTCTGTCACCAAAATTAAATCTTTTAATACAATTTAGTTCCTTTAGTCCTTAGGGCCACAATACTGCTTTTATCCTGAGTCATTGCTAGCAGCAGCCTGCCCTAGGCTTAAGGGCAGTTACAATAAATTTTTGACTGGATCAAGTCAAAATCCTTCCCTGAGGTGAGCTGAGGTGTTATTCCCACCTCTTTGCAGGGACCAAGGCTGAGCAGGCAGCCTGGGATGAGGCTGGGCAGGTGATGGGCACTCACCAGAGGGACAGTGCAGGTGACGACCCCACGCTAGAAAGCTTTGCCTTCTCTCTGCTTGCAGCCAGTGGAGCCCAGTTCACGTTTGGCCCAGCCCAACCAAGGTGCGTGTCTGAGGAAAAGGGGTTTTTTTAGCATTCTCCTAAGGCCCTTGAGCTGGATGCATGGAAACATAAACCCCCCAAGGGACACAGTCACCTTGCATCAGGAGAAGAGCTGGTGGCAGCAGCCTCCCTGTGAGGATGGGACAGGAGCTCTGCTCTCCAGACAGGCACAGTCCCACAGGACTGAGCCATGGAATGAGGGAGAAGTCACTGAAAACTGAGGAAAATTTTTAGGTGCTGCATGGCCAGGAATGAAGTGAGATGAGAATTAGCTTCCATACAGAAGCAGAAGTTTCTCTGGTGGCAGTCTGGGGAAACCTGTACAGAGCCACACACCTGTGGCAAGGTGGGCTCCCTAGGGACCCACCAGCTATTGCTTTTTAATCCAATGCTGCAGCAATTCCTTGCCAGGAAGAGGAGAAAACACCCATTTGAGTGTACAAAATTTCCATTTATTAGTAATTTCATGTTCTGAAGCTCAGCTTATTCATAGAAGGATATTCTGAGGGTTGAAGGGAAAATGCAGCTGGTACTCTGCAATGGCAGTGGCACCTCCCTGAAACTCCAGGTGGAATTTTTGCTCTCTGAGAGGAAAACCACACCAGAGTTATGACCTTGTGGGAAGCTGAGTGAAAGCAGACCCAGCCATCAACTCTGATCTGAGAAGGAAGTGTGTTGAAGGTCTCTGCAGGAAAACACTAGACAAATTCAAAATACACACAGTCTAACTTTAAAGGTAAAGGAGAAAACTCCTTTGGGGCAAATGAGAGAAGATTTCTTCTCTGGAAGGAAATCTCTTGAAGAAAATCTTTTCTTCACAGGAATATATTTAAAGTAGCTTAATGTTACTTAAGGGTGTGCAAGCTTAATCATATTCATTGACATCTCTTCTTAAAAGGCAAAGTCACACAGATAGAGAACGAGGGAAGTGATCAGATTTTATGATCAGCCCTGGAAAAAAGGCACAGAATAATAAAACAACTGTGGAAAGAGAATTAACAGTTTGCCACACTGGGCATAGGCAGAGCCTTGTACCATGGACTCAGGATGTTCATCTTTGGCCGGGTTTGTGTGTATTTTATTGTTCCATTTCCAAACTTCCTATCTGATAGCATGGGAAGAAATATGTATTCTAGGCAGATACCTCAATAAAGTACAGATTTGTTTTGTGGAAAGCAGGATGTTTTCAATGACATGTAGGAATGCTGAAGCTAAAGAACATTAAAATAGCTACAGCTTGTGGTGCATGTTAACACAGAGGGAGCCTGCTTGAGAACACCCTGCCAAGAGCTGCCCTTCTTCCACCGGGGTGGAAATTATTGCCTGCTTTTTCTTGGTAAAGGAAAAATGTCCTGCATTAAAGATTTGCTTTAGCATAGTATTTTATTCTCTCCATTGATAAAAGTGAAGAAGAAAACCTTTCATTTTCAATGACAATTTCAGGTATTTTCAGATTTTTGAAATCTGAATCTTCCTTATTACTCCACATCACGTTTGGAAGATGCAAGTGGGATTTGGAGTGGGGAAGGGATTGTTCAAAGCTCCTCCACAATGCCATGATTAACTAAAAAAAGTATTTTTAAAATCTCATTGAAATAATATGTATTCCTGATTTAAATCTCAGATTTCTCTGCATTTACCCGTGAGGAGACAGCCCTCTATGTGTTCCTGCTGCAGTGTTTAACTCCTGCCAAAGGAGCTTTCTGGAAGGCAGCTGGAACTGTGTCATTTTCTGCAATTGATTATTTTAAATATACTGGACTTCCATACAATGGCAACTGGCCTTTGAGCAAGGCCATCAAGAAATTGAAATGAGACACAACCTTGGCAGTTTCCAGGACACAAATGGGGCATATGGACAATGGAGATGATTAGAGAAATGTAATTCTGTTAGCAGTGGGAAAATGCTAAGGAGGAAGCAGAAATTTTGAGGGGTTCACAAAACACACCAGAAAAGAGTGTAGATTCTAGTTGCAGTTAGAGCTGATGCTTTTTCCTCTTGTTGTACATGTCAGCTTAAAATTCCAGCTCTATAGAAGAAAAGAATTTTCTACCATGAGGGTAGAGAAGAACTGACATCCGTTGCTCGGAGAGGCTGTAAAAGCTTCATCTCTGGAGATATCCAAAATTTATCTGGACATGGTTCTAAGCAGCTCCCTGTAGCTGCACTGATGAGGAAGAGGGAGTAGAGGTCCTCTGGAGGCCCTTCACTACCCGCGTGGTTCTGTGCCAGCACCAACACGGTCTCTTTCATTTGCACATCAAATACCACTAGAGGTGCATCTGCACAGCGTTCAGTGATACCACCTGTAATTATTAAAGTGCCCAGCAACTTCCCTTTCCATACTGTGTTTAATTTGGATTTAAAATAAGAGAAACTGCCACCATTCCTGTTGAGCAGCAGGTTGGTGAGCAGGTACGAGCCCAGCTGGAAATCTCAGAACACACCTGCAGCCGAGGAGGATTGACTAGAACAGCAACAGCGACTGCAGCTCCAGTTCCCAGCTAAAACCTGCAGCACAGACTGCCAGGAGATGACATTCATCTGTTTCAGGGGCTGTCCTTGCACCACAGAGAGCAAACACGTGGATGCACGGTGTCACAGGGACCCCGAGGGCAGCGGGGATGACATGCACCTGTGACACGTGGTGGCCTCACGCTGGAGCAGGAGAAGCTTTCAGCCCCACTCAGCTGTGCCATGCAGGACAGGATGGGAAGGAGGATGTGTCTCCCACTCAAAACAATGTGAGGCTTATTTTTTTAATCTAGTCAAAATACAGGGATTGGAATTTGGCTGCAAAACCTGGGCCAGCCTGTCTACAGCAGCAGAGTGAGCCAAGTTATTGAGCCTTGGTCCTTGGAAGTAACTTTGGGTTTTTACACCATGAGATTCTGATGCTGCCTACTCCATTTTTTTTAGGGATACCTTTATGGTTAAGCTGAAAAATAATATTAATTTCTTAGAGCTTTGTCTACTTATGCCTACATTCCTGTTAAGCTCAAACTCAAACTGCTTCCATGGGAGTGACAGCTCAGATGTGAGTGAAGGGCCAAATGAAAATTATGTGGAGATCTCATTTGACAAGGCCACTTCAGACAAAAGAAATGTTAAACAAATAGCCTTACACAATGGGAAATGGTGAACTTGGGCTGACCCTCGCTGGTGGCTGGGTGCCAAAGGAAAGTTTGAAGCTACCCACATGTTCCCTTTTGGAAAGCTCTCTGGGTTTAATGTCCGGCGTTTGTATATCATTTAAAATGGAAAATGAAGAGCGTTTAATTATCTTCCCAGGGTATGACAGCTGATGGAAATTAAAATGTCTGCCCAGAACTCCTCTGCTTCGCAGAGCAAATCCTGGTAATTACTCAGATGATATAAACCTGGGCTGTGTTAAACCCTAGACCACAAATAGACGAGACTGGATAATTTTGCAATGCAAAGATAGTACCAAAGAAAATGAAATTATTCAGGTGCATCTCCCTGGATGAGCGTTGCTTTTGGGCTGCCATCTGCTGCCACAGGCAGTTACGAAGATCATGGTCTGGGTAACTCCAGATTTGTCTGCTTGGGCAGGGAACACAAAACACTGGGGGAGAATATCTTTTCTCAGGGTAGATGGAGTTAGAAGAAACTTTTCAGCTTTCAGGACCACAACTTCTTCAAATTTTAAATTAAAACTTCACTTTCCCTGTCTAATATAAACCAAATCATTGCCAGGAATATGAACTCTGCCTACCACAAAAATACCCTAATATCCAGTCACCTTGCCATTACCTCATGGTATTCCAGATTTACTTTTTGTTGGCCACTACGGAAAAGCTGCAGTCTAATATTTTACATATTCTGATCATTGCTGTCTGGAGTAATGGCAGAAAACAAATTACTGAAGGGATTGATCTCATAAAGGAAAATTAACTATTTGAAATGGAGAGCTGCCACCACGATCTGATGGCAGCAGTCACAGCTGCAGGAAAATGCAGCTCAGGGTTTGAGGGAAGAGGAGCACAGACCTGGCCAAGCTGGTTTAAGGTTTGTGCTGGGCATTCTCCTTCTCACTCAAGATGAATCTAAGGTTCAAATGCAAGTGTCCTGAGAGGCTGGAAGGTGATTAGGGGTGGGTTTGGGAGTGTTGGTCTCTTCTCCCAAGTAACAAGCAATAGGACAAGAGAAAATAGATCATGTTGCACCAGGAGCATTGTAGGTTAGATATTGGAAAACTTTATTTGTCCAAAAGGTTGTCAAGCACTGGTGTACTGGTGTGCCCAGGGCAGTTATTGAGTGTGTCCCCATCCCTGGAGACATTTCAAAGCCACGTGGACGTGGCACTCATGGACATGTTTTAGTTGTGGCCATGGCAGTGCTGGGGCAGCTGTTGCATTCCATGGCCTCAGAGGTCATTTCCAACCTAAATGATTCTAAGATGTTGTGGTTCTATGTGCCCCACCCCAGCCCTCATTTTTAGCAAGAACATTTCTTTCTCCTGGTAGGAGAAGGAGAGATACCTCCAGATGCTCGGAGCTTTGAGTCAAAGGTGCTCCAAAGATGCTGTAGTTGGCTGGAGAAGTTCATGGACTTGCTGGAATTACAGCCTGTTTCTCCCCATCTCTTTTCTGTGATGGCTGAAAAATGCTTGGCTGTAAGAGGAGCCACGGAGCCCTCAGACCAAGGCTTAGGGCACTGGTGAGATCAGACTGACACTTGCATGTTCTCACTCCTCCCGGGATTTTGGATGGCTGGGTTTCAGAGTGAGTTGCCTTGTGGGGATCCTGAGGACCTGCCACAAACCCAGCTGCTGGCAAACCTTTTGCTGGTGAGCTTGTTGTGTTGGACATGTTTTTCTGGGAGAAATGCTTCTGCTCTCCTCTCCTGCCACGGGCTCCTGAGGCAGAGAAGGGTGGCAGATGGCCTGGTTGCACTGATGCCATGACATTATGGGACAAAGCTGGCTAGTCAGGGAACACAAGTGCCAGGAAAATCCTTCTCCTTGAAAGGCCTTTGAAACCCCTAGGGGTACCATGGCCATCTCATGGAAACACCCATTGTACAAAATGGGCCTGACGAGTGGTTTGTCTTCCCAGGAGAAGACAAGCTGGGTAAAATGTCATTGTTGAATAGCAGGAGGAGCAAAACAGGTCAGTCCTTCTCATTAAATCCTTCCTTTGCAGAGATGATTTGACCCCAAGGAGCTGTAAAAATAGACTGCAAAGCAGCTGAGCCTTTCACATGGGCCAGACTGCAGCAGTGGTGGGTGCTCTAATACCTGAATCCACAGACTCCTTGCAAGATAATTGCCCATCTCCCTTAATTCAGCTGACACCAGCTGAACACTTTCCAGCATGATGACATGCTCAGTGCAGTTTTCAGGGACAAATTATAAATATTAAAACAAATTATAAACATTTCTAGCTACAGGCTAAACACAACTTGGTTTGCCAAGTGGGGCTGAATGTGAGATGTATTTCTGCTGATGCAGGAAGACCCATGAACAAGTCACCCAGCTTTCAGATCCTTTTCTCTGCAAAAACATTAATCCATGGCACTAAAGTTACTGTAGAAGCTATCAAAATGATAAAAAAGAAGTCCTGTAGCCTGGTTTCTTGCAGACAGTCACACACTGCTGCACCTCTTGCACTGCTCTAGCCCCAGGTCCAGCAAACCTCCTACAGTACACAATCACAGAGCTCTGCTTTCTTCAAAACAGCTTCAGTTCTGCTCTCCTGGATCTCTTCTCTCATCAGTTGCTCTCTCATGCCATCCATGACCACCACAGAAAATGTTCTCTCTTCACCCAGCCAGAGGACTGCACAAGCAGTTCCCTTGAGTTTCATTCCCATGGATTAGTTGGTGAGTACATCCATGGCCAGCAGCATCTGCTGAAGGCAATGTCTAGGAGGAAATTCTCCCTGTCGTTCCCTCTGTGGCAGCACCAATAACATCACTTTTCTCTATGTGCTTCTTTATTCTTATGAAGTTTAGAGGACTTCATTTTTTTTTTCAGCTCTTTACTGGAGCCTGGTTGCTCTCTTGGATTAAGCTGATCACAGTCTGATGGTAACAGCCTCATTTCCACAGGAAACCAGGCTAAAAGCCTTCTCCTCACCTGCCCTTGGAAGCTGCCAGTTTGACAATCTGCCGGAGCCTGCTTGACAAAAGCAGACCTTCCCACTCTCCCTCCTGAAATTACTTTCCCATGGAGCCTAAAGGTGACCTGCCAGGTCATTGATCTCACTGCAAACAAGGTATTGGCAGGAGATCTCCGTGGGGATGAAGTGTCTGGGAATGGCACATGCTGGCTGCTCCTTACCTTGATCTCTTACTAACTGGTCCCAAAATGAAGAGGAGTCACCAAAAGTGAGCCACAGGCCATTGGACTTATTTTCATTAGTAGCTCCAAAAAAAAGTCACCCACTCAAAAGTTAGACAAGGGCAGGGCTTATCACATCTTTATTTCAGCTTCAGTTCCCTCACAAGTTCATCCAGTTTTCGAGTGGAACCCTTGCTTTTATCTTTAGAGGAGCACTTAGTGCCAAGTCAGCACAGTAGGCTGCTTCTTCCTTACGAATTTTTAAACCAGGCAATGTCCACAACTGACCTGATAGCCTGACCTCACTGAGAGTCTTCCTGGCACCACTGGGGGACAAGACACTGTGGTCCAGAGGAAGTCCTTGTCTAGCTGGTGGTAGCAGTTTTGGGGCCCATTACCCACTTCTGCAGCAGAAGGCGGTGTCACGTCAAAGCCCGCGTTAACCACACGCTCCCGAGCTCTGCCTGCTCCAGGGAAAAGTGTCTGTGAGCCAGTGAACAACAGCTGAGAGAACTGATTTAAGCTGGATATGAAACTTTAATGCTGGCACTTCTGAAGTGCTTGTACTTGCAAATCTAACACCAAAGTTTGCAAATGTTCAGGCTTTTTAAAAGGAAGATGAGCTCCTGAGTGTATCCAAAAAAATCCCACCCTGAGCTCATCAGAACCAACCTGGGCCACCAAGAAGGCTGAAATCTTTCCATGTGCTGCCCAGAACTCTGCCTTTATGACCTGAGTGATGGATGATGGGGCAGAGAGCACCCTCAGCAAGTTTGCAGGTGACACAAAACAGGGAGGAATGGCTCAGGGAGCCGGATGGATGTGCTGCCGTCCCCGGGCACCTCAGCAGCCTGGAGGAATGGGTTGGCAGGAGCCACACAAATGTCAACAAGATGTTCTGCTCCTCTGGAGCAACAGCTCCAGGCACAAGAAGGTCCTGGGAGCCAACCAGTTGGCAAACAGCTTGGCAGAAATCCTTCCCTGGCTTCCCCAGGTCCTGGCTGAGGTGCCCTGCTTGAGTCCCAGTGAGGGGAGCAGGTGGTACCTGCCTGCCTGCAGCTCTGACTGCCTGGATTTGTGCAGATCACCACGGAAAGATCTTAAAACACTCATTTCAAGAGCTTGGCATGAAGTTTTTTGTGCTGTGGAAGGGACTCGGGCTTCTGCTAAAGGGTGCAAATGGAAACCAGCAGAACTTGTGCATGATCTGATTCACAGCCTTCTGCTCCTACCTTGGCCCTCCAAGTCTATTTTAATGCAGTAAGAGATGGGACATACACCCTTTTTTCCATGATGTCTGTCTGGGACAGTGAAATCACAAAGAAAGTTTTTAACATTAGAAGGAGAACAAATTAATTACAGTGCCCAGAACCCTGGGGAGATCGATTCCTCAATGCCTACAGAAGTCTGAAAAGAGCCAGGGTTTCAATATTTTCTTACTGGAAGCTGAGACAGTGTGAGAGAGCAGGATGAAATGTCTGAAAAACCTGACTGTTGTCAGGCACCGGTACCAAATGTGACTGAGGATATTTCAGTACGTCCCAATATGCTCTTGCAAGTCTGTTTGCAGAAAACTTCTTTGTCACAAGAGGTGCTCCAGGAGCAGCATGGAGCAGGAGAGTGTCCCACTATTGATTTGCATCTGTGGGAATGCACAGATTTTTGTAATTTGTCTTGTTAACCACAACCTCACTCAGCAGGAGAGATTTGTAACTGCAGCAATGAATTTATTAAAGCTACACGTGGCACTAAGCAACAGTTTATTCCTAACATGATGAAGAGGAGCTGGATTTTCCCTTTTCCTTTATCACATGGAGGTGTCTAACCAGTGCAGCAGACAGAAATCTGATTTTTACACCCTGCCCAGGGTAGGCAGTGTCTGCCAGAGGAGAGAAGAGCTGGGGCTGTGCACGCTGAAGGGGCTGGAGGTGCTGTCTGCAGCAGTAATTGGCAGGAGAGAGAGACTTTCTCCTGAATTATTCAGAGCTGTTAACTAGAAGCCAGTCTTTTGGTGTAGTTTAGACCAAGACAAAATGAGTGGCAAACCTATTTTCACTGTCCATACACAACCACAGCTCCTCTGATGTGTCAAGGCTTTCAGCTTTATCACCCACTGACATTCTCTCACCAGAAAACCCCTTGGCAAATTTAATCACACCACAACACGAGTATCACTGGTCACCAAAGCCTGAGTGCACAAAGATGCTTTGCAACTCACGTCCTATTCCTTGCTGCTTCACTAGGTTTTGAGTTTGTTCAGGGAGGATGAATTGCATGGTCAAAGATTACACGTGGTGGGTTTCATGGCTACCAGCCAGAAGAGTCTGCCCTCCAAACACAGCACTTAGTCCCTGTGGCTAAGCCTGGTAAGCAGTAATCATAAAAACAGCTCTGGGGGAAGCAGCTGGCTTGACTTTTATCTTGGTTTTCTAAATTATGCATCTAAGTCATGTTTCTAAGTTTACCCTCCATAGAAAAAGGCCAAAGTTTAACTGGCTTCTCCCCCTCTAACTTCTTCAGCCACAAAAGTTTCCAGTGGTGGAACAAATTCCTTCCAAATGCCAATCAGCAGCCTCAAACCCAGCATCCTCATCTGCAGCCCCTGGGGGAATCTCGCCCTACAGTGGGGCCTTGGGAGGATGTGTTTTAGCCCAGTAGTATCCAGGGGAAGGAATATTTATTTCCCAGTCCCCTGGGTGCTTCAGGGCCACTTACAGGCTGAAAGAGCTCGGCATGACACGGGTGTGAACTTCTTGGGTTTTTCCACTGGAGCTGGGTGCCTGAGGCACTGCAGTGATGTTGTACATCTGCCCAGCACACCAAGTGTTACTTGATGAGCAAGAGAGAGGGACAAAAAAAGCAGTGTCCTCTAGTTTCTCAGTCCTTGGGACAGATCCCAGCAGCGTGGCTGTATCTTCAGCAATTAAAATTGTGCCATGGGTGCTAACCATGGCAAAGGTGATCAAAGAATGCAGTTGATGCTCCGTGTTCATCAGATAGTCCTCAGTGTTCTCAGCTTCCCCCTTGCTGTGGTGCTGCAGAGCTCAGCAGGTGAGAGGACCTGACCAGTGGCTCATGGCTGGGCTCTCATGGGCCTCACGTGGATGGGCACAGCAGGAAGGGCACAGGCTCCTGGGCAGAGCAGGATGGGCACAGGCTCCTGCAGGCAGGAAGACTAACCTGGGATGCTTCTGGAAAAATCCTGCCATGCAACCGATGTGAGAGATGTGTTCAGGGTCCCTGCTGCTCCCTGGCTCCTCCCAGGAATGAGATTGTCCAAGTCACTGTCTTCTGTGTTTGCCTCCACTTGTGTTTGGAACTAGTGTCAAAGACCCCTCAGTCCACATCCATCCTCTCTTCCCCTGTTTCACCCTCATGACCTGCTGCCTTGGATTTGCAGCTGAGTCTGAGTCCAAGTTTGCAGGTGAAGAATGATTTTAACACAAAAATCAGGCTTATCGAATCAGGATCCCCTTTCTAATAATTTCTTTGTCAGTTTCTCTAGCATTTGGGACACTTCAGTGTCCAAATGTCATAAAATCATGAAATGGTTTGGGTTGGAAGAGACCTTAAAGCCCATCCTACTCCTGCCATGAGCAGGAACACCTCCCACTATCCCAGGTTGCTCCAAGCCCTGTCCAGCCTGGCCTTGGACACTTCCAGGGATAGAGCAGCCACAGCTTCCCTGGGCACCCTGTGCCAGGGCCTCACCACCCCATTAGAGAGACAAAAACAGCCATTTTTGGAATGTAATTTAGAAATCCAAGGTAAAGCATTGCCTTGGAATGACATTTGGGCCCCCACCAGCTCAGGGTAGGCTCAGCTGAGCATCCCCATGTTTTGGCACGTTCTGTGCCAGTTTCCCTGGGGGGATGGTCCCTCATCAGCCTGGCTAGAGCCAAGCAGGACCATAGGAAGAGCAGAGGAGAGCAGGGACGCCAAGGGAGCCCGAGGGTCTCTGTTCCCTTCAGCCCAAGGACAGCTCCCACCACGGCTTGGTGCCTGCAGGGAGAGGAGAGCACAGACACCCAGCCAGCTCGGGGCTGAGGGCTGCCTGTCCCTTCACCAGCTCCTGGCAGCTCCTGGGCTCTCTGGAATACCTGGCTGTGTCACAAGGGCCATTCTCTAGGAGAGCCTCTGAGCCACTCCCAGGTTTCACGTCTTTGCTCCCCAGGGCTTCTGGAAACAAATGGAAAGTATTTTTCTCCTGATGTTTTTAGCAGTCACATGCCAGCAACTGGCAGGAAAGACTGAGAATAGTAGTTTGGTTTTTTTTGTTAGCATGTCGTGGGTGTAAAATCTCAGGGCAGTGACTCAGGACACGAGGGGAATGCCATTTCCTGATGGATGCAGCGTGTTGAGCCCAGGGCATCCATGGTGATGGTTGAGCTGCCAGACTCCCCCAGCCCTGCCCATGCCACTTGTCATCCTGACCTTCTGTTCCAGTCCGAGGGCAAAGGGGCCTATTTTTTCCTTTCTGTTAATTTTAAAGAGATAAATATAGAGTGAAGCGACCTCCAGCCCCCTTGGAAGTCTTTGAGTTTAAAGCCAAACATGTGAAATTTAGCAGTAGCTCTTTTTTATTTATAGGCTGCTCATTGTTTAGCTTAGCATGAGGTTGTGCTGTGTGCCTACCAGCGTGGTTAATTAGCACAAGGTTAGCAAGCTTTGCAGAACAATGACATGTTTTTTGCTAAAAAATTATTTTATAAGAAAAAATATATAGTGTCCAATAAATATAAATTAAAATAAATAGTGTCCAATAAATATAAAAATAAATAGTGTCGAAACATGATGGATTGTAGTCTTGAATAAAACTTCCCAAATACATATTTTTGTTTAAAAGCCACCTAGGTAGCCCTGGCCCCACCGAGTTCACCAGGGCTCAGGTCTGGATTCCACCCTGACTCTGATACAGCTCCCTGCAGTTTTATCACCCAGAGCATGAGCCACAGTCAACAAGAGATGAGATTTTCTTTAAGGAAAAAATTCTGTTCCCGTAACAGCAGCTCTGAGGAGGACCCAAGTGAGCAGCACTGACCAAATATAGGCTGTGATATAAAATTGGCTTGAAATTGAGACCCTTCCTGGAACTGTCCAAAGCTTTTTATTTTACCCACGGTGACTGCAGGACTAATAGGACACATGTCCATTAGTCTGCAGGAGGTTACTGTAATGAATAATAATGGATTTGACAGCAACCCCGAGGTAACTCAGTGGCTCTGACGCTGCTTCCCAGTTCTCCCATGTTTGGCTTTCATTCTCCCCGATTTCTGCCTTCTGCCACATGCAGGGAAAAAAAATAATTATTGGGACATTATTTTATGGAAACAAAAAATGGAAATTAAACTATGACCTAGATTTCAGTTTATAGAGGACTTTGCTTAAGGGTCAGGGAAAGGGGCACAGCCACAGTGTCTCCTTGGGGAGCCAGGCTTTTCCCCAAAAGGCTGGGGAAGCGTGTCCACATGCTACAGGAAGGTGCTGGCAACGCCTGCCAATGAAGTTACAGTGACAGAGGACTGGATCACAGAACAGCTGAGGCTGGAGATCTCTCCAGGCTTTTCTGAAGATGTCTAATCCAGCCCTCCACAAAGCTGGACCAGCTGGAATAGCTTGCCCAGGACTGCATCCAGGCAGTGCTCCCGGGCTGGATGGTTCACAGCCTCTCCTGACAACCTGCTGCTTTGTCCATCCACCCGCACAACCAACAAGTTCTCCTTATGTTTAGGTGGAATTTCACACTTTTCACTTTGTGCCTGTTGCCTCTTGTCCTGGCACCGCTGAGAAGACCCTAATTCTTCTTTACCACTTTCCATCTATTTTTGGGAGGACAGAGAGACAGGTAAAGTTTCCTCACAGAAGATGAACATGAAAGTTGGACCTGAGGATTTATGTGGAGGACCATAGTTAAGTTTGCTAAAATAGGAGCTGTAACTGTATTAGGATCATCTGTGACTCCAGAAGAGCCCCAGCCAAAATCTTTTATGTCAGAGGGAAGTACCAGAGCTTCCTCCTGGAAAAAGCAAGAGCACTTCTTCCAAGTTTGGATTCAGCCCAGAGCTGCTGCAGATGGAGGAGATCCCAGACTGTGGCTGGGGACAGGAGGCTACTGGCACCCTCCAAGGGCAGGAGGATGTTCTTTTCAGCCAGGAAAAGGTGATTTTGGAGAGTGGGTGATCTCAGGTCCATGTGCAACTGCCAGCATGGCCCTGGGGAGGTGCAGAGGAGGGAGAGCAAAAAGCAGAACTCCCAAGGACTCCTGCCAGGATAGAGGGAAGCTCTTCCCAGGCTGAGCCCATGGAGGGATGGCACAGCTTGATAAGTGCCTGCAGAGACACCACGAGTGTGAGCAGTGCTGTGAGAGGGGAACCAGTGTCTTCTTGAGGGTACCAGAGAGCTGCAAATATCTGGCCAGGCAGAGCTCAGAGCAAATGCCTGCTTGCAGAGCGTCCTGCTGCCCCCAGAGAGGGCCAGCGTCTCCAGCATCACTTTCCAAGCTGTGCAGGATGAAGGGACATTCCTGGGGAAGGGACTGGAGTGCTGCTTACTGTGCTTTGATGCTTTTGTACAAGGTGCCTGAGTGAGAAGGAAGAAAGGAACCCAGGAAGCCAAATTTGTATGAATTTTGCACAGAGCTCGGTGTTCAGGCTGGCAGCCCTAATCGTGCTGCATTTTCATTTCACTGAGAAGAAAAACATTTGGTTCTGAGGTAGCTCTGAGTAGCACTTCATCTCCTGGGTGGTTGTTTTCTCCTTGCATGGGGGGAAGAGCTGTGCTCTCAAGTGCCATGCCTTGCTATAAACATGGATTGGAGCTCCGTGTGTTATGGGGAGCGTTTCCTCAGCTAGGACACAGAGAGCACATGTGCAGCTCCTGCTAGACCTCAGGCAGAAATGCTCATTTGAGTCACCTCAAGACCCAGCTTTGAGCAGAGGCTGGGGCTGCTGGTCCCCAGCTGAAGCACAGGCACCCTGTGCTGGGTGTAACAAGGGACACCCTCCCAGAGCCTTGCTCTCCACATCCACCTTCTTGGCAGGCTTCCCTCTGAAGCACAGCTGGAGCTCAGGGCCCTGGGTCAGGCCCCCAGCTTTGAACTGTGCTTCTGTGGGACCACTGAGTGCCACAAGAGTGAACAAACTGGCTACAGAACCCGGGAATTAACTGGATTTGAATCACTTTCATTTCCGTGATGGGAAAAGACTTCAGAGCTGCACCTATTTTTATGTAGCTTTTGAAACTTAAATAAATTCTAAATGTGAATTTGGGCTTGTTCATCTTCTTCATTTCAGTCAAATTCCACATCAATTGTAGTGGTGAAACATCTTTCCCCTCCACCTCTATTAAAGGCTGAATGTACAAATAATTTCTAAAAACATTTGGCATTTTCACACAAATTGTTTCACTTCTGCATTAACAGTCCAAACCCGTGGAGCAGCATCACCCTCTGGCACAACCACTCACCCCCTGCCATGTCAATCTGTTTCCTGGAGATGGATACCACAGCTCCTTTGAAAACACCCAGCATGCTGCGACATCCTCAAAGCTCCCATAGGTTGGAGATGGCTGTTCTTGTCCTCCGGAGACACAAACAAAGCACGGAATGTACCAGTTGGGATGTACCACACTAGATCTGTACCAGAAAATATGTTGCTTGCTTCTATGACAACACTGGAAACATGAGAGAAATAAGACACTGCACATCCCACACATGAAAGAGCTGAAGCTGCCTGCAGCCCTACAGTGACCATAAAGCCCTCTCATCAATTAATATTTGTGTTTATTTGCATGACTCAGGTGTCTTGGTGCACAGCACCTGAGTCTGTCATCTCCTCCAAGACCCTCAACAGCAAGTCTTGAGTTGAAGGCAGCTGTGGTGCCTCTGATCCAAATTTTAGGAGCCCTGAGGTGAAGGGAGCCTGTGAGGAATGAGCTGGTGGCAGCCCTGTCTTCTGCTCTCCTGATTATAACAGGGAGGAAGACAACCTCCCACTCCGCAAACAAGATTATCTGTCAATGGCCTGGCACTGCAGAATTTAAGCACTATCTTTACCAAGGGTGCTCCTAAAAGCAAGGTCCAAGTGCTGGACATCCCCACCTGGAATGCAGGGTCAGGAATTTAGAGGTTTTTCTTTTTCTCCCTCCACCAGGGTGCTGGGAAGATAAAATGTCTTGCTTGAACCTCATGTGCTGTAGAAGCAGTATGAGAGTGGGGACAGCACGTGGTGCCCAGGGAAAGCTTTCTGGGCTGCCTTTGTGCAGGGCAGAGAGTTGTGGGTGCCAGTGAAGAGTGGTCAGGGCAGTCACAGCCCATTAATGTCCCCCTGCAGAGGAATGAGGGAATGATAACTCCAGGAGTGACTCCAGGTGTAAATGAAGCCCTAACCTGCACCCAGTCCCAGAATGTGTCAGTAGGGATTAAGAATTGATTCTCACAAGTAGGAAACACTGTGCTCTCCTGACTAGGACCTGTCTTGTTAGTTTGAGGGACCAGGCTGCATCCCTGAAGGAGGCTGTGAGTGAGGGGTCACTTGGGCTGACCCCTCATCCTCCCTGCTGCCCTGCAGGAGCTCCTGAGATGGGCAGGTTTGGAGGTGACATGGAGGGTATGTGCTGTCACTGTGCACCTTCCCCTTAGCTCTCTGCTTCTAACTTCACTTGAGCCAGTGGGAGCAGGGGGAGAATTTTCCTGAATAGTGGCAGCTTGTAACCAAGAGCTTGGCATCTGGTGGATCAGAGGCTGAAATCATTTGTGCTGCTGTCTGCACAAGGCTGGGAGTGATGCAGAGGAGGCAGCTTTAATTAAAACCAGCAGCCATAGATCATGAAGCAGCCTTATCAATTTGCAGGGCTCTGGAGAATGCTGGGCAGGGGGGATGGAGATGACTTCCAGCAGGACCTGGAATTACAGCTGGGCAAGGAGCAGAGATACCTGGGGCAAAGCAAACCTAGCAGCCCTGATTCTGGCCTTCTCTCCCCAGACAGAGACCCCTAAACCCAGCCTGCTGAGCCACGTGTGACAGGGCTGAGCTCCCAGGAACACCATGAGGGGCTGCTCTGTCCTGCTGGCCAGCCTGTGTGGTCAGGCTTTGGGTAGGGAACATCCTGGGGACTCAGCCACACCCACCCAGTGCCCATGTAAGTCTGAAACTCCTCTAGACTCTTGCTGCTAAACCACTGAATGGCCTCGGGGGGCTGCAGTGGAGAGGAAAAATATTTTGTATACGTATAAAAAAAAATTTACATCCCATCCCTGGAAGAGTTCAAAGGCCAGGATGGACAGGGCTTGGAGCAACCAGATAATGGATTGGTGTCACTGCCCATGGCAGGGAATGGAGCAACGTGATCTTTAAGGTCCCTTCCCACCCAAACCAGTCTGTGATCCTATAATTATATGCATAAAAAATGCATTTAAAAAATCTTGCTTAAAAAAATCTTTATGCAGCAGTGCATACAAAAAAAAATCTCTCTGTGCTGATTGTGCTGGAGAGAACATCCAATTGTTTAAGCCAATATCTATAAATCCCTATTCTAAAAGGTGAAGCAGCACATTTAAAGAGAAGCCTTTGGCTTTGTGCTCCAGGTTAAGCAGGCTGAAGGTCTGCATTCTGCCCCTGGCCGTGGATTTGCATCGCCAGAGTCTGATCTGGTGCTCAGCAGGGCTCAAACTGGGAATACGCCTTTGCTTTTCATTAGAGGTTTGGATTTGCTGAAAGCAGCTAGATGTATTATTCATGAGCATCTCCTGTGGAAGTCACAGACCAGTTTTCCTGGACTGCGTTCAATGGAACAGATTTCCATGGAACACGGCAATGGGGTTGAAAGTCTTGTGTGAAACTTCTGTCAGCTACGCACAGGGAAACTCATGAACATCCCAATCCACAAGAGACTACAGAATACTGAGTTTGCTGCCTCTAAGAACTTGAAAATTACAAGTCAGCCCTCAGTAATAACTTCTTTTTTCTTTTTTTTTCCTTTCTTTTTTTTTTTTTTTTTTTTTTTTTTTTTTTTATAATTTTAATACAAAGAAACCTCAGGGTCTTTATTTGCTTACTGGTTTGTAAACACTGAGTTCTTGTTCTCAAACACTCAGGCCCTCCATAGTTGTGGAAATAAATCTATTTCCAAATGAAAAGCCAGATTCTCTGTCACTAGCAGCTCTACAGAAGCTGACTGCATGTTTCATAACTCTTCTGGGGTGAACTGAACACTCCTGCAGGTTACTGCTACCACCTGAGGTGGATCCTCTCCATCTGGACTAGTGTGTAGTGCAGGTTATCACCCCTGAGCTTAGGAACTGGTAGCTGGTTTTAAAAATCTCCCAAACTGAGCCTTCCCAACCAAGCAAAGCACATCTGAGGGAAGAGCTTGAATCTGTGCACTTGATGAAGTGTGCAAGGCCAGGCTGGACAGGGCTTGGAGCATCCTGGAATAGTGGGAGGTGTCCCTGCCCATGCTGGGGTGGAACTGAAGCAGCTTTAAGGTTCCTTCCAACCCAAACCATGCTGGATTCTCTGATTCTATGCATATCTCCAAATAATGGCTATGTAAAAGGAACTTTCTTGGCTCCTGCTTGTCCAGGAGGAGCTGGAGCCTGCACAGTCTGTGCTGGCAGCGGGGGCAGAGAAGCTGGCAAAGCAGAGGTGCCCTCTGCTCTTGCTTTAGGATGACACAAAGAGAGTATTTTAATCTTAGGTCTGAGCTGCTGCCAAGCTTTATTTTATATATATATATATATATATATATATATATATATATTTATAAAAAAGAAGGCAGGCATGGGAAACTTATGGGTACATTTTAGCCATGTGAATTATGCTGCATCTGTTCCCATTCACTCTTCCCTCCTCCACTTCCCACATCTGACTGCTTGGACTGATCCCATTGCTCTGCCAGGAGAGCTGTGGCATGTACAGCAAGCACCCAGGGACGGTGTTTAGCTCAGATGTTGAGGTGTTGGATCAGCTGCAGTAGGGAAAAGCCAGCCCACACCGAGAACTCAAATCTCCAGATGTAGTAAAGTTTCATAATGGAAACCAACAGCTATCCAGCTTGTGTCCTTCCCCCTTGGAAGACAACATAAGCAGAAGAAGTCTTTCAGAAGTCACCCATTTCTGTGAAATGCTGCCTTTATATGTCCTTAATTGTGGAAACTTTGGGGTTGCAAAGTGGCTTCTGAAGAAGGTATGCAGCACTTGTCTAGATGTGATGTTGGACCAAGTTCCTCAGCTGCATTTAACCATCCAACACTTTGCCTGTTTTAACATGAATCTCACTTGCTGTTGAGCATTTTATTTCAAAGCTGATCCCTTGAAACCAAGTCCCTGTTTGTGAGGAAATGGGGCATCTCCAGACCAAACTGGGCTATGCTTCCTCCTGTGCTCACCTGGGCTCGCAGGGCAGTGTCTGAGGTTCAGGTTGCCCTGGGAACAACCTGAAAAGGTTGTTCAGCACAGCTCTGCTGACAACCTTTTCACCTCAGCAGTTAATCTCTCCTGCTGGCAACCATTACTGTTTACCCATCCCAGCTGAGTGTCCCTTCCTGGAGCGTGTCCCTGCCAGCAGAGCCTGGTGGGATGGAGGCAGCTGACTGATAAACTCAGCTACAGCCAAACCTCTGCTCCAAGAGACCTCAAACACCCAGTGCCACAGTCGTGTCACCGTATCATTTAAATCAAAGACCAGGGGCTGCCTTTACCTTCTCCCAGAGGGAAACCTCCCCAGCATTCAGCCGTGGTGTTCCTCAGGGCTGAAGCAGCTTTAGGAAGAGGATCAGGCTGTGAGGATGAGCCATGCCACCTCATTCAGAGCTGCCCTGAGTGTTACAACCCAGGGCTTGTAAAAACTCACAGTGGCGGCAGGTTTCTCCTCTCACAAATTCCTGAAGCTTTTGGGGAGGGTTGAGCCTTGCTGGGCTGTGAGGTTCTAAGGAGCTGGGCCAAAGAGAGTGGAATTAGAGCCTGTGGGAAGCTTTCATCTAGAAAGCCAAGCTCTGACTCAAGCAGCTGCACTGGCTTTGTGCAGTGGCCTCCCACTGCTGCCAAGTGTGGGTGTTCAAAGTGGCTGGGAATGCTCCCTGGCATGGGAGGTGTTCCTGTCCTGTCAGGGGAGACAAAGAAAGGACATGGAAGGGAGGTAAAATAATGGAAGCTCTGTTAGCCTGTCCTGAAGTGTGAAAAAGCTTGGAATAAAATTGCATGGGCTTTTTGAGAACTCAGGAGACTGCGGAGGGCACATCTGAGCGCACCATCTGGGATGAGAGCTCTCCCAGCTCTCCTTTGTGCTGGGGAGGTTGGACTGCTGGATATCAGAGAATTTGGCTGCTGCCATGCCACAGCAGGCTGAGTCATTGACTGTTGGGTGTTAAAAGTGCTCTGCTTTTCCTCCTGCCCTCTGCTCCTGTGCTGCTCCACGGGTGCCCTCAGGTATCCATCAGCCTGCAGGGTGAGCAGGATGTGCAGACCCTTGGGCTCTCTCCAGCACAGAGTTACAGGAGATTTCTGACTCACAGCTGGGTTTTGGCTTTTGTTCTCTGGGTTTTGGGGAGTTTTTATCTGTTTATTTTACCTTAGCAAAGGAATAAAACTTCTTATTTCTTCAGGAAAACAAACTCTTCAAGAAGATGGCAATCCTTTGGAAGGTTTCAGAGGTGCTGAGGTTCCGTGCTCATTTCTGGTGGCCCATCTGGCCAAGGTGTGGCTCTGGTGCCTGAGACTCCCTGCTTGAGCATCAAAAGGATTGGCAAAAAGAATAATTTTGGTACTACTCAAGAGGAGGGTGGGATATTTTTGCTCTCAGCACTTGTTCTTATGGGGGTACCTAGAAGGGATCTGTGTTTCCTAAAACACAAGAGCTCTGAGCTCTGATGGTCAACAAGTGAGAGTGCTTTTATTCAGGCTTCTAAAATATCTGCATAACTCTAGGTTTGGTGTGCAAAGTTTTCTGTGCACATGTATTTTTATTGTCTCCTTGCGATCTTCTTCTGGCTCTAACCTTTGAAGGGCAGTAAAATAAGAGTGCTGAGCCAATGTGGAGACACCTGGGTTTTCTTGCCTCTGCTTATTTTTTTAGGGACCTTCAGCAAGTTGCTTAGTTTCTTTTGACCTTCCCTCCTTCCCTGGCTTAGACACTTGGAGAACTTCAGAAAAATGCACTGTAAGAGACTCAATAATACTGTAACTTGTGAATGAAAAATGAGAATTACTTAGAGATAAAAGATTATTAACATAGTGGGAATGTCTCCTGAAACTTAATGCAGGATATCAAACACACAGTGTATTTAAAATGTTCATAAAATCAGATTTTTTTTCTTGCAGAACTTTTAAAAGGCTCCTAAAATTGATGAGAACTGGCTGGCTGCACATGGGGGTGCGTGGCGACTTGCCTGGAATTTATTTAAATTTCCTTGGCGATCATGTGACTTTCTTGAGGCCGAAAGTCCCAAATCAAATATTTCTTGTGACAATCAGCACGTTTGCTCGACGCATTTGTGACAGATGCAAACATGCTGTTCTTTGGCCAAAGAAGAATAGGGCAAAGCAGCGACATCACCCTCCAATTAAGGCTGTGGGCAAGAGGCTGGGAAGGGCAGAGGACAGCCTGTCCTGCTCCTGGACAGGGCTCACATAGCCTGGTGACACAATTATAAATGTCCCAACAGGTCTGCCCAGGCTGCTGGGTTTGCTCTCTGTAAACAAGTCTCCAAAGCCACGTCACATGAGCTTGGGTGTCCTGTAAGCAGATCTCTCACCCTGGGAAATGGAACGTGTCCCAGCACCCTGCAGGGGGACACTGGGGGCACAAGGACCCCAGCCCTGTCTGAAGCCAAACTTTAGGGAAAACTGGGAAAAGGTTTCAGACACAGCTACTTGGAGACACCCAGGAGCGGGCTCAGCCTGGTGGGCACAGAGCAGTGCGGGAAGAGCTCAGCCCACGCTTGTGCAGTGGAATGCTGCCCTGCCCCAGCCGGGTGTGAAACCACTCGGGGGTCTCACCTGCACAGCCCCAGGGGGATGCAAAAGGGGGCTGGCCACTCATCACCTCAGCTGCCAAAATTCGGGGAGAAGAGACAATTCCAAGTGCTAAAGATGCCAGTTAGACCTCCAAATAAATTGTCTTCTGTGGCTGGGAGAAGCACCACTACCTACCAATACATGGGAAGCTGTGTGGGTGTCAGCAGAGACTTCAAGCAGCCCGTTGAGGCTGATGTTTTATTCCTGGTGGAATTTGCTCATTTATTATCTCCCCAGTAGATATTTGGAGTAAGGTCCCTGCTTGTTCAGAAGCTCCCAGTGAGGTTTTCAATGTCAGTATTGATTAGGAACATGGAAGGTGGATTTTATGATGAGGTGCTCTAATGTGATATCCTCTGAACAATTATTTCCTACCTGTGGTCAAAACAAAACATTAAAGCAACACAATACTAAAATTTTCATATGAACTCAGTGCTTAATTACATTTTCTTCAAATGGATGCTAAACGACAAAGATAACTTCATGGACCAGAACTCATCACTATTGCCTTATTTTATCCAAACTTGTCAATACCTGTCTTGTGGTCTGTTACTTTCTGTGCAAATTTTCAGCAGGGAACATTACTGCTGTGGGTTTTTCAGCAGGTTGGGGAGGGAGGGGGTTATTGTTCCTGGGGGTTTGGGCAGTTTGTTTGGATGGCTGTTGACTTTGTTGTTGTCTTTTCCCTCCATTTCTGACAGTCTGGGGAAGTAGGTGGTTCCCTGTTTTGTTTTCTTGACCGTTTGTGGATTATTTATACAGGCAGGCTTTTCTGGGGGTGAGGTTTTCTTTGGGTTTTGCTGTTTGCTTGTAGGGTTTGTTATATCTTGGGGCACTTGTTGTTCAGCTTTTGTTACCCTGAAGCTCCATTTGGTCTTTGTGACTTCCAAGTGGCTCCTGTGGCTGGGAGCTTCAGAGCTGATCCTGACAGCCTGACTTACAACCTGAAAGTACTTTTCCCTTAAATCCCAGGCTGCCCACTGCTCAGGGAGAGTGCAGAGCCAGCAGCTGGGCTTCCGTGATCCTTGTGGGTCCCTTCCAACTCTGGATATTCTGGGATTGAACCTGTGGATGGCGGAAAGCAGTGGATGCCACTTGCCTTCTCTTTAGTGCAGTGTCCCTCAGTTTTCTTGTGTCCAGTTTGGATGTTACTGCCTGGATGGGGGGACAGCTAAAAGAGTGGGAAAACTGCCAGGATCACTGGGTCAGTGGTTTGTGCTCTGTCTGGAGGATCTTACAAGGAAGGTAACTCAGGGATTCCCCCAGGCCCTGTCCTGCTCCTGCTGTGGGAAGGAGGGTGTCTGGAGGCATCGCGCTTTGAAGGAAGTGGTTTGGGAAGGATGAGCGATGAGCCCACTGCCAGGTTATCCAGGACTTCCAGTGGAGCTATTCCTTGATTTTCAGGCTTAGAAAAACTTTTTGCTTTGCTCTACAGTACCCAAATAGCCCCTCTGAGGTTTATTTCCTCAAGTGCTGATCCTGTAAGGCATTAAAAAAAACCCAAACCAAACAAAACCCTTCCCCCCCCCAAAAAAATATTACAAACAAACAAAACCACACACACACAAACATAACCCAAAAAACCACAGACACAAAAACCCCAAACACACAAAAACCACTCCAAATAATCCCAAACTTATTCATTCATTTGCTTTACCACTCCACAGGTCACACTGGGTATTTTATCCACCTGCCTCAGCCAATTCCCAAAAAAGGCCACCCCCAGAATGGTTTTTATCCCCAAGGCATCCCTTCAAATAGGTTTCTTCCTTGTGTCTCTGCCTGCCCTTCTGAATGCAATTTGGCATCTCTAGTGTAAGAGGTCAGCTTTAAAAGAGTCAACAAAATTTACAACTGTTGGCACAAATGGCGAAAACTTGGATTTTCTGTATTTTCAGTTGAACAAATTAAAATTTGGAAGCTAAAATATTAGGTTCGGGCGTTTTTCTTCGTTCCTTTTCATTACTCCTGCATGCACTAGGAGTTGTGAGATGGAGGGTGTTTCCTCCTGCCTTGCTTTCTTCCCCTCACCTTATCCACCCTGAAGGTTGGTAGGTGAACCTCTGGGAGGGGAAGGTCTGGGCCAGCCACAGACGAGGGCTCCTGCAAGCCTGAGAGAGGCAGTACCACCTCTCATGCCATGCCTTCCTACTTGAAATTCCATGTACAGGAAAACTGCTCCCAGCCTTCTCACCACCCCCTGACCTGGGAGCACCAGGATGTTTTTTTAAACCCAAGCTGCCCTGAAGCTGTTTCATCAACTCTGTCAAAGGCCAGGATTCCCCACTGAACTGTTTTGGAGAAGTGGCCATGGGTTCAGACCTGAACCCCCTTTCCCCCTTTTCCTGGGCTCCTTCCCTTACCCACACTGAAATCCCCCAGCTGGGAAGGAACTCTGACTTTTCATTCCTTTTTTTGGCATTTATCAATTCCCTTTTGCTGCAGCCTTAAAAAGGTAAAAATGAGCAGGCAGTTCCTTCAGCACCTTCATGCAAAGATGTAGAAATATTGTAAGGTGATTTCACTCCTCTCTCGTTAAAGGGAAAGAAATAGCCAGTGGTATAAATATGCAATTAAAAATAGTAGCAATTAGAGTGTCTCAAGAATGAAACAGGAGCTTGCTGTGAGGTAGAGCTGCTTTCCCTTTTGCCTGTGCTTCTAATTCCAAACTCTTTGACGTTGGGATCTAATCTTAACAGCTGATGCTCAACTTCTGCTTTTGCCCGTGCATGTTAAATGTCAGGATGTAAACTCAGCCCTGCCTCAGACCTTTGCTGCCTGTCTGTGGTGCCAGGATAGCCACACCTGGAAACCCCTGCATGCTTTTGCATGGATCAGCTTCATTTTTTCATGAACAAAGAAAAAGATGCCTTCTGGGGCGAGCCTGGGGCTCCTGCTCCCTCATGTGCTGCTTGGAAAAGCGATATTTGGTGCAAGCTGAGACCTCAGCATCACTAAAGATCAAACAGTCCCTGCGATGGTCCTATTTCATAGAGTCCTGCAATGGCTTGACTTGGACCTTAAAGATGATTTAATTCCAAGCCCCTGCCATGGGCAGGGACACTTTCCACTAGACCAGGCTGCTCAGAGCTGTTTCAGCAGAGCTAATTGGTCTAGGACAGACCGGGAGCCTCTGGAGCCCCAGCTGCAATTCTGCAGCATCCTTGAGGCTGTCTGGAACTCCGAGACACTTCAGTGAATGTAAATACTTCCCAAATGAATTCCCCAATCCAGACACCCACCTGCACCCTAGTTGCTCAAGGCTGGCTGACCCAGTGTTTGCCCACCACTACCTCCATGTTGTGCTTTTCTAGTTGATATTTCAGAGCTTGCCAACACAAAGTGACCACAAAGGATATATTTCCATAAATCCTATTCATGCCATGCTTCTGGAGCCAGCTGCTCCTCCTGCACCAGTCCATCTCCTGAGGTGAAGACATCAGGATGGGCAGAATTGATGGCAAATGGAGATTTCAAGTCTCTATGTTGCTCAGCATCCAATCCCTTGTTCCCACACTTGCCTTCGGTCAGAAAAACAGAATACTTAAAAACCAGCACATTTTTCCCTCGTCTCAATTATTTTTGACATATCCTAGTTGTATTTCTAGTCTATTTTTGACATATTGTTAGTAAAACCTAGAAGGTTAGAGGCTGGACAGGGAGGCAGCAGCAGCAAGGCTCAGTTTCAAGGAGTGCTTTCCATTTGGGGATCAAAGCTCTGTGCAAAGCACGGGAGTGCTCTGAATTTTTCAGGCACTGTCTCCCACCTGCAGTAAGGAATTACAGGGGCACAAAGCAGCATCTTGTGCTCCTGACACATCATGTCCCCTCCACAGCAGCCCTGAGCACAACAAAGAGCTGCTGCTACCAGACCTGTGTCTAGACACTATTGGCTTTTTGTCATTAGTTGTTTTGTACACTCAGACCCTTGCTAAGAATAACAGCATTTGATGTGTTCCTCAGGTTCTGGGCTGTGTGTGGCTGGCCCTGGACATGGGCATAACTCTGCACACAAGTGGGTGGATGAAGAGGACCCTCACAGCCTGGATCCCTCTCCACCTCCCCCTCCCTGCATGGATGCACTCACCTGGGAGCAGGGCAGATGGAGTTCTATAGGGATTAGGCACTGGAGGGCTGCTGGCCTCACAAAGAGCTATTTCAGCATTCCCATCCCCTGCATGCTGCGGGCAAAGGGATGCTGACTCAACCCTCTGAGAGCCCTGTGTCCCTGTCTGTTAGCATCATCTCTCAGCTTTGGCTGTAACATCTGTGTTTGTCCCTGATGAGATGGCAGTTTCCTTGGGGCAGGGAGCACAACTCAAACAGAGGAGTTTAATTACCCCAAACACTCTTTTCATTGCTCTCGCAGGGATTTTGGCTTCCACGGCTCCTGTTTGGATGAAGCCACAGCTCAGGGAAATGGCTCTACCAGCAGGCACCCTGTGTCTGGGTTGGAGACAGTGCTTGCAGCAGTGCCAAGCTCTGAGGCTCTCCTCACTGCAGGGAGAGAGACCTGCAGGGATGTCCTGCAGGAAGGAGGAGTGGGTGGTGGATGGGGAGGACACAGCAGGCTGAGCCAACAGCAAACAGCAAACAGGTCACAACAGCACTGCCAGCTGAGCTGAGGTGGGCTCATCAGGCCTGGGTGGGTGTTGGCAACGCCATGCTGCAGTTTCTTCTGTGCACACGGGGAACAAACACAACCTTGGAGCTCCTGTTCTCCCTGGCTGTCCTTATGTCTGCTCGTAGGGTGGCTGCTCCTTGCAAACAGGCTGCAGACCCCACACACTGTGTCACACAGGGTGGTGACAAGCACGGGAGGGACCCTGAGGAGAGGAGAGAAGAGAAGAGAGGTCTGTCCTAGCTGCTGCAGGCACTGGAACAAGCTTATTCCCAGGCTGCATCCTGGGAGAGGGTGACCCAACACAGCACAAAGCCTCTGCCCCGAGCAAAGTCCAAGGCTGACTGGTCCTGCTGGCATCCTGGGACAGACCCAGTCCAACCAGGACTTCAGGCATGTCAGAGCTTCCTTCAGTCAGATCCTCCCTCACCTGAGCCCTGGCCCTTCTCTGGCCCTCCTGGTGACTTTGCTCGCAGCCTCGGTGCTGTCATAAGACACAGAGTCTATTCTAAATGCTTAGATGAAGTGTTTGCCTCTTTTGTTGTTTTGTTCTCTAGAGAGTTATGCTTAACAGGCCATGCAGTGGGATGTTTTCCCTGCTGTAGGTCAAAAGGAAATTGGGAAGAACTGGATTTTTTATTTAAAGCAGGAACCTGCCTCCTGCATGGCATCAGACCAGCAAGTATGGAAAAGCAGCATCTGTCTGAGATGTGAAAGAAACCCAGAAAGAGGGACCCAACCCTTGATGCCAACACCCACCTGCTTTTTACTGGGTGCCTCCTTCATCTCCACTCGGCAGCCTGGGAAGTGCAGAACTGCCCCAAACAAGCTTTTAGTCATGCTGTCACAGTCCCAGCTCTGCTTGCTCCAAGAGCACTTAGAATGCATTCCCTAACTCTGCAATCCCCATGATCTCCTCCAGGCCTTTAGCTGAAAGCACAGCAACATCTCCTGGAGCAGGGCGGCTACTGCAAGTTCAGTTGTCAAAGTGCCACCACCAAATCCCCGACTGAGCTCCCTCAATTTGAGACACTCTGGATTTGTTCCCACGGTCCAGGTGCCAGGGATGCCTCGGGGCAGTGTGTGTCCTGCACATTTCCTCACCTTTGTGAGGAGAAGGAAGCTGCCTGTCTATTGCTCAGATGTCCCTCAGGAAAGCTGATCAGACCTGACGAGGCAAACACCACTTGTGTGAAGCATTTAGAGGGAAACCAGGAAAAAGGAACTGGATTGGTGGCACCACACTAAAGGAGACAGGAGGGATCCACCGCATCAGCAGCAGGTGCCAAATGGCTGGATTTTTTACCAAATGGTCTCCTGTAAAGAAAAGCAGCTGGGGACATGCACTGGGGGTATCCCTGGCCCAAGGATAAGGAGATTGGAAGAAGGAGCCACCAAACGAGGTCTTCTGCATGGAAATAAGGCAAAGGGCTGTCCTTGCTGATCTCCTCTGTGAAAATGAGGCAAACGCAGAGGGGCAGTGAATAGCACTCAGGGGAAACACAGCCCCTGTGGGGCCAGGTAGGGTTTGTGTCTCAGGTGCATCTTCCCTGTCTGCAGTGACCCCACATCCTGATGCCACCTCAGCCCCCGGGGGCAGAGCCCAGCTGGATGCCAGCTCAAGCCCACCTGCAGCTTCCCTCCCTTCTCCTTCTTGCATAAAAAGGTGGAAAATCCTGGAAGCAAGCAGTTGCTCCCATGGCTTAGAGGAAACTGGGAGGAGCGCGAGGGTGGACATGAATGCAGATTTCCTGTCTGGTGCCGTGAAAAGGCACTGCTTGTACTACAACAAGCCCTGCAGCACCAGCAGCCAAATTATTTGTTTAATTATAACTGCCGTCCTTGATGCATCTTGACTTGCTAATTAGTATTTTAAGTGCTTGTGAAGTAGTTTGGATGTATTCCTTCGGCTTTCAGACACGTCTCTATCGCCATTGCCATTCCTTCCTCCTGCCCTGTGCCATCACCTCAGTAACATCATTTCTGCTTCCAGACGGGCTGAATTCTCTAAAGCAGGGGGAAAGCACAAACTTCTTTGCTTATTCATGCACAGGGAGCTCTTATTTGCATGAGAAGAGATGAGGCTGTGGAGCAGCACGCCCTAAAATCTGGGGAGAAGGGAATCTTTGCAGTAGGCAGGGAATAATGAGGCACAGAAGTGATAAACTGATTTTTTTGTTGCTGTTCTGCAGCATTTCTGGGTTGTCATACCCCGTTTTCATCACTCAAACCACTCCACTCAGCCACGGTGGGCTGGGAGCACCGCTGGCAGTCTCAGTGGTATTGCAGGGGGCAGTTGCTCTGGCAGGAGATGCAGAGGGGACGTCCTACATGACTGGATTCCAAAAACAGGCACGGGTTTCTGAATGGGCACCACGGCTGCTGTGTCACACTGCTAAATTGGGTTCAGCAGGAATGCTGGCAGGCCTGGACAAAGGTGCAGACATAGGGGGACTTGTTGGATCTGGACATTAGCTGAAGAGCTTGTTAAATTGCCCCCACAAGCAGATGAACTTTGAATTACCCTTACAGGGAACCTCAAACTATGGGTTGCTTTCTTTTTCTTTTTTTTTTTTTTTTTTTTTTTTTGCACATAGTATCTGGCAGCTGTACAAAGCACCAGAAAAATCCCTTATTTCACAGATTTCCTCTTAGTTTTTGGAATGTTTCTTTCTCTAAGTATGAAGATAGGAACTATTAAAAACCATTTTCAGCAGTTCTCAAAGCACACAGTCATGGCAGCTGCTATTTATGAATGATGTTTGGGAGGTTCTGTCAATGGAAGAACAAATAGATTTTTGTACGTGCACAATTCTGGATATTTAGCACACAGAGGCACTTCCCAAATGTTTTGTGAGAACAAAAAGCCCTTTCCCTGGCTGTTTACAGATGGCTTGCAAAGAATAAGGTCACCAGGGCTGGGTTCTGCTCAGGACCTTGGAGCTCACAAATGATGCAGCTAGAGACAAGCAGCTCCAGTGCATTAATGCACCACAGTGCATTGATCAGCAAAGCACAGGCTGTTGGAGTCAGAGGGAAGGTGCTCTGTGGGCCTGGAACGCTCTGGGATTGCATCCATGCTCCCTCTGAAGTCATTGGAGCTGGCTTGTTATGATGCCTGAAGAGGCTGCCCTGGAACAGGGCTGGACAGAGTTAAAGGAATAAAGTAGGAATTTATTAAAAGACCTTCAAAGGACACACCTTGGGTAGTACAAGAGCTTGGCTGTGGTTCTGCCCAAGATGGACACAAGATGGACAACCAGTCATGAGTTTTCACACTTTTGTAAGTTTTGGTCCATTTCCATGTTGGGGTTAATTGTCCAATTACGGCTTCAGGTTATGAAGAGGTTCAAGCGTGGCTGAACTGAGCAGCTGCTGTGAATTCAGATAAATGGTTTCCAGCCCTGCTCTTCCACAGCTCAGCTTTGGAGGCTGCAGAAACGAGACACGCTGCAGGGTAATGCTGTCCATCACACCAGGGGTTAGGAGGAAATCTTCTCTCATTTCCATTCTCCCCACCTGCTCCTTGGAAGCTGATTCTTTAAGCACCACCCCTGCTGAAAGCTTTTAGTGTTTAGGTTCCAGCCATGATCTCATGGGCTGTGATGAGCTTTCTGGAGCTGAAAGAAGCTTGTGTGAGCAAGGAGATGAAGATGACCCCTTGCTCCTGGATGCCATGTGTCCTGGGATGTGTCCATCCTTGTGATGAAAAATGCACACATCATCCCCTTTGGTTTCCCCAGCATTGGTTCTGAGCTTCTGCGGCTTCAGCGGGGCAGACTCTGGCTTTCCAAATGTCCAAGGCTCTCCTGTGTACCTTTTGTAGTGATGAAGTGCTGAGGTGAAGAGCACAGGATTTCTTTCAAAGCCAAGTTGGCCTCCAGTTCCTGTGTTGCCAATGTCTGCATCCAAAAAAAGCTGAAAATAAAGTCACCTGTGAGGTATCCTCTACATCCCCATCACCAGAGCTAATAAGATAATCCCACATTAGGCCGTTCAAGGTCATAAAAATAGGTTTCAAGTCCCAGAAACGTTTTGTTTCAATATAAACAGTGGGTTTTTCCAAGCTTCTTTTACTTCTCCTTGTTTGCTCATTGGAAATCTCTCACATCCTATACAGAAGCTGTTTAGGACATTTCTTTCTTTGTAGGTGAGGTTACTGAGCCTGCAGGAATACTTGGCTCAGACTTTACAGGAGGCAAACTGAGGCCTCAAAGGCTATTTAAACCAAAACATAATCAAAGTAAAAATGCACCTCTTAGGAAGGTGTTTCTGCACAGCTGGTCTAGAGCACGAGGAAGCCTTCAGTGGTGCAACAGAGCTTTTACAGGGCTCGTTAGACTGGACCTACCACTCTGTTGTGCTTGAAAGTTGTGGAGAAAATGTCTTCCCACCTCTGAAACACAGGCTTCAGCCAGGGCATCCTCAGGGGAGGGTGAACCAGCAGGGACTGCTTTGTCTTACACATCATCGTGCATCAGCCTACTACATGGAATAAATATCTTCACTGACAGATGTTAGACATCCCTGAATTGTTCATGGTGGCTTGCTCTGGAGCGTCAGAGTTCCTACTGGAATATCCACTAGAAAAAATAAAGGATGAGTGGTGCTTGTGCTCCACTGCCCTGACACAACCATGGAATGGAATAACAAAAACCTTACATTTGCATCCTTTCTGCAAGGGGCAGTAAGATGGCTCGCTCTGCATCAGCCCCTACCTTCATCCACTGATTTCTTAGGCTACAGAAGTTGATTAAATCTGGTCCAAGCTGATGTCTCTTGGATGGGAATGGGTGTCACAACAACCTCTGTCCTGCACAGAACAGGGACATCTTAGGGACATATTCAAGGCAGGTGTTGCTCTGGGTTTTGTGGCCAGCTTTGGGAATGTGTCTCTTTTTTGGTCCCCAGACACAGTATGAACCCAAGAATGAGGTTATTATGAAAGCCCTCAGAAACCTGAGTCAAGGTAAGCAACATGCCAGACTGAAAGGTCATGGAATCATAGAACTTTTTAGGCTGGAAAAGATCTCTAAGATCAACTCCAGCTGCTCCCTCAGCACTGCCAAGGCCACCACTGACCCATGTCCCCAAGTGCCACATCTACACAGCTTCTAGATCCCTCCAGGGATGGAGACTTCACCACTATCCTGCACAGCCTGTGCCAGGGCTGGACAGCCCTTTCCATGAAGAAATGTTCCTAACATCCAACCTGAACTTCACCTGCCACAGCTCGAGGCCGTTCCCTCTCCTCCTGTCCCTGTTCCTGGGAGCACAGCCTGCTATTACCTTTTCCTTCTATTTATTTTGGATGAACTCTAAAAAAATTGGTTTTAGATATCCATGCTGAGAGCATTGACACTGACATGTGAAAACCCCACCTTGGAAACAGTGCTGCTCAAGGCAGTGGATTTATTTTAAAATCAAAGGAGATCCACTGCACGTGTCAGAGGTGTCTCCCAGACCTGTGGGGTAAAACCTTGCAAGGCACCACAGAAGCAGCCAGATTTATGGAGGAGACTATTGAGGAGTAGATTTCTACTGCTCTAACAGGGATTTGGGGTTAGGACTTCAGTTGAGCATCTGAAAGGCGCATGTCAGTGGAAAGAGTAACCCTGCAAGTATTTGTGTTTACTGCCTGCAAAACATCAGCACAACAGAGCAGGAAGTGACTGAGGGAAGGACCAGCACCACCCACAAGTGCCAAGGGGTCACCCCACCCCAGGCTGGTGTACTGACTACATCAGCCATGCTGGACCTTCAATCAGTTTGTTGCAAAGCAATCTCTGCTCATGAACATAACTTTAAATGCAAAATGAGAAATGAAGACCTGAATCCACCTACAGAGTCCAAAGATGAGCCCCCAGTTATAAGACAAGCTAGTCTAAAATTAACTCAATTGTCAGTTGAGGTGCCACCTTTGTGCCATCAAAGGACACAGGAGATGCATTTCGAACCACTTGAACAATCAGGCTTGTTCCAGCACCAACAGTAATAGTCACTTTTCCAGACAGAATTGACATTATAAATGAGTTGTTGGTTAATTTGCTGCTATGTTAAGATCACGGATTCTACAGCTACGTCCTTAAGGAACAGTGCCTGAATATAAACTACCCAGCAGCAAAATTATAACTGCATTTGGATGCAGAACACAACCTTCTTATCACCAGACTTTCAATCCAGAGTTTCGGGGTTACTCATGCAAAAATAGCTTGTCTGCCTGAGTGAGCATGCAAGGGCTGTTCCTCAGCTTTAACCACCAGCAGCTGGGAAGCAGCTCAGCAATATCTGTCTTTCCAGAGACATCCAAACCCACCTCCCAGGGAGCTCCTTGTGGAGCTCAGAGCCAGGTGAAGGAGCCCAGGTTGGCCCATCTCCATCAGCAACGCTGGGTCAGACCCTCACCCTGCTCCAGCCAGAGCCAGAACACATCCAGATTTGCTGCTTTGGGTGAGGTTATCCACCAGATTTACAGCTGGTCTAGCGTTTTGAGGACATTAACACAGCATGAGTTTTAACACTTGTAGGGGCGGGACCACACAGGTGAGCCGTGAAGATGCTGGTCCTCACCTCAGTGGGTGGAATTCCATCTCTTGTGGAAAAGCTCTGTGCTGGAAGTCTAGTGGGAAGACTGGACTTGTGTTTCAGTGATGGTGAAAAAGCCCTAGAGACTGGTTAGGGTCTTCAGCTCCCCCGTGGGTAGAACCAGTTGGGCAGGTGGTTACACGAAACCTTTATTGTTGGTTGAATTTAGTTTGTGGACTTCTCTGTAATTCAGTGCCAGTAAAAGGAGGGGTTGTGAGCTGGAAACTTGCTGCCTGGTTGGTGTGGATAGGTCCCTGTTCCATTTTGTTGGAGCAAACACCATTTTGTCCTTCCACCTCTGGGGAGCTGTGTCCCCGCGCACAGCGGCTCATGCCGGCTGCTGACCACGGCCAGGGCTGTGGGCAGACATCTGCAAGAAGATACATGCTCCAGGAGGGATTGTTGAGCTGACAGAGAATGCCCAGGACAGGCTTCGCTCAAACCTGCTCACATGCTGGACACTTCAGTCACCCGCTCTTTAGAGCAAAAGACTGATGGCCCAAGTGCATAATAGAGAATTAATGGAGACCTAGGGGGACTGAGAAGTCAAGTGTTTGACAGCAGTGCTCTGCTTTCCCTGTTGTTCTGACAGTTTCCCTGTCAGGCCTTATCACACAGCCACTCCTGAGTCTGAGGGATGACAAAAAGAATTAGCTTAGCCGAGCTAGATGACGCTGGAAACAAACATCTTTCATCTGCTGAGTATTCCCTCTTGGAGCTGTTCCCATCCCGATGGCTGCGAGGGGCTGCTGGGGACCACACACTTCCTGCTGCTTCCTTCTGCTGAAGGATGAGCACCCAGAAATGGCATGCAGAGCTGAGGCAGGCACCTGCCACTGGGACCTCTCATCCTGGGACCGTCACCAGGGCTGGGTTCTGCTCAGGACCTTGGAGCTCACAAATGATGCAGCTAGAGACAAGCAGCTCCAGTGCATTAATGCACCACAGTGCATTGATCAGCAAAGCACAGGCTGTTGGAGTCAGAGGGAAGGTGCTCTGTGGGCCTGGAACACTCTGGGATTGCATCCATGCTCCCTCTGAAGTCATTGGAGCTGGCTTGTTATGATGCCTGAAGAGGCTGCCCTGGAACAGGGCTGGACAGAGCAGGACCACACAGGTGAGCCGTGAAGATGCTGGTCCTCACCTCAGTGGGTGGAATTCCATCTCTTGTGGAAAAGCTCTGTGCTGGAAGTCTAGTGGGAAGTGTCCCTGCCCATGGCAGGGCAGGTTGGACCGGGTGATCTTTAAGGTCCCTTCCAGCCTAAACCCTCCTGGGATCCTGTGATTCTCTCTTTTCAAAGCTCCCCTCCAAAATTTGGTGCTATATTTGATTTAACTTCTGCCTTTCCCATCCCAGCCTTACGGGAACGCGTCCTGCTCCTAGGCAGGTGTTGTAAGGAAAGCTTCCAGGCAAAAAAAAACTAAGCAAAGGGGGTAAAAAGCACAGGAATGACCCTTTCAGGGGGAACAGCCATGAAAAAAACAGGGAGCACGAGTAGTAAAACTAATGGTGAGGGATAAGCCAGGAGCCCGAGTCGTTCAGCTGCTGGAGCAGAAAGCAGAACCATGACAGAGCAATGGGATATTTTTCCTTAAAGTTTGCATTGCTCTCCCCAGGAGTACAAAAAGACCTTTGCTCACTTTGCTCTGACAAGTTATAAATAGAGGTTAACAAGATTATTAAACTTGAGCGCTCGTGTCCACCAGAGGAATAAAAAAACCTTTAAACCCAAATTATTTGATGTAAGTAGGACAGTCCAACCTTTATTCTTTGCCAGGAGTTTGGTTAAATAAATGCTTTTCTCTGAGTGAATAAATGAACTTTTCAGTAAAATCTGTCAGAAAAAACTACCAGTGGACAAGGCATTGAGAGGCCAATACTGACACATCCCCATACACTCAGAAATACCTTTTTTCCTTATCAAATCTGCTTTTGAGATAAATAGCCCCCTCTCCCACCTACCCCTGTGTGTTTTTATACACACCCACACAGAGATATGTATATATGAATACATAACTATTTATTCCCAAAACTTAAAGCAGCTTTTAAATCATATGATGAGATGTAAATACTCATCTCCCAGGCTCATACCCATGCCTGAAATATCAGGTGTGCTCCCACCTGGTTTGGAGCTGGCTCTGGACCCATCAGATGGCAAGCAAGGGATATAGACCCTGATCCTATACATCTCCAAGTCACTCCAGCTAAACCATGTTTCCTTGGCACTGAGAAGTGGGATAATAAGATTTCTACTCTAAAGATACGTGCCCAGAGCACCAGGCCTTTAATTATGCAAAGGACTGGAGCCAGCTTCCTCCTGCCTTTTCAGATAAGTGGTTTCACCGAGAGATTACAGCGAGCAGAATTTGGCACCTGGCTCTGCTGGCACGAAGGGGCTTTTGTTCTTTGCCCATGCAGTCTCCTGCCACGGAAATTTGTGCTCATCCCAGGATCCACCCGAGTGGATCCAGTTGCCATGTCAGCAGATTAGTGCCTACAAAAGACCAGCAACCCTGGGCAGACATTTAGCATCCCCCAAAACCTTGGGGCTGAGCGGTGCCGATGCTCATTGGTGCTCCCTGTTTCACAGGGGAAAAGCTGGCTCAAGCCCCATTCTGCTCCAGTCCCTCTGGCCTGGGAGCCAGAAAGGCAGTGAGCAAGCCCTGCTCCTGCTGAGCTGGGTGCTGCTGGAGCTGTTTTACTGCAGGACAAACTGGTTCTGCGTGTGCCAGTGGTACCTGGGCCACAGCAAATCGCAGGAACCAGCAGAAATTCAGCAAATCCCTCTAATTCCGGCTTGGCAGCCTTGGAGCATCTTTCACTGTCTGATAACTAGACACAAAACCAGCCTTGTTTTCCTCTTCTGCAGTCTCGTGGCTGTAGCAGGCCAGCTGGTCACCAAGGCAAGGGCACCTTTCCCAGGGAGTGACAGGACAGGGCTGCCTCCTGACTGGGGCCTCTCCTGCTCTCAAACAGTTTCATATCCAGAAATTAGCTGAAATCAGATCTGTAAAAAGTGTCTTTCAGTTCCTGTGGATACAATGAATTGCTGCACTAGCATGAAATGTGCAGAATACGTCTTGGAAGCCTTGGGAGAAGCAAACTCTGGTAGTAGAAACTTGGGTGGAGGCTTTGGAAATTGCCTTGGTGTTGGGTTAATGCTTCTAATTGAAGTGAACACTAAAGCCAATACAGACTTCAAGGGGAAGGGGTACCCCAAGGGTAAATCTTGAAGATAATTTGGATACTTTCTCTATATTTTAATGTTTACACAGAGGAAAGACTTCATAGCTGCATATTTACGGTGACTGTACAGAGTGAGAGTGACATCTGAAGAAACATATAGGCTTTCTTCTCCAAAGAGAAAATTGGATCGAGACAAAAATGACCTAAATAAACATTGGAAGATCATAGGAAAGTATTCCTTGGAGGCAGAGAAAAGGAATATATACATGCAGATAAGTGTTGGGTATTGTTCTTTGGAGAATTTCAGCGCATCAAAGGAGCCTGGTATCAGCCCTGGATTAACATCAGAAGAAATGCTGTCTGAGGAGAAGCAGAAGGGCTAAAAGAAATTTATCTGGGCAGAGGAAGGTACAATGGACTCTCCAGTTTTAAATACTGAGGTGGTTTCTGGCTTTTCCACATATTGCTCACTGGGGTTGAGAAAGAACAACCTCTCCTGGCTCAGAGGTGAGTAATGGAGAGGTGGACAAGCAGAGTTTGTGGTGGGTCCAGGAAACAACAATAACTTATTGGGTAAGTTTATAGAGTAAATATTACCATTTATGGGCTCAAATTTCTATCATAAGCACAGAATAAGGTAACTACACTTGTATCTGCTCTATCCCCATACTGGAACTGTTCAGCACCTCATTGTGTCATAAACCCAGAGTATAGTTCAGGAAGGAAAGAAGCATCAAAGCAAACGAGAGATGGACTTCAGGAATACTTCAAGTGTGTGTACACCACAGAGCACTGACCTCAGAGTGCAACTGAAAAGGGTATCACAACACATCAGTCTGGAAGCAGAATGTACAGTTTATTGCAAAGAAGGAGGAAAAATCCAGGGCTGAACTTGCTCACTCCTCCCCACCTCCATTTTTCACTGCAGGTAAATCAGCTTACAAGAACATGCAGCTTCTGAAATGACTGTAAATTCAACTAGCAAACTGCTGGGCCTCCTGAGCACCTCCCCATGTGAAAACAGCATAAAAACTAAACAGCTTCAGGAAAGAGCTGGCTTAAGTGGCTTATCTTCAGTGTGCTGTCTGTGTGGATGAACTGATACTGCCAGGTACAAAGAATAAACAAGCTTTTGAAACCAGACCTGTGTGCTCTGATCCAGCTGGGTGGCTCCTGCCCTCTGGTTTGTCTGGGTGATAATGGGCGTCAGGTGGTGGGTGGCCTGTCATTGTGTGCTGTCCCCATCAGCCCAAGAGGGCTTGGAGTAGTCACTGAGCTGTGTTTTTAGCATTAAGTTCCTCCAGTTCTCAAGCCCGAGCCAAACAGCACCTCTGCAATCCAGACTTTGGCTGAGTTACTCACTGCAGGGCTGAATTACCCCACCCTGCTGAGACCCAGCACTGGCAAACCCAAGTCACCAACCCAAAGTCTCCCCTCTTTCTTCGATTCCATGGCCTTTGCTGGCATATCTAATATTTAGGAATATTTAGGAATACCTCTGACTGCAGGGGAAAGTTGTGCCAGCCTAGAAGAACAGCTTTAGCCTGAGGTGCTCTTTCAGGAAGCTGCTGCTTGTTGAGCACTGAGAAAGGGAATCCCAAGTTTACCTTCAGCACTGATGGGAGGCTCTCCTGGGTACTCTGTAGATCTGGCCAGAGCCCACTGACCACGAGTTCAAAGACACATGAGGTTATTCTCAGGCCAAGGAGATGCTGCACTAGAGAGAAACCCCACAAGGACCCCACTGGACCCAGAAAGAGTGTTTGTGTTTTGAACATCAGTTTTCTCCCTTTCCTCTCTTGGCTTTGTGAGAGCCTCACAGGGTCTGGGTCCATCCTCATACCTCTCTCAGCAAAGCTTTTGAAAAGCTTTGCATGAAAGACATGGAAAGAAATGGGAGATTTAGGTCCCCTTCCCAGCCTGAAGGATCAGCCAAGCATGTTGTGATGCATTTCAGGGCTGTATTGGGCTGACACCTCACCTGGACATGAAAAGGCTTGTCACACTAAAGAAAACCCAGTAAATGTCTGCTGTTGGAGTCACTTCCTGGGGAGGAAGTTGAAAAACTACCAGCACAGAGAGCTGGGAAGGTACCCAGTGCTTCACTGGGGAAATGATCCCAATCCCTCTGGATCTCATCCTCATGGTCTCAGGACCACCATAAGCAGTCATGGTCTTTCCAGGGGACACTGCTGCCACCACCATGGTTTCTAAGGTGTCTAAGGAAAAACTCTGTACAGCCTAAAACTCTTTGTCCACCAAGAAGGGAACTCAAAAAGCTTTTTGTAGAGAGGTTCCCACACTGGATTTATTTGCTGTTATTTTCCTGCCACCTTGATGTGCTTCTTATATACCATCTATCATGTCATTTATATACTGTATTTATGCATCTACCTCTGTGCAACCCCATGTGAGCAGAAAGCAATGCAGTGTGACCCAGCTCAAGTCCTAAAGAGCCCTGGCTGGAGCAGAGATGGCAGCAGGGAGGATGCCAAGGAGAAAGACAATTGTTCCACGAGTGATTGCAATGGGGAGATGTAGGCACAGAGGGGGAAAACCTTTGCAGGCACTGCAAGGGAAGGAGGAATGGCTGTGGGATGTGCTCCAGGGAAGGGGAGTGGGCTGTGCATCAGATCCCACTGGCAGAGCTGTAGGCACTGCCTGGATCAGCTCCAGCACTGGCACATGTGCAGTCACACAGAAGAAACACATCTCCTGTCCCCTGAGGCTCAGCCTCTTTCCTGGGAAGTAAGGATTTACAAAAATAGGAAGCTGGAAATGCTACTACACAGCAGCTAAATATAGCCTGAGCAATTGAGGAGCTGCAGCCCTCACTCCAAAACCAAAGGTAGGGAAAGAGAACTCCTCATTCCCTGCCAGGATGAGGTGGGATGGAGGGAGCTGCTGGCCATGGTAGAGGCTCCCTGGGGAGCCTGTTCAGTGCCCACCACCCTGTGGGGAAGAACCTTTTCCTGATGGCCAGGCTGACTCTCCCCTGGCACAGCTCCAGCCCTTCCCTGGGTCCTGTCCCTGGGCACGGGGAACAGAGGTCAGCACTGCTGAACACACAGGTGAGCTGCTCTTCCACAGGGCTGCTAATTTTGCCATTCTTGGAGGTGTTCAACCTGTTCCCCCTCATGAAAAATCCCTTGGTTACAGTTGTGTGTTTGCCAAATGCTGATTTTGGGGGCTGATTCCCCAAAGGTAAAGAAGCAGTGGAAGGTGGACATGGTGTTACCACCACAGAGATGCCTGCAGTGGGGCTGGAGCTCAGCACATGAGATCATTGGTCTCTGTTTTGCTTTTTAATAGCCAATAACCAACTTGGAAAAGTTGGTCCAGCTCCAGCACGGAGGTGAGCAAATCACTGACATCATGACACAAGGGAAACTGCAAATTTACTTTGGGAAGGGGAAAAACAACAAGAGACTCAGAAACTGAACTTCAGCACCAACACTAATAATAAACCACAACAATTAATCGCAGACCTGCTTGGGAAGGGGGCCAGCAGTGAGGACAAAATGAACTGGAAGTGACATTGTTTGGTGAATGGAAAGACTGAGGCATCCTGATGAGGGCCCAAGCGTGGGAAGTTATCTAAAAATAAACAAACAAGGCCCCAAAGCTCTGAGCATTTCAGCACCATCTGGAGACTCTGGACAAAGAGGAGCAGCTTGCTACTGTGGGATATGTTGAAGAGCAGGGTTTATGTGTCTAGATGTGCACCACAGCAGTGCACATCACCGACAGGGTGAGCCCAGGGCTCAGGACACAAATCCAGTCTGCCGTGTATGAAGTTACAGGGGAAGGTGTCTCTGCTCATGGCAGGGGGTTGGGCTGGGTGATCTTTAAAGGTCCCTTCCCACCCAAACCATTCTGTGATCCTACAACTGCACACCAATCCCAGAGCAGCCACACCTTTTCCTGATGGCCAGGCTGACTCTCCCCTGGCACAGCTCCAGCCCTTCCCTGGGTCCTGTCCCTGGGCACGGGGAACAGAGGTCAGCACTGCTGAACACACAGGTGAGCTGCTCTTCCACAGGGCTGCTAATTTTGCCATTCTTGGAGGTGTTCAACCTGTTCCCCCTCATGAAAAATCCCTTGGTTACAGTTGTGTGTTTGCCAAATGCTGATTTTGGGGGCTGATTCCCCAAAGGTAAAGAAGCAGTGGAAGGTGGACATGGTGTTACCACCACAGAGATGCCTGCAGTGGGGCTGGGGCTCAGCACATGAGATCATTGGTCTCTGTTTTGCTTTTTAATAGCCAATAACCAACTTGGAAAAGTTGGTCCAGCTCCAGCACGGAGGTGAGCAAATCACTGACATCATGACACAAGGGAAGCTGCAAATTTACTTTGGGAAGGGGAAAAACAACAAGAGACTCAGAAACTGAACTTCAGCACCAACACTAATAATAAACCACAACAATTAATCGCAGACCTGCTTGGGAAGGGGGCCAGCAGTGAGGACAAAATGAACTGGAAGTGACATTGTTTGGTGAATGGAAAGACTGAGGCATCCTGATGAGGGCCCAAGCGTGGGAAGTTATCTAAAAATAAACAAACAAGGCCCCAAAGCTCTGAGCATTTCAGCACCATCTGGAGACTCTGGACAAAGAGGAGCAGCTTGCTACTGTGGGATATGTTGAAGAGCAGGGTTTATGTGTCTAGATGTGCACCACAGCAGTGCACATCACCGACAGGGTGAGCCCAGGGCTCAGGACACAAATCCAGTCTGCCGTGTATGAAGTTACAGGGGAAGGTGTCTCTGCTCATGGCAGGGGGTTGGGCTGGGTGATCTTTAAAGGTCCCTTCCCACCCAAACCGTTCTGTGATCCTAAAACTGCACACCAATCCCAGAGCAGCCACTGTTATGGGAAGGGCACAGTAAACCAAACAGAAACCCAGTAAGATTTTAATTATATTGATAGAAAAACAAAACAATAAAAAAATAGGTGTTTTTGCCACTTTGCTGGGCTGAGGGGCCAAGTGCTGAAACATTCAGCATCAGAAACCCAGTAAGATTTGAATTATATTGGTAGAAAAACAAAACAATTAAAAAAAATAGGCATTTTTGCCACTTTGCTGGGCTGAGGGGCCAAGTGCTGAAACATTCAGTCAGAGCCCAACTCTCCATCCTAGGAGACACATCCAAGTGTCAGCAGCTGTGCTGAGCCCTGGCCAGGAGACTGGGACTTGTAGCTGTCTTAACATTGCTTGATGCACAGGGTTTATATTGCTGAAATGAAATTAAAACAAATAAGGAGGTGCAGTGTCACAGCACATGCCACAGTCGAGACAGCCACAATACACAGAATATCATAATACAATTTCAGAAAGCCTCAACCCATACAGAGTAACACCATACCAGTTCAGAAGGCTGCAAGCATCCACCCTTCTTGTCCTTTAGCCCAGCCTTTTACCCCCTCATGCTGATGCAGTGCCCCTGTGTGCCCTCTGCTCCCTTTGGTGGTTGCTCAGTGCCCCTGGGCACTCCATGGCTCATTACCTTCAATATCAGTCACCTGTCCTGCACAGCTATGGCTCATTTGGGATGAGGCTCCACATCCCCACTCCCAGTCACCACAAACTGTGTACCTGCAGGGCAGGGCTTTATTGTTGTGATGAGTTCATTTCCAGGCGGGCTTGAGGACCCTCAGGACGACTCTGTATCCCTGACGAGGTCCCTTCTCCTCCTTAGATGCCAGTTTAGCCCCCAAAAGTGAAGTTTTCTTCAAGGTGTGAAGACCTTATGGTTTAGTTATTGCTTCCACAGCAGGTTGAACTAGTGAAGGGCAGTAAAATTACTGGGCATGAGCAATTAAATTAAATTAAATTTAAAAATTAATCTCTCCTTATCTGAAACTGAAGACTGGAAATTAGTAGACACTTACAGTCTTAATCTCTGTTCCTCAGATCTCTGTCTGCAAAGGAAGCAGCATCACCCCTGTCTAATTTCCTCATCTAATTACACAGGATTATAGAGCTGGCAGCTCACTAATATTTATGCTTTCTTTGAGATTCTGGTGAAACACTCCCAAAGGCAGGACTTCTGTGTTCGGTGTCACGTCCAGACACCCTTTGATTAATAACTCATAAAGTAACATGTTAATGAGAAGGAGAAGAAAGACTTTTGAGTGACTCCACATCCACCAAATGGAAAAATAAGTATTGAAACCTATAACAAAGGACTTTTCAACACTTATCCACAAGAAGATCAAGTCCAGGATGACAAGACCAGGTTCAGGATGCACAAGCAGCCTGAATTCTAGGATCTCCTAGTGCCATGCTTTGCAACCCTGAAACTCCCCATAACAGACCCAAATTTCCTCTTGTACTGTGTTACTAAACCCAAGGAGGAGTTTAGTAACACAGTGCTCTTTACTGCCACCACAGTGGTATCAGAGGTTTAGACTGGATATTAGGAAAAATTCCTTCATCCAAATGGTTGTCCAGCCTGGCACAGCTGCCCAGGGCAGGGGTGGAGTGCCCATCCCTGGAGGGATCTAAAACACCTTCCACTGCCCAGTTTGCTCCAAGCTCTGTCCTTGGACACTGCCAGAGATCCAGGGGCAGCCACAGCTTCTCTGGGCACCCTGTGCCAGGGCCTCCCCATCCTCACAGGGAACAATTCCTTCCCAATATCCCATCTAATCCTGCCCTCTGGCAGCTTAAAGCCATTCCCCTTGTCATGTCACGACATTCCCTTGCCCAAAGTCCCTCTCCAGGAAGGTTTAAGTAATACCATTTCCTTTAGGTAGGACGAACTGCCACGGCAGATGTTTCTGCTGACAGGGTTTTCACCCTCCTTTTGTTTAGGAGAAGCAGGTGAGGTGTGTAAGGGGAGCTCTGCTGGGCTCCAGCATTCCCAGAGGAGGAAGACTCTGGCTTGGCAGTCTCCAAGCGCCCTCTGGCGCAGACACAACCAGCAGCTCCAGCAGCTCTGCCGCGGGATTTATCCAGAGCATCCACCCAGGCGGATGTTAATGGGGCTGTTTGGGATTATGGAAAGGAGGGTGACACCCTGTCCTGTGAAGGCAGCACTCCTCAGGAGAGAGGCTTTTTGATCTCTGCTCCTTGTGGCCAGGGATAAAGCCCAGGGAACGGCTGGAGCTGTGTCAGGGGATTGGGATGGGTATCAGGGAAAGGTTCTTCCCCAGAGGGTGCTGGGCACTGCCCAGGCTCCCCAGGGAATGGGCACGGCCCCAAGGCTGCCAGAGCTCCAGGAGAGTTTGGGCAATGCTCTCAGGGGTGGGATTGTTGGGGTGTCTGGGCAGAGACAGGGGCTGGACGGGATGATCCCTTCCAGCTCAGGATATTCTGTGACACTGGATATTGGCACAAGGCTCATAAGACTGCTTCAGATTTTACCCAGATTTGTAGTGGTAAATGGGATTGGTCTGGTGGAATTGAGAGGATCAGCTGGTACCTGGATTGGAGTAGAGAAAGGCATAGATGGCTCTTCACAGACCATCCAGCACCCCAGCAGAAAACAGGAAGCTTGGAAAGAAAGAGGCATTTCCAGATAGCACAGAAAGATAAATTTGAGGTAACTAAGGGTATGAAATGTGGGTCAAGAGGGCAGTGAACAATAGTAAGAAATTTGCTGAGATGACTACAGCAGTGAGAAAGAGGGGAAATAAAAAAGCAATGGGAAAGATCAGCAGAGCCATTCTGGTTCGGCACTGAGAGCTTGATGGCCAGGTGAGATACATGAGGAGAAACATGCAGCCAGGTGGGGGAGCAAAGAATGACTAAGGAGGCACCAGGCAATGGATTCTGTCTGTCAGGGGCTGCAAACACAACACCCAGCATGGAGCTGAGCAGGAGTCAGAGCATCACTGATTCAGTGAGCTCTGCTGCAGGCAGGGATCCGGGCTCTCAGTGGGAGCATCTGAGAAATGAGGGAATGAAACGGAAAAGCCATCAGCTCCCTGGATACTCTGAAATACGAGCTGCAGCTGTAGCTATCTTTAGAAGCATGAAATATCCTGAGTGGGAAGGGAGTCACAAGGATCAGTCATCCAGTCCAACTCCTGGCTCAGGACACCCCAACAATCCCACCCTGTACATCCCTGGGAGCATTGCCCAAACCCTCCTGGAGCTCTGGCAGCCTTGGGGCCGTGCCCATTCCCTGGGGAGCCTGGGCAGTGCCCAGCACCCTCTGACAGAACCTCTTTCAGATCTCCAGCCTTCTCTCGGGTCCTGGCCCTGGAGGACTAGAGAAGGTTAACAAGTAGTCCATTTACACAGACCAGGGCTTGAAGGCTAGTTGACAGCATTGAGATTCTACTGAAATCTGCTGAAAACTCCTTGGGACAAGCTATTAAACATCTAATTCCTATAGCTCTGCAACACTAGTAGGCCGATTAATAAATTCATATGGATTCTTTAGTAGGAAAAAAAATATTTTAAACAAAAAAAGCTTCTGCTCACAGAAAAGAGGAAGGTTAAGATGGCTTAGCTTTAGCAGTAGCAGTGTTATTATCTAACTGCTGTGTCCCAGCAGGAGATCCTGTGGAAAACTGTGCCAAGATCAAGCATGGGTTACAAGAGCCCAAGTTTTCCTTCTAGTGATTTCTGCGAAACTCAAGTGTTTTGTAGATGCTAAGGGCCACTTTATAGGGGGTGGGATGTTGCTTGAGGTGTGGAAGCAACACCCCTTTGCCTGGCCTCTGCCTCGCTGCCATGCCAGCATGCCCAGGAAGCAGAGATGTGTGCTGAGCCAGAGGTTCCTGTGCTGCCCTGGAGCACACACAGACACGGAGGCCTGGGAGACTCCCACGGGAGCAGCTGCTGCCCAGACAGCTCCCTGTGCTCAGAGTGGGCTCACAAAGGGCTGTGGGAGCTCTCCCGGCCACTGCTGGCAAGCACAGCTCCTCCTCATGGACCTGACAAGGCTCTCCTGCCTCTCCACCAGCATTTCTTTGCATAAAATGTTCTGTGTGTGCTGCAAACAGTGAGGCTGCACTGGGAGAGGTGGGTGATGGTGCCAGCAGTGCCTCAAGGAGACAGAGTTTGCATAAGCAAAGGCTCCCTTATGTAAGAGTCTCGCTGTCAAAGCCAGGCCAAAACAGCCCTTTGCTTTTCTGTCATTCTTGACTCGGTGGGGAAGCGTCAATGCAAACATCCCTCCGCAGAGAGGAAAGGCTTGGAACAATAATCTACTGCAAAATGATACTCTCCAGATTTTAAAACACCTTCTGTTGGTCAGGGGCACTCAATGAAACATATCAAGCTGTGCTTGGCAAATAAAACCTAAAAAAACTCTAAAAGATAGCAGTATGGAGCCTGCAAAATCTTCTGGGCTGAAATAAGTGGTGGATTGGCAGCAGTGCCATGGCTCACACTTCCATGGATGTATCACAAACACTTAAAGCAGAGTCATGCTTGAACACTTTGGGCACAGGACCAGGATGCTATGGATTCAGGAATGTTAATGAGCTACTGCTCTGAACTGACAGACTTCTAGAAGAAGTCTCTTCCCATCTTTTTTCAGTGCCTGGAAGACCAGAGGCTTCAGTCTGTGTGTTGTTGACTTGACAGAGAGAAATACTTCAGTGGAATGTAAAGGAGCAGCACAGCTGGCTCCAAGCTTATTTAACATCCCCATGTTTATACTGTAATACCTATGGGACAAACAGTGCTGTGATACTATTAGTTCTTCTCTGTTTTATTTCCCTCAGAAATAAAGAATCACCACAATCTAAGGAGGCTGGAAAAAGGCCTATATAATCATTTCTCAGTGGGACACAAGAAGAAACAGAAATCAAAGCCTTCAGACACAGTTTCTCCAATGTGACCTGTGAAGCCTGGGTCAGCAGTTTTCAGTGTATAGAAAAGGAGGCTCAAGTTATGAGGCTCCCCTTTCTGAGCACAAAAATGATAAAATGAGGGGTAAAACCAAGCATCAGTCATGCAGCAAACTGGCAGTATTTCCCAGAAACTGAAGCAAATGCAAAGGAATTTGCTTTTAGGGTTAAGCATGTGTCGCTTAAATAGCAAATCTGCCACATGCTGCATCTGTTACAGCCTCCTTCAAACAAACCAGCTCTTTTCCTGCAGGGCTGAAGTACTTCCCAGCTTGTAACAAGGACAATTTACTTGGCGGCAGGTAGGCTAGGCAGATGTAACACTTCCTTTATGGAACATGCCATGGATCCCAGGAAATATCAATGTCAAGGTCACATGCAGCATGGCAGGAATCAGCACACAGGGGGCCCTTAAAGGCAGGACAGCACCAGACCAAAGTAAAATGATGGTTTCCTCCATGAGGGGAGTAACACTGAGAAAGGCAAAGAAAAACTCTTTTTCTCCATGACTGAAACCCACAGATGCTGAATCTCCCCAGGCTGTGTTGGGATAAAGGTGTCCCACAGAGCTCCATGTGACAGTGACACACCTCCTCCAAGGGTGTGCAGGACTCCCTGTGGGATCATTCTGCCTCCCAGCACAAACTAGCATCAAGCTCCACAACCACAGAAACATCCACTCCAGTCCTAGGGATAGCAAAGCTTAAATGGTCTTTCATTTCCAGATTGGTGTTTTGGATTCTCTCCCATTCTTCTACTCATGCAAGAAGAAAACCTCTTGTGCTTCACCTTCTGAATGTGTGATCCTTGGCCACACAGCTGTGACACAGACAATACTGTGCTCAAAAAGCTGCTCGGAGATGTTATTTGAATGCCAGGGAACTCTTAAGTTTAACCTGGAGAAGATTTTCATGCAAAAGACGTGGAAAATTCCCACAGAAGTAACTAAAAGTCAGTTATTTTCCTCTTAACTCCGAGCTGAAGTACCTCCTGGGCAATCACTTTCAATATGCAGAAGCTGTGTCCAAGGACATAATAAAATAAATCCTAGGAATGCCAATGGCTTTAGAAACCTAGTTGGTGCCTGAAGCAGGTAACTGGTGTGCTCTTACAGCATAGATGGTGACATACTTTGCTCTCATACTTTGGAGCTTGAGTTGCCTCTGGTGCTGCTCTAATCAGTTTTCCTCTGCAGGAAAAAAATTAAAATAAGGTATTTCTGTGGAAGAGCCTTTTCTCCAAAAGCAGAGGGAAGAAAGCAATGTTCAGAAATGTAACCTGTGGGGCAGCATGAGTGCTTCTGACAGGGCTAAGACAAAGACACTCTGTAAACTACAAAACCCTTCAGTCCTGCCACAAGCCCTTCAGACTTACCTGTAAACAATATTTACAGTATGGGTAACGATGTGTTTATTCTATTATGTACCTGACCAGATAAAGAGGAAACAGAGCCTTTGCAAACACTTCCCAAGAGTATTTATTAGTCAGGACTGATCTGTGTCAAAGCATGACTTAATTCATACCTCCAATGGTATTTCATCACAGTGCAGCTGCACAAGCCTCTGTTCTCCCTGAACACATCCTTGATATGCCAAGGCAGACTTTAGCACACACACTTTTATTCACATCCATCAGTTCCTGCATTTGTTTGGATTTGAGCACAGGAGTTCAAGTTTTGTTTTCTCTGCCCCAATCATTTGAAAAGTTTCTTTCTTTTCTTCCTCCACTGTTTATTATCCACATCTTCGGTATCATCAGGAGGCTCTGGCATTACAAAGCCATCAGTCATTTTATAGTAGACTATTGTGGAGTCTGTCTCAACTATGGCCAAGGTAACTGACAGCAGGGTGTCGGGATCCTCTGGAGGGAGAGAGGCTTTCTTCAGTATTTCCCTTAACCTAGGAGAGGAAAAAAAAAACAATTAGAAAGGAATCAACAACCACCTACGATGGCACAAAGGCAGAACAGCACCATTTTTATTCAGCCTGTTTTCACTCAGCAAACTCGTCTCCACTAAAGCGACCATAATATCTATTCTAATAACAATCCAAAGTTGTGTAATCAAGGAAAAAAGAAAATAACAGAAACAGTTACACACATCTCTGCTGGAAATGGCTCAACACATGCTTCTAAGCTCTGTTTAGGTGTGCCCGTGCCTCGGCCATCCCTCACCCACAATCCCAGCACAGCAATCTCTACTGGCCTTGTTTTCAGCAGACTTATATAAGAAATCTAATTAAGTAACACCTGGTGTTCAATTGGAGAACTGAATAATTAAGACTTGTTCCATTTGCAGAGGTAAGTCTTCCAGTCCCTGTGCCACAGGTCTCTGCCAGACTGTGGAAGGCCCAGGAGCCCAAGCCAGGTTTCTCTACCTCCCTGTCTAGACTAGAAGCCACAGGACTAATGCTCTTCTTCAGAACAGTCAGCCCAAATAATGTCTTCCTTAAAAGCTCAAGACAAAGTTATGCAATTTTTCCTGTTTAGCTTATTTTAAGAGTAACATGCCAGTTACTTTACGGTTCAGAGCTCAGGACAATGTTGATCCCTGGAGTCCCTGCATTCCTGGTCTGACTGGGGAGCAAGTTCTGAAGGAGTGTGGTGACCAGAGACAGACCCTTCCCCCCACGTCAGGTGCAAGAGGACTCCTCTGAGATTGCTGGGACAGGTTACATTCCAGGGGGCGTTCAGCTGTGCACCAGGATTAAGCAGTCCTAGCTTCATGCACCCTGGAGAGCTCACCCAGCAGAGCACAGGCAGCTCGGAGGCCAGGCAGTACAGCTGAAAACAGGGCTCTCTCTAAAGGAAGCAGCTTTCAGACTTCAATCACCATCTTCGCTCAGAACCCCTTTGATCCTCTAATAAAAGCCAAATGGAACGTGGCAGAGAATGAGCAGCAGCCTGGAAAGCCTCGCTGTTAAACCCATGACCTCCTTAAGGACCCATCTGTGTTCTGAGCTGTGCATAATCCAGCCTGGTAAACTCAGGAGGGCCTCTCCTCCTGCCTGCACTGCTGGCCCAGACACACAGCAAGGCAACACAACACATTTACTTCATGCCACAGAGATACCATGGCTGGGAAAAGCACTATCCCAGCCCTCCCTCATCTGCACATTTCCTAACAACACAACAAATACGGTGAGAGAGACTGTGCTGGCTGCTGGCACAGGAGAGAACTGTGAGAGACTCCTTCAGGTAATGGGACATCTACTCCAGCGCTCACTGCCACCTCAGCAGGCTCTGTCTGCAGGTTTATTTGGCAGGTAACTTACTCTGTGCCCTGAACCTCTGGCTCCTGTCACTTCCAGGCCCTGTGCAGAGGTACCCCAGCACTACAATGTCCTGCCAAAGCCCTGGCAGGGGACAAGAGCCTGGGAAAAGATCACAGATCTCCTTCCTGACACATGCAGAGAGCAAGAATCAAAATGCCACATGCAGAATCATGAAATTATTTGGGCTGGAGGGGACCTTAAAGTTCATCCAGTTCCATCCACGGGCAAGGACATTTCCATTATCCCAGTTTGCACCAAGCTCTGTCCAACCTGGCCTTGGACACTTCCAGGGATGGGGCAGCCACAGCTTCACTGGGCAGCTGTGCCAAAGCCTCTCCACCCTCAGCAGCCAAGTGTCTGGAGAAAGCTCTGAGCTGGCAGAGACCCTGTGAGGAAAGAACTATCCATGAAGCAGTGGACAGTGATCTCTCTTTCTCCTGTGAATGCAATAGAGAATTAATAATAAAATGCCAAATTAAAGGCCATAGTTACTCAGGAGAGACATTTTGGGAGCCAAAGAAAACAACTTGTCTTGAGTGTGGATGATGCTGTATCGAAGAGCAGATTCAGGCAGAGGCCTGGATTCACCTGTCAGCCAGGGCAGAAGTCCCTTCCTATTTTCTTTAATTCCTGTCACTGGTTTTCCTCATAGTCTATAAGGAGGAGGGATGGAACAGTGAGGTCTTCGATCTACATTTCTGATACTCATGATTTCTTCTTATACTGCCAAGCACAAACACTTGAGACTTTATTTTCCCCTATTTAGCAACTAGGACTTTGAAGATGCCCCATGACCCCAAAAGCAGCCAGGTCCTGACAGATTAATGACATTTCTTCTTCCTTTTCAGGAGACAAGAGTTCCAGGATTTATGTAAGGAGCACAAAGACGTGCCATTGCATCAGGATGATCTGTTAACTCTGCTATCCACAGATGAAGAATGACAACTGCAAATACACCCTCTTCCCCTTCCCCTCTCCCTCCACACAGGCAGCCCCAAGACAAGGGCTCTCATTCATGCATACCACAGTAGCCACAGTGCACTGCAGCCCATCTGCAACATGGTGAGAGGCTATCTTTTAGAGGGATAAACTTTGGAATTCAGGAAGTCTGTGTCAGACACCATCCCTTGCCCTCCTCCCCTGAAGGCGTCCCCAGCAGCCTCTGTGTCCAGCCTGATCACAACGTACCCCTGCACCAGCAGACACTGGAAAGAAGTCATGGAGCCTCTGATTTTACTGTGCTTGCTGCCTGCCACAAGCAGGAAGATGAAATATTGCAGGAAAGGTATGGCTTTTGTAATCCTTTTAATGCATCAAATACTGTCTCTGGAAAAATAAAGAAAGCATGAAGCCTTGATGGTCTTCTGAAATTCAAATAATGCACGTTGCACATCCTAATCGAGGCAAGAACCCTTTATTTCAAGGCTGCCCATCTCACAAACAGCTGCAGTCAATGATGGAAATAAAGTCCTAGGCAAGAAGCCCATGTGGTAACACACCCCAAAAGAGCCAGCTGCTTTACATTACCCAGTTAATGGCTATCAATAAGCTGCTTAGTGACCAGTACAATCTGCTACACCATACAGGTGATGACAACCATAAAAGATGAATTTGCTTCAATAAAAGTGGATTTAATGTTTCTGAAACTGTCATGCATCAGTGGAACAGAGGAATTCAGTGCATCCAGCAGTCTGGCAGATTCCAACAGCCTTGACCACCTACATTCCCCAGCACCCTGAGCAGCCTTTCCCAGAGTCACAGCTGTGTCAGGACACACTCTGGAACTACTGGTAACTGATGGAACACTGATACCAAGGGGCCCATGATCACTCTGGGCTTGGTTCTCCAGCTGTGCTCCAACAGTGTGAGCCCTACAGAAGCTGTGGGATCAAGCCTTTGGCATGGACTGGCTCTCTCTGGGTCCTCCTTTTCCATAGGAATTCCAGCAGGCCCACTCCACTGTCTGCACAGCCAGTTTTCAGCAGAATGGAGAGACTTGACACAAGAAAAGGTGCAGCTGAGAAACAGCTCCTGCTGTTTTGCAGGGTCTCAGTAAAAGCTCAGCTGCACGTTCACTCAAATCCAGATCTGCTCCCACCAGGCCATATCAAGCAGGACAAAGCCCTCATTTTCCACCCAGGAAGCAAACTCACATTCACCTCATGCTCGAGGAGATGCAAAGGATTTCACCTCAAACACTGTTATCCAAAGAGCTGGCATTTCTAAAACACTTTGTATAGAAAAAGGGCTTAGAAAAGGCTTTCCAGTTATCTACAGACTAGAGTCAGTAGGGATTGCTTTTTTCTACCAAAGAATTAGTCACAGGAGCAGGTTTAACTTACTTAACTTTGTTCAAGGAGCACTGCAGCTAAGGGAACAGCACTAGCAATGTCATCCTGCATCTGTCATTGCTGCTGCAATCAAACTTAATGATGGCAGTGAACTGACCCGGTCTTCTATTACTGTGGCAATTAATAGCTTTAAAATAAAACAAACTCCAAAACAAAACAAGAAAATCCATACAAACCCATCCAGAGAGCAGAGGGGAAGGTTGCATCCTTCCCCCATCTTAATTTTGCACTACGTAGGCCCTCAACACCCATCAGAAATCTGTGCTGTTTCCCAATATCAGCTCCTAACAAAAGAACACTGCCCTTTCTCTGGGAGCAAGAGCCAGGTGTACAGCTGCTGACCCTGAGCTTCCAACTGACTCTGCAAAAACCACCCAAGGGCAGCACCATAAAGAACTCAAGCAGCAAGTTCTGTGATGAACAAAAGAGCATTTCAGAGCACATCCCATGCAATGCCTCTGTGAAGCAGCGTCCCTCTGCAAGCTCAGGGCAGTTTTATGGAGGTGGCATAGAGCTCCACTGAGCTGAAATGGAACTACTGCCTTCCATCCCATAAAAGCCAAAGGCTTTCAATCTGCCCTTTATACTTGGATGAATAATTCCTTGCAGGCTTGGCCAGCCTGAACAGCTCCCTCCCCTGCTGGCCAGGCAGGGCTGCAGAGTGCACACAAGTTGGTCTCTGTGCCACTGCAGAGATCATTACCCCAGGCACTGGAGCGTGCCATTGTCCCAGCCTGGGCCGGCACCATGGCACAGGAACCTCCCAGAGAGCACAATTCCTTGGATTTAGTCAGCACTGCAAACTTTAGCACTGCTCACCATCAGGAACGCTGCTCCAGACCCTGCTGCAGGGCAGGCAGCATTAACCCAGTGCCTTGAAATATGTGGGAAGGAGCACATGGGGCTGAGAGGAGGTGTAAATGCACACCACTGTTCCTGGGGATTTGTTCCCAAAACACACAAACAGAGAATGCTAGAAGAAACTCAGTTGTTGTAATGGAAAGAAAAAAATAAATGCAAATAAAACACTACATGCCACACTGGTCAGGAGAAGGAATTGAAGCCCCGAGGAATATAAAAGATCATTTTCCATGGAAGTTCAAGAAGAAAACAAGAGAAACCACACAAAAAGGAGGCATCAAAGTTCAGCAAAGTTCTCCAGAACACACTTACTACTGGATGTTCAACCACAGTACTGCATAACCCACTCTGCTGTGGGAGCTGCAATCTTATTTAAAATATTAAATTTTTAAAATTAAATAAAAATACTAATAAAGAGCTTACATTTAGAAGCCACTAATTATATTTTCAATGTGTGAATTACTGCATGAGTAAATTATGCTTTTAACAAGGGAGTTACTGACAAAACTGTGAATAGGATGCAAGATGCATATCACACTTCCAGTGCTTTAAAATAACAGGATTTTTCAGTTTATAGCAAGATTTATTTCACAGTCTACAGACTTTGAAGACCGTAAATTCCAGTCCTCAGATTTTCTTCTCAGGATGCTTATCAGCTTTAAAACAAAACATTTATGTATTGTTTTCTTCTTAAGTAAGTTAGCATTTTAACAGAATAAGCCTTTCCCAAACTTCACAGGTCTCCATGACCTCAGGCAACTTCATCCTTCATTTACAACACTTGTACACAAAACACAGAGCAGTGACGTGCCATTTAATCTGACAGTTTATCTGCAACATTCTGCTTAGACAGAGTTATTTGTCCAGGACAGACAGTGCCCAATTCTATTACATCTGGGACCTAACTCCCTGGTCCCTGAACGCTCAAGGCTTTCCAGACTATCTAAAAATCCAGCTGCCAACACTGTGAGCTCTCCTAACTTGCTGAGCTTGGTTTACGTGAGTTATTTCTGCCAGCTCTGAAGCAGCACTCCCAGGATTCACTGCTTCCCCCACAGTGGGGAGCCACAGTTCTGGAATGGACGAGGTACTTGGCATGCACTGAGGTGTTGTAGTGAGCAGCAAACACACCCCAGCCTATGCACCTGCAAACTCCTTCCACAAGCACCAGTCCCTGCTGAATTCAGAGGCTCCCCAAGCCTCAGCCAGCTCTGTGTGGGTCACAGCAGTCCAAGACAGACAGAAATTGCATCGTATTCACCAGGGCTTCACTCACAGGAGATCCAGCAATCTTCATCTGAAGAATACACAGAGCACAAAGCCACTTCTCAACACTCTGCTCCATAGCCCATAATTCTGTCATTTAGTGGGCTGCTGTGTAGCCCTACCCTGCCACAGCTGGACGAGCAGCTTCCACCCAGCTCTGCAGAAATGGACAGTGAGCTTAGGAAGCAGAACAGCTTTTGCCTTCAGCACTTATCTCATTATGTCCAGTTTGAGCACTTGTCATGCTCAAACTGGACATAATGAAATTTAGTAACAGGCTAAAAAACATTGAATAGGTTTTAATTTTTATAGGGCACTCATATTTGTCATTTGCCTAGGTGTCCTGCTGGTAATTTCCACAGCAACTTTCCTGTGGCCTTTTAAGGACACACTTCTCAGTGGCAGCCAAGTTGGGAACTCCATGAGACACCTGGGAAGGCAGAGCTTGGCTGACATGGATTTCAAATAGAGAACCACCACTATATTTCTCCACAAAACCAAGCCCACAAAAGTGACTGACTAATATTGGCAAAATGTGAGATCTTTTTTAGCACATACGTAGTACTAAAATCCATTATTTTCCAGTGAATCACTTTCTTTCTTTCTTCTACCAGTAAGAAAAACAGAGCAGAATGAAGATGGTAGTCTGATTTCAAGGTGTCACTTCCAAACCCTACCGCTTAAACAAGGAAGTGCTGCCCATAAATGCTGCTGTTACTGGCTTCTTTTGCAATTAGCACAATTCCAGGCCCAGAATAGAGACAGAACATTTTCACCTTCCCAAATCCCTCCAAGGGCTTATTTTCAACTAAGCAAGCTGCATTCACTTGTACTCATACTTCCCCCCTGCTTTTAGCAGGTAACACAAAACCACAAAGTGCTGCTTTCAACAAAATGCAGATGCACATTCAACACCACAGACACAAGTGTTGTACACAAATACAACCTCCCAGCCTGACAACATCCATGGCTATTGAACACATACAGGCCTTTATGGACACACCTGGCACTGCAGCTGGGATTCAGCTCATTTTAGTGACAACACACCCTGTGTCATTGCTCTGCAGCAAACCCTGGTTACAAACTGTACTTTTAATCAATGTGATGCATTCACGCTTTGCCTCTCCACCACACATCCTTCCAGTACTGGATTCCAGACACTCCGGTGCCAGAGGCAGAGCAAACAGCATCACCACAGAACAAACAAGTGCAGAGGCTCCCCATGAAAAGCTCCAATGACACAGAATAAGATAGGACATGCATGCAGTGGAATATCTGTCATTAAAAATCAATCAGAACGTACTCCTAGCCTCTACCCAATGCCAAGAATCCAAGTTTTCAGCCCAGGTGGAAACACACTATATTAACCAAGCACAACAGCTCAGCATGTAGGTGGAATTCCTCAAAGATCTGACATGCTCACTGGCTGCCTTCTATTTCCACCTAAAATCCTGTCTGAGCTGAGAGCTGCAGCATGTCCCTTTCATTCACACACACACACACACACAGATCTGCTTGCAGACAGGCTGAAGGACACCCAGCATTTCACCCTGCAAGGCGCCTCAGCAGCTCTCCTCTCCTGTGGAGATCACATCACCAAGCCCCCAGGAGTGACTGACCAATACTTGCAAATACAGTATTTTTTTCAGCACAAAAACAGTACTAAACCCCATCAATACCTAGTAAAAAATTTTCTTCCCCCTCACCCAGCAAACAGCAAAATTATGATAAAAGTCTGTTAGCAAGATATTGATCTGTTGCTGCTAAATTCCAAAATAAAAAGCAAAAGCATCACTCCTAGAGTGCACACACACATCTAATAAGTGCAATTAATTAGCCACCTACCACTGTGTCAGGCTGCTGCCCACAGAGCAAGAGGAAGCAGCAAAAAACACTAAGATTTTTAGAGCCAGCCCTGAGCCAGCTCCCAGCAAGAGTGGGAACAGAAGAAATTGAAAAATGTACAACCATGTGATGCCACTGAAATAGTTCAGATCTTCAGAGTCATCATGGCAAACACCAGTCAGACAGGGCAGCCTTTATCAGAGAGTAAATCAGACCCTGTGTCTGAGGCTGCTCTAGGGGCCAGTTAAAAGAGAAGTGGAAGTTTCCTAGGCTGTAGATATCTGTAATGTAACAAATTCATGGCTGTGCTGTCTTCTGCTTGAAGAATTGCTCTTGCATGTGTGAGGAAATCAAGCCAAAAATCACAGGCACATGAGACTCTAGATGTAAAGTGAGAGGAGTTTCCTGTTCAAAGTAGCCAAATTACAGGTTGAAAACAAAAGCAAAGCAAACCATACAAGGCTTATCCACAAATCTGACAATAAAAAAAGCTGATTCTTAGGCAGCTCCAAGAGGATTTCTTTCTTCTTAGGTCCTTTCAAGTCCAGCAACGCAGAAAGCATCATACATTTCCCAGAGTACAAAATCAGCACAGGAATGTTCAAAACATAAGCTGTGAAGGCCTTGTGCTCTAACCTTGTCTCTCAAACACATACTTTGGTGTCCACTGTTATCTCCTAGCACATATGCAACTCCAGACAACAGGAAGTGTTTATCAGTGGGCATCAGTTTCTGCTTGACCTCCAGGAACCACTTCCAGACAGGGACAGGCAGAGACTGATGCGAAGCTGAGCTTTCCTTAATGTTCCAAGCTGCCTGTGTGTCTGCAGAACCCAAAATAACTCTGCTTACAGGCTGAGAGGCTGCTTTCCTCTGACATTCCTCTATTTCCTCCTCCTTCCCCTCTTCACCAAGCCACCACCAGCCTGTACAATGTACCTGTGCCCCGTTTTCTGTCCGAGGTAACCCGAGACAAGCACTGAGCACGCCCTCACCTCTCGTGGCTCATCAGGATGTGTGCAGGCACTGGCACCATCACCTGGAGCCCCTCCTGCTCCCTGGCACGGGCATGCAAACACACCAGCTGCAGCTCTGCCACGCCCACCGGCTGCACCTCATGCCAGTTCCTCCCTAGAAAGGTTCGTGGGGGATGAGAGGGGCAGAACACAAAACACAAGTTTTAATCAGTCAAATAAAAAATGCGGTATCTAAGTTAACAGCTAAGGTTTTCTTTTCCCTCCCTCTCCTTCTTTTCCCCCTTTCCTTCACAGGAAAATTCCATTCATCTGCCAAATTCCCCTCCTGAGAAGCAATCCTGCTAAAGAAATCCAAGGAGCAGGAGCAGCCTGCTGGCTCCAGAGCTGCACTGAGGGGTGGTGAAGTGATCTGTCTGACAAAGCTGCTCTGCAAAAGGCAAAAAGAAGATAAAACCATGCAGCTTTAGTCACCTTTAGAGCACGCTGATCTGTGAAGCAGCAGGTGCTAAAAGCATGGTTAATGATCATACACAGCTCTAACCTCCTGCTTGAAGGGATAAGGATGAAGTTTTTGCTGCAGAACTACAGAAATCTTCTTTTGAAGACTGTTAAGGCATTTTCTTCAGAGGTGTAACAGCAACAGAGGCAGCAATTCCTAGACTGGAAAATCCCTCCCTTCCCTGACCTTGAGAAGCACCAGGCTCCAAGCAAAACTGAAATATTTTTCTTAGGCTGGCTGGCTGCCTACTCACAGTCCCTTTTCAATAAAGCCAACTTGGAAGAAGCCAGGCAGAAGTTTATATATCACATAACTCTGCTGCACTCTGAGCAGACACCAGCAGACTACACTGGATTTCACAGGACCATTTTGGCCAGAAAAGCCCTCCAAGATCACGGAGTCCCACCAGTGACCTGACACTGCCAGCTCCTCCACCAAGCCATGGCCCTAAGCACAACACATACAATTTATTATCAATTACTACAATGGTTATAAACTACTGCTACCACACTTGCAAATTATCTTCTTTGCTAGAGGAACCACTGCCCTTTCCAGAAAACAGGCCAGCACACAGCAGCCATGTGCTAAGTGGTGACTTTTGTGAAACACTATGATTGAGTAACTTCACATTTCACACTATGATTGAGTAACTTCATTTCAATCTGCAAGTGAGCACTTATTACAAGCTCAACCACTGAACTTGTCACTTCACCTTCCTACATTTCTTTTCCTCCCCCTACTCCTCTTTTGCTTTCATTTCCATGCTGACTCCTTTTCCCTGAACACCTGCACCTGGAAGTGCTGGATGAAACGGGCCCTCATCTTTGCACAGGCTCCAAGGAGGCAGAGAATAGAAACTTCCAGCACAAAAACTCTCAAAATGGGCACCAAGGACTTGGGAAGGCCCTGTCCCAGTGCAAACAATGAATTTAACAGCTACTCAGGGCAAAGGCATTAGCTGGGATACAGTCACTTCCCCCCTTTACCTTCCAGGAGATCCAGGTACACCAAAAAGGCAGCGTAGACTTGAGTGCTGTCAGACACATCAAGTGACATCATTTCTGTGAACTGAGACCCAAAGAGGAACGTTGATGAAGAAAAGCACAGGTTAAACTGAGAATGCACACACCATCCCTCCAGCCAGCACAGCCACTGGAGGTTCAAACCAGTCTGAAGGCGATCAAAAAGCAGGAGTTGTTTCCTGACTATCTCAAAAGCTCCTTTTCCTGCATTCCCCATATTTTAGCACTTTAAAAAAGCAAGCAAAATAAACAAACACAAGAGGAATCATAACTATTTCTGGAACAGCTCTAGCTTTGTGGAATTTTACCTATGTTGGGTAAATAATTGTACCTATTTTTGCTGCAACACATCAATGTAAGACGACGGCCAAATTAAACAGCTCCATGTTTTCGGTGTGGTAAAAATTAAGATGGAGTCAAAGTTTAAGGCATTTACGTTTCCCAGCTGGGATCCCACGATTTATAACCTCCGCCCCTGCCGGCGGTGGCATTCCCCCTCGATAATCCCAATATCTGGGCACCTCCCCGCAGAACCCTCCTGGGGGGACCCCACGTGCACCTCGAGAGCCGCGAAGGGGGAATCCTGCGGGGTCCGGCCGGGACAGCGGGACCCCCGAGAGCCCACGGGACCCCCGAGAGCCCGAGGGACCCCCGAGAGACCGAGGGAACCCCGAGAGACCGAGGGAACCCCGAGAGACCGAGGGGACCCTGAGAGACCAAGGGACCCCCGCCCCGGCCTACCGTGGGGTGAGCCGTGATCCAGTTGCCGCCAGCCGCCCCCGACCAGCTGCCCTGTGTCCCCGAGGCCCTCCCGGCCGCGGAGGAGCCCTGGCCCGGATCGGTACACCCCTGGTCCCCCGGAGCCGGGCAAATGCCGCTCCATCCCGGCCCGGCCGCCGGCTCCATGCTGGCCCGCCTGTGTGCAACGCGGCTTCACTCCGGGCGGCGCCGCGCAGCCCAGCGCTCCCCGGAAACTGCCGCACCGCGCCGGCCGTTCCGCCGCCGCTCCGTTCCTACCTCGCCGCCCCTTCGCCGCGGCCAAAGGCGCCGCAACAAAACATATATATATACATAAACATATATTCCTCATGTATTCCTTTCACAGTCCATTCTCCTAAAGGCTCCAAAGCGTTATCAATCTGCAGTGTCCAGAGCTTTTCTAGACTACCTTCAAGGTACTGCCATTAAAAGCAGCTTGGGCTGCTTCACTAGAAATATCTCTGACTTTGCCTAATGCCAAATGTCCCAGGTCTGGCGGATCAGCTCCATCTGCCGCAGTGACTGTTCTGATGAATTTCAAACAGTGGCTATTCTGTAATAAAGCATCAATGAAAATTGGTCTGTATGTATGTAACACGTAAATTGTATGTGGTTTGTAGGCACAGGAAGTCATATTTGGGCCAATCTAATTCAAGGAATTTTGTGGTAAAATGAGCAGCCATTCTGGCAGCTTAAAAAGTATTGTGTTAGCCAGCACTTCAGTTCCCTGGGCACAGAATAGCTAGATGGGATTAAAAAATCCAGTCTCCAAGACTTTCATGGAAGAGTTGGCAACAGTGGTTCACTCAGCTGCTGGGAAAATAATTGGATGGATTTGAGTTCTTAGAGGTGAAGAAGCAAGTGAAAGGAGATGGATCCACATCAATCTCTAGATGAGTCAATTTACACCAGCAGGATGGAACCTCTGTTTTCCTCAATGTGGGAAACAATTTAGAAGAAATCTGCCTCAGAGAGAATTTGTCACGTGCCAAACCGAGGGATTATGCCTCTGCCAGAGACAGCTGTCATAGCTGGAATCTCCTTGTTTGGTGTAGATATTTAGAGGAGGCTGAAACAAATGGCTTAAATTGATTTCTGTGGGACTTACATCTGCAAAAAGCCGTTTCTTCCTCAAAGCTAAAATATTTCACCACATAGTGGCTCATTGTCTTGTCACAGCAGGATGGAGTCTGGGCTTAAAAAAACCCCACAGGACGTAATTTTGGCCACCAATAAAGAAGTCAGAATGAGTACAGATTTCTTTGTAGGTGGACATGAAGTCATACACATTTACAGGTGATGGGATGACACGAATTGTCAGGTAACTGTTTCCCTGAGCTCTCCAAACTTTGCCCCAGCTGTGTGCAACTGGGAGTGAGAGATGCAGCTGAGCTGACTCCTTTCTCTTCTGCATGGAAGAACAGCTCATGTCTCAGGCTTCTGCTGCTCTCACTCCTTTGTGCTCCACGGCAGCCACCCAGCACAGGGGCTGTGTGAGCGAGGGAACATCACTTTGGAGAGCGAACCACTGGCTTTGGGATGCTGCTGGATTCTTTTCGTTTGCCCCCAGCAAATCCTTATGGCTCTGATGCTGCTCACAAAATAAAAAGAAGAGAGGAGTCTGCAAAGAGCTGAAGGAAGTTTAGATTTCACTGAGAACATCAAGAGCGGCACAGGGTAAAGGCACACAGAGTTCTGGCAAAAGCAGGCAGACAGGGGGCTTATTTCTGCTGAAACATCCTAAAATCGGGACTGTGACCCAGGCTGAGTGTCCAGTGGATGGAAAACGCCAGCTCCCAGCCCTCCCCATCAAGCACAGTTTGGCAGCGGAGGAATTCCGTGCGTGTGGATGGGGCTGGCTCCTGTGAAACTCTAATCACCCTCACTGGCTGCAGGGCTGCTCCTTCTATTTGGATAATGAATCCAAGCATAAAAGCAACATGTGGCAAACTAACCATCACAGAAAAGCCTCATTAATGTATCATTCTAGAAGGACAATTATAAAGGCATCGTGAAGGGCAAACAGGAGGAACACATTTGCACTAATTGTTCAGGAAGATGAGTACAAATTGAGAGAATTTCTCAAATTTTAGTGCAGGTGATTCTGTGACACCTGGAGATTCTTTATTGAAGTTTCCTAGAATGATCCTTTTTGGGAAGTCATCTGCTCAGGAAACTGAGACAATATAATTTGGTGTATGTGATAAATTATGTTCTGTAAGCAAAGAGGAGCAGACATTAACTCTATATATAATGTGTGTGTATATTTATATATACACTACCTGGATGCAAGAGATTCCCAGTGGGATTATGGATAATTAAACAACTGTTTGCTTGCTAAAGGTTTCCTCCTTTTTAAGTGTTGCAAGCACGCAGCCGAGAGCAGCACCTGCTCAAAGTCCACCTTGGAGAAACTTCCTACTCACAATAAAACCCAAATATGCTGTGATGGGGCCCTTAATTAGAGATTTCATCTTGAAAAGGGTCTAGCATGCCCAAATTCTATTAACTTCTAAGAGAACTGTGATTACTATGCCACTTTTAAGACCATGACCCAATAATTTTAATTGTTGGAATATGTTTTATGCCATTGATTTACTTATGGGAACATTTCCATGGCGGGTAAGTCAATGAAGCACAGGGAAAATCTTCCCTGTATTTCCTGTCTTCAAAGAAGAGGTGCAGAGAAAGCTGGGGTTGTTCAGCCAGGAGAGGAGAAGGCTCCAGGCAGACCTTCGAGCCCCTTCAGGGCACTTCTAAAAAAGAGCGAGAGGGACTTTTTAGAAGGGCAGATAGTGATAGGACAAGGGGAACATCCCTAAACTGACAGAGAGTACATTTCGATTGGATATTAGGAAGCATTTCTTCCCTCTGAGGGTGGGGAGGCCCTGGCACAGGCTGTCCGGAGAGGCTGTGGCTGCCCAATCCCTGAAGTGTCCAAGCCCAGCTTGGATGGGGCTTCCACCTGGGGCAGTGAAAGGTGTCCCTGCCATGGCAGGGGGTTGGAATGAGGATGTCCTGAAGGTCCCTTCCAACCTAAGCCTTTCTATGACTACAATATTAATCTTCCAGCTGCGTTCCAGCTGGAACAGGGCATCCCTCCTGCAGCGTGGGATGGGTGTGGGGTGTGCGGCTGCTGCCTAGGAACATTTGTTGCCACGGATGTTTTCCAAAAACGTCCTGATATGGAAGCTCAAAGTTACTTTAATTCCCTACTTGTGTGGGAAGGATGAGGGCGAGATCTTCACGTAAGCATCGAACAAAGGGACATCTCAGCCTTAGCAGCAACACTCCGAAAGCCTCTTTTAAAACCCAAATCTCGGGTGGAGAAACGCGGGCTTTGCAGCTGTTACCGCGGGTGCTGAGCAGCCGCGCTGACCGCAGCCTGCCGGGCTCGGGGCTGGCACCGGCTCCCACCCGGGGCCGCGGCGGCAGCGCGGGGTGCGGGCGGTGCCGGGGGGCGGCAAGCGGGGCTCGCAGGGCGGGCGGCGGCGCTGCTCAGCTCCTCCTTCCCCTTCTCCCTCCTCCGTCCTCTCCCTGCCCCTCCTCCTCCCGCGTTCCCTGCGCCGGAGCCCGCTCTGCCTGCCGGCGGCTCGGCGGCTGCCCCTCGCCCATCATGGCTGCGAGCGCGCCGCTGCTGCTGCTGCTGCTGCCGCCGCTGCTGCGCGGCTGCGGGGCCGCCCCCGAGCCGCCCGAGCCGCCCGAGCCGCCGGGGCCCGAGCAGCCCGCGCTGCCCGAGTCGGCGCTGCTGCAGCCCACCGTGCTGCTCGCCATCCTCGCCCGCAACGCCGCGCACACGCTGCCGCACGTCCTGGGCTGCATCGAGAGGCTCCGCTACCCCAAGAGCCGCATCGCGCTCTGGTAAGGCCGGGGCGCTGCGGGGAGAGGCGGCTCTGCGGGCGGCGGGACCGGGGAGCGCCGAGGGGCAGCGGCTGCGCCCGCCCCAGAGCCGGGGCTGTGCTGTGGTGGTCGGGGAGAGCTCGCCCCCCGTTCCGGGATCCCCCCGCGTGTGGGGAGCGCGGTGGCTCTGCCGGGAGCCGCAGGGAGATGAGTTATCCCAGCAAAGCTGGCCTGGAGCCTGGGAACATTCAGCGCCGGAGCATGTGTCCAAATCCACAGGCACGGAGAACTCCGGCCGGCTCCCGGCTGGTAAATCCCGGGCTTTGTGGGAGCTGGTGGGGATGTTCCAGGGCTGGAGAGCGGGCGGGCTGGGTAGGTGCTGGTGGGCATTGAAAGGAGCATTGTTGCCAGGCTGGAGGCTGGAAGATGGATTAAAAGATGTATTCAGAAATCGCAGCATGGGGGCAGCTGCGGCGGTCATACAGGGGTCGGGATGGGGGAATTGGAGCAGTTTGGGAGCTGGTCAATCTGCCTTTGCACGGAGACAAAGAAATAAAATAATCTTTCAACTTGACCGAAGTGTTGGGAGGAACAGGATCGCTTGGAAGAACCCCAAACAGAGTTTCTTTTTTCTCTGTAGAGACTGATCCAAAGTTTACTGAAGTCTGTGGTGAGACTCCTGTTAACTTAAAAAGTCAATAAAGTTTCGTTTTACTTTCAGGGGGCGTGGGGAGGACCTGCCCCCCAGTCACATCATTGAAGTGTCATTAAACAGATGTTTCTGTGTGTGCTTCAGTGACATGGCTGTAATTTGTCTCCAAGTACTGGGCTCTGCATAACGACAGCGCATGGATCTTCTTTTTTTTCCCCCCCCCCCCTTTTCGTGTTGCAGATGTACAAAGCAAGTTGTGCTATTGGGCCAAATTCGGGGTGCCACACAAGTGTGTGGAATCACAGGCTGGTGTGTGGCAGTGGGTAATTTCACATTCGTCTCTGTGTAGATCTGTGACTCTTCATTCATTTGTATCAGTAGGAATTTTGCCAGTTGAGATTTCCTCATAGCATATGTGTATAACAACAGATATTATCAGACCCCACATGGCCTGTGATTCAGCTGAGCTTGGTGTTTATAAAAACTTGTGGGAGTTGTAAGTGCAATCCTGATCACCAAAGCAGAGTGACATCCCGAAATGCCTCTTGCTGTACAAGCTCAAAGTAAGTTTTGTGGCAGGGGGTTTAAGTCCTGCAGGTAATTGGTTGGCTCTACAACTTTTTCTGTACATTACTTGTATTATCCTCACTAGACTTAAGGTCTCTGCAATATTGTGTGAAAGTATTTGTGGGGACTTACTTTAACCTAGCTTAAAATACACTAATGTTCTTATAAGAAATCACTCCCTTTATAAGAGGATTGCACACAGACACAAGGCATGGCTAAGCTGGAAAATCTGCTGATGAAAATGTCAAGATGTATAAAATGAGAGTGACTAAAATTGTCACAGCCACTGGAAGAGAAGTTCTGAGGATGCTCTGAGTTGCCACAGGGAGTGAGAGGTACCTGTGGGATGGCAGTGGTTCCTTGGAGAGGTTTAGTTCTGCTCCTCAATAAGACTTGAGCTTTTCCAGAGCTGGGAATGTTCAGGACACAAAGTACCCACTCAGAGCAAGCTCACATACAGTATCTATGAAGTCTCTTGAGAACAAGTGAAACCATTCAGTCCATTTCTGGAAGCATCTTGTGTTTCAGACGGAGTCCTTTCAACAGATGAATGCCAAGATTTACCTGTGTCCCTGTGTTACTGGGATAGCTTGGAGAGGAGGGCAGGGGTGTGGTGTTTGTCATGGACTTGCATTCTTCCATTGCCACTTATATCCTACTTCAGTATTTTCTTCAGTCAGCATTTTAAAATGCCCAACCATAGATCTTGAGAATGAAAACTGAAACCATAAATCATCTCTCAAGCTCCCATACGCTCTCTCTGCGTAGCTGGAGGGCTGAAATTGAACAGTGGATTCCTCTGATGGATTTCTAGGGGAGCAGGTAAAGATGGGTTAAGAGATAATGAGTTTGAAGCAGGCACTGAATTTCCTTTGTGTAGTCTGTATCAATTAATCCCAAGCTTTGTTACCCTGATACTGAGCAAAAGATGTGCGCTGGGCAGCCTTGTGTCCCCTTCTTACCTTTGGTCTTAATTATGACTTAATTCTGAAAGTGATTGTGAAGGACTTGCTGGCTCCTAATGAGCCGAGCAGGCCGTTTGGTCTGGGGCCAGCTGGCACGGAGGAGCCTGGCCTTGCAGTTAAACCTTCCTTCCCTTCTCTGGCCTTGCAGTGAAACCCTTCCTTCTCGCCGATTCCCTCCCGAGAATCAGGCAATGCAGCCGAGCTGCTCCCGGGCCGGTGCTGGCCTGTGTTAACCCTGGCTGTCCTTGCCCAGGACAGCAGGCCGGGTCATCCCGGGATTGTGCTGGTGACTTCAGCTGGGGATTTCTGTGGGACAGCTCGGGTTTCTGTGCCGGCCCTGCTGAGCTGGCCGGGATGCACTTGGCCATCGGTGGCCTGGGAGCCTTTGGAGCCGGCCAGCCCAATCCCAGACTGGGAATGGCAGGCTCCTGCTTTGGCCGCAGAAGCCGAGCTGGGTCCCGTGTCACCATGGAGGTGCAGTGCTGAAGGGAGCAGCTGTCCCTGCTTGTGGAGGAGGAAGGGTCGCAGCTGTCCCTCCGAGCGCCCACGTACCCAGTGCTGTGGGAAACGGGCTGGGCCCACAACAGGAGAGAGCCCAAAGAGAAAACCTGGCTGTGGGATCCAATTCAGCTTTTTTTATAGCCACAAAGGTTCTTCTGACCTGCTGCTCCTGTGGCTGGGCTTCTCCCAGAGCTCCCTGTGCTCCCAGCCCAGCTGGGAAAGCGTACAGCATTGTTTGTGCTGGCCTTGGAGAACTGCAAAGGGAGGGAAAGAGATCTTTATCTTGGACAAAAATGACCCACAAGTTCCACAGTCAGCGTGCTCCAACCCTCTTTATTATTTGTGGGGTTTTGTTTTGAGCTTTATCAGTGCTGACTGTTTATTTGAGATTGGTCTGTTTCAGGTACAGAGTGTTTGCTTGTCAGGAAGGTTCGTCTTGGCTGCAACAGACAGCCTAAAAGTGTGTGCATTCAGCAGTTTACCACATTGCCTTACACTTTCTTTAGTCTCAGATTAAGTGATGGTATAGCAAATAAAGTTGCCTGTAATTTCATCCTCTGCTTCATCCTAGTGGGTCATCTGCTCCCTCCTCTCTTAGTAACCTGGGGATGGAATGTCTGCATAAATGAGTTGGTGTTTGGGAGCAGTAATTAGGTCCTTTTGTGCTTGAAAATCTGCTTTGGGGATCAGTGTGTGCTTATATTTCAGAAATTATAATGTGAACGATAGTGAGACAGGTGGAAAGATGGGATAAATCCCAGCTGCGAGATGAGTGGATGTACTGTAACACAGCTCCGGTGAGGAAATAGTTTCAACTTAAAAGAACTGGTTGAAGCTAAAAATAGAAGCTGATGAGATCAGTGTAATAATTGTATGTCATAATTATATATTATTAGACTGGAACTAGCTGATGATATCTGAGCATTTTCTTATTCTTTAGTGTTTACTTTTCAAATGTCAAAAAATTCCACATAGAGAGCAAACTCCAATGAGATGCAGGGATCATTTAAAACTTTAATAGCTGCTATTACTCTCGGGGAAGTGATGGCTTTCAAACACCCTGTGTTTTCTGTCCTTGTCTTCATTTGAGCAACGAGGTCACTTTAATCTTCATGGTCATTATTAGTCACTTAGGAATGCTGACATTCCAATCTGCTGGCTCTGCCTCTCCTGCTTCTGTCCACTGGTGTTTTGCATCCATTTCAGGTGTGCTCACCTGTGCTGTGACTTCCATGTGGCAATATTAAAGCATGTGTTTTAGAAATTAACTGACTTTTCACTTGAAAAAGTCAATTTCACTTGTACTTGGCTCGTCATTTAAATTTTAATGGGATTTAGTTTCCCGTTTGTATTTGTAGATACTTTAAATGTATTTATTATGTAGTTTTAATAACGGTAATAGACTGAGAGGGGGCAAGAGTGAGATGGGATTTGCACAGCTTTGGAATTGCAATTAAGCTGACTTTCCTGTTGTGCAAGATGTTGCAGACAGCCTTTTTGACAGAGAGCTTGCAATTAGATGACTGCATCAAAAGAAAGAGTAGTAGTAAATACTTCTAATTTCTAGCTGGGGAAATAGGGGTAGAAGGGTAAAGTAACCTACATGAGATTGTTGAATTTATCAAGACTGGAGGTAGAAGAATCAAGAAATGTCAGTTATAAATACTTCCTTGCTAAGGTCATTTTTACACCAAGGTGCAGAAAAATTACATAAAAATGGAAAACCAGGGAAGGCTAAAGAACTGCTCCTATCCCAATATCCATAATCACTTCTTTTTTTTTTTTTTTTTTTTAAGTCAGTGTCTCTTGTACTTGGCACACCAGTCATTTCAGTTCCTCTTTTCTGGTCAGTCTGGGAGTAGGGATGAGTTAGGTCTGATCCAGGGGGAGCCTGCCCAATTCCTGCTGTCGCCTTCATGTTACAGGGACAAAGCCCTCTCCCCTTCCCCAGTCCTTCTGCAGCTGAGCTAATAATGCACGGATCTGCTGGCATGGTTAGTGCTGGAATGCACCTCCAAGGCTGGCTGCTCCCAAAACCAGCTCTGGTGGAGGCAGAGCACCGGTTCAGTTCAGGTTTTTAATGTCTCAAGGAATGGGGACTCTGCAATCCCTGGCCAGCCTGTCACTGTCAAGGACTGTCTTGGAAATTCATGTGGGCTGAGGGTGGCAGTCCTTTGGAATAAAGGCTGTTTTTCCAACCACTTTTTCTTCTTTTTCTTTCCTATTTTCTGTTAAGTGGGACATGTAATCTTTTCAGAAAGCTGCCTGGTTGCTGCCCATCAGATTCCTGAGGAAGGGACCCCAGGTGTCTGAGTGCAGCTGGAGAGGGGGCACTCCCTGGGAGGTTTGGCAGGGCCCTTCCTGAGGAGACCAAACCAGGGATTTGTGCTCAGCCAGAGATGGAAGGGCTTTTTTGATCTCTTACGTAAATTATCACATACCTGCAATTATTTATCTGAGTCCCCTGGCGCTAAAAGTCTTCCTGCACTGGGTCAAGATTCTCTAAAAGCAGATCTGTGATGCACATGGTGTGCAGAACATCGCCCAGCACTGCTGCCATCTCTCGTCCCAGGAGGCTCCTCTGGGCTACAGGGTGGAGAGAGGACCGAGGTGATGTGGGGTGCTGTCTGTCAGAACCTGGAATTTCCTTCCTGTGGGATGTTGTCTCAGACTTGGTATTATTGCAGTCTATTTCTGTGCATCTCATTTCCTTTATTCTGGTCAAGCATTGTGCACGTTGATGGTGCTTATGGCCAAGGGTGGATTACAGCTAAATGGGACCCACATGCACCAAAATTTCAGGGTAAAGAAAGATATGAATAAAAAAATTCTTGGTGTTCTCTGATGGAGTGGATTTTTTGCCCTCTTCTGTAGAATGCTCAGCTCCTTCATACAGGCATGTGGCACTGCTAATAAATTCATCAATTAAGAAAAACACTATTCTTTTTTCCCTTTTTTTGTGCACAATTTGCCTCATATAGTGCTTGAATCCAGATTTTAAGCATTAAATGATTCGTTTTGGTTGTGTGTGCAGGCACATGCATTTATCTGTGCATCTATATCTGGTGTCCTTGGGCCAGAGCACGTCTGGTACTGTAAAATGAAGCCAGTTTTCTTTCTGGAGAAGTTGACAGGGAGACTAATAACAACATGTTGATTTTAAACCTTTTCCATGTGACTATGGATCTGGTATATACCTGCAAATGGAGTTCAGTCATTAAAGTTTTATGGTGAACCACTTAGGTTGTGGTAAAGTTTTGCAACATAACACATTGTTCCTCCTCATGACATGATGTGGCACTGCTAAAAACCAGCTAAATTTTGTACTTGAGACTGAATTCGCTGCAGAGGACTGAAATTATGCTAATGGCCTATAAAGCAGAATTTCTTATATTTCTTTGGGAGAAGTGGTTGCTTATTTGAGATAGCTGTTAGACATTTTAGGAAGTGAAATCTTACTCGGAAGTGAAGGCTGCTTTTGTTATGACCAACTATTTAAGTATTCAGTGTTTTTCTAACATGTAAGTAACTGTAGAATCAGGCAAAACTGAGCATGAAAGCTGATAGTGTTGTTTTGGGAATATGCCTTCACCAAAGTCTGTCCTCGCCCTTTTTCCACGGATTTATTAAAACATAGATGTTGATGAGATCTTTGTATCATCTGTGGTGCTTGAGTGGTTGTAATACATGGAATAAATAGATTTTCCAGCTATTTCAATCTGTCTGGATGGACTGATAGGAATCACACACCTGTTATAAAGATAAGCAGATCTTGATCTGGAGCAGGATTTTGAGGCCCTGCCCCTGGAGCTCATGAGGATCTAAATTCATGCTGAAGCAGAAGATAGTGATAGTCCCTGTAAACTACAGTGCCATGGTAGGGCTTCTTTATGCTTTTTTGTATTAGTTTTGTAGGGCTTCAGCTCCAAAAGGGAATTGTTTGTTGGATTTTTTTTGTTTTGTTTTAAAAAGATTTTTTTCCTGTAAGGAAGAAAAGCATGATTTGTAATTATGCTTTTTCTCTCCTTTCCTCACACAGAGTACAGGCTTCCCTTGATTCTAAAAGGATTTTTTGCTTGGTTTTGCACTTTGATCTCTCTGCAAGGGAAGGCTATGTGTGGCTGCAGCCTGGCTTGAATTTTGCCCAGTGGCAACAGTGAGGTTATATTACCTGTGAAGGGTTAGTTTATATCCTGAAGCTGATAGCAGGTGCTTATCTCTTCAGTTAGCAGGTCAGATCCTTCAGTTAGCAGCTCAGCATCTGCTCTTAAAATCGGTGCTGCGTTGTACCTTTGGGGCTAGAATGAGAATTTAAGGTTGTTATTTGAGTTATTTCCTCGGTACTTTCAGTCATTTTTGTAAGGTACTTGGGAAAATTCAAGGTCAGGTTGGATGGGGCTGTGAGCAACCTGGACTGGTTGGAGATGTCTCTCTTCATTGCAGGGAGGTTGGACTGGGTGACATTTAAAGGATCCTTCTCACCCAAACCATTTCAGGATTGGAGGAAAAGGCTGTTTTCCAGCATTCCTACTTTGAACTGCTTATTGTGACAACAAAGGTAAATGTTAAAACTCTGACAAATGCAAACCCTTTGTTGGATTTTTGTTGTTGTTGGTTGGTTGGTTGATTTTCTCCTCTGGTTTTTAGCTCAGACATGTAAATTATTCCTTACCAGACTTCAGCCAAGTGAACTTAAGTCCTGCAGCTGGACTGCTATATCATTGGTTAACCAAAAGCCTGCGTCAGGCAAGTCCTAAAAAGATGTTAGCTAGGACATGTGATTTTGGACAGGAGAAGCTGCAAGAGATCTGTTCTGTCCCCACAGTTTGTGTCTAGGGGGCAGAGAGGAACATGACCAGTGAAGCTTTGCAGCAAGACTCTTCTCTCTCCATCAATCATCAGCACTCCCCAGTTCCTGTGAGGAAGCATGAATGTTACATCCTCTTTGCATCAAAAAGAGAACCAGACAAAGTGTGTGAGTGAGATAGAAACGTGGCTTGGTGTGTGCTGCAGGTGCTGAGCTCTGTGCTTGGCTGCACTGCTCCAGGGAGCTGTTTTGCCTTTTCCTTGGGATGTCCCAGAGTGTGTCCTTAATGTTGGGAGCCCCCCTTGTGCTTCATTGAGGGTGTGTTTTTACTCTTGCAAATTCTTCTTCTTAAATGAAGACAACAAACACATTCCTGTAGTCTAACCAGAACTTGTAATTAACACCATAACTCATAAAGACAATGACAAAAATATTTACAGTTCAGTGAAAAGCACAGCAGTTACTTGCAAAAGTCACTACACTAGACTAACAAAAATCCTAATTTTAAAAAAGACATTGAAAGATATGTCAGCGTAGGACCTGCATGATTAGGGTATAGATTTATGTTTTCATTTTGGGAAAAACAGTAAAAGGCAAGCTCTTTCTCTTTTCTGTAAACGGAAGGATTAAAAGGAGTTCTAGTGTCTTCAGGAACTGCTGGCCTGCATTTTATTTCTCCTTAATTCTTGGCTGCAATTGGCTAGAATTATCAGTGGGAGAAATAGCTGGAATAGCTTTCAGGTTTGGAAATCTAAATATTCAAGGATCTGTTTTACTGGTGGGTTGTACAGGCTTAAAAAGTCAGGAGGAGGAGTGGTGTCACCAGGGAGCAAGGTGGGATAATCTCCTGTTATGGACAGGATCCCTTGCTGCACTAGGGATTAAAGGGAAGTTAGATCTTGGGAGTGGGAAGACTTTGAGAGCTCCAGGCACTTCTGCAGATCCTAGAGATGGAGAAAAGGGCTGATGATAGTGGAGTGTCTGACATGACCTTGTGATGCCCCTGGATTGAACTGGGGTTCCTTAGAGGGTTGTGGTGAGGATTGAGATGTGGAGATGTTAATTTTCTGGTGGATTCTGCGTGCTGGCAGAGTTGGGAAGCAGATTGGTGCTGACTTGGCTGGGTGGCATTTTTCTCTCTCAGCGTGTGCAGAGCGTTTCTGGGAGTTCTTTAGCTAGAGTTCTGCACTTTCAGTGCCTGGAACTCCATAGCTTCTCCAGTTTTCTTGGCTCCAGCTCCTTCAGCATTTTCAGATGGGAGTGGGATGTTGGTAGAGGTGAATCCTTTCCGTCCCTTTTGCTACACAGGACAGTTTAGGTGAGGTTTGGGAGTTCCAAGCTGCTGTAGACTGAGATATGAGCAGGTTATTCAGGCCCTGGAGGTTTAGAAAAGCCAGCTGCTGGTAGGGACCAAGCACTGCATGTGCTCTGTGCCGTTTGTATCTGGTTTAGCACAACCAGTTCTTGCAGCAGCAGAGCAGTAGCCCAGTACTGTGCTCATTTTTCCCAGTCTGACTCCCTTAGCATTACTTGACTCAGTCCCATGAATCGATCTCTGGATGCTGCTGGTATTTGCTCCAGATGATATGTGTCCTTCAGTATGAAGCTCTGGATGGAGTTTTCATTTATTTGCCTCTGAGATGGACTCCATGGTTTTGGAGGGGCCTACCCAGACTCTTCTAAATTGGTTGGTAGAGAATAAAAATTGCTTTTGGGTCTTTTGCCTCCTCAAATATTTTCTTCCTCCGGCTCTGGCTGTCAGAGACTATGGTTGCACTCATTTTTCAAAACACCAGTCTGAAATAAGTTCAGTGTGTGTGACTGGAATATGAAAATGTCACTGGTGCTAAATACTGTCTCTTATTTTATGATTTCTTTTAAATTCAATTTTTTTTTTACTTGAAGCAAGATTTAAGTGGAAATTATCATACATAATTTTAAATGGAAATTAAGTTACTGAGTGTGTTTGTGGTACATGTTTTATCCCTCCTAACATACACTTGCTCCCCCTTCTCCCTTTATTTCTCACACAAACAAGTTATTGCTTCCACAAAAACTCTTGTCAATGAGATGTTTTTTCAGACTAGTGAGCTCATGGCTGTCTGCTGGCAGAACTCTGCTCTGACTTAATACAAACGAAGGCTGCTGCCAGGATTTTTTGGCTAATACCTGAGCCTTGAAGGAAGCTCTGTTTCACAGAGCAAGAATTGAGCTGCTGTCAGTGGTGCTTCCAGCAGCCTTGCCTACAAACTTCCCATCTGGATTTTTGGATGAGCCAGTCTTTGTATATGTGGTGCAGATTTAAGGGGGCAGGAATATGTGTTAGGGCTAGGCTGGGCCCAAGCAGGAGTTTCTTTTTTAAACTCACCAATTCATTGTGCAGTGATGTTGGTTGGTTCTGCCTGTGGAGAGCTTCAGTCACCTCCAGGTTTGCTCTGTTGCACTTTTGCAAGGTGCAGAACTTGTTGCTCATGGAGCATGTGGATCAGAATGATGGGTGACAGCCAGAATAAAGGCAGTGTCACACAGAGATCTGCTGAGGAGAAATGTGCTTCACGTCTTTTACCTCTCCAGTAGAGTGAGATCTCCAAGGAGAAGTGATGGTGTGTTACATCTCCCAGCAGGAATTGCCCACCTGGCAAAGCTGACCAGGCTCCTGCAGATGTGTGGCTTGTTGGGTACTACAGGGACACCTTTGGAACAACCCAGATGTTAAGGAAAACATCTGGTTCTAATAGTTTGGACACATAGCTGGACCAAACCTCCAGCCTTTCCTCAGGAGAATGTATTTCTTCCAGGTCTGCTGACCCAACGAAGGTATATTTCTTCCAGTTCTGTGCTGGCATAGAAGTTAAGAATATACTTGGAAGAAACCAAAATAAAGAGTCAAACCCCCTAGATTTCAGATAATTAGATCTTGTATTGAGTTACATGATCTGAAGAGATTAATGAAACGCTTTAAAACAAGAGTTCTACCCAACTGCAGCCACTGATAAACTGGTAGAAGTTTAAGAGCAGAATGATTTCTCAAAGGAGACAGAACCAGCCTCTCAGTTTTTCCATGAAGTATCTTTATTACATGTATTTAAGAAATCCCTCTAGAGGCCTGGTACTTCTATGATATATCAGCTGTTCCCTTGCAAGCTGATGTTGCACATCAGTTTCTGCTATTGCATGGATTTGAGATGGAGCTATTGGGGGATTATTTGAAAGGCTTTAGAAGAAGGATCTGAGATGGTTTCTGATGAACTTTTTTTTTTTTAAAGTGCTGGGGTTTTGGTTTTTGGGGGTGTTTTTTTTTGGTTTTTTTTTTTTTGTTTTTTTTTTTGTTTTTTTTTTTTTGTTTGGATTGGGGTTTGGTGGGGTTTTTTCAGTGGGTTTTTGGTTTGGGTTGTTTTTTGGGTTTTGGTGATTTTTTTTGTTTTTTTTTTTTTTTTTTTTTTTTTTTTTTTTTTTTTTTTTTTTTTTTTTTTTTTTGGGGTTTTTTTTTGTGAGTTTTTTGTTCTGTTGAGGTTTTTTTGAGTCAAAGAGGTGATGCTAAATCTTTGAATTCCATATGGGGCATTTAGCTGATGCTTTCCCTGCACTGTGCAGTAGATCATATTAAATGATCTATTGAACGTAACTCCCAAGAAACTTACTAGCTTCAGCAGATAAAGCAAGCCATTAGGTTTTGATTTATCTGCTGATGCATCACATCTCTGTGTAAACCCCAAAGTCTGCAGTCACGTTATTTTGTACGTGGGTGCATATTTTGTAGTATCTAAGAAGTGGAGGCATGTCATCTGCTGTTCCCTGTGCAGTGCTGGGATTGGGGTTAGGATGGTGTTTACCCCTGGCAAAGGGAGAGCCTGGGACTGGATTCCTGCATGCTCAGCAGAGGGACTGTGGGTTCCTTGAACCTGGACATTCTCTGCTCTTTCATTCCTCCCACAGCAATGCCTTGTGCTGAGGTATTGCAAAAATTCAGTTTTCCAGCCTTTGCAGTTGCCTGAGAGCCCCAGGGAGCTGAGATGTCCAGGCCTGGGAATGCTGCTGGACAAGTGCTGTGATGTGTGCGGGGGCTCCTGGGCCAGAGCCTGTCCCTGACATGTCCCTGTCCCCTGAGGGAGCAGTCAGGTCCAGCACCTGCAGCTGTGCTGGGGCTGGAATGCACTTTATCTCATGCACTTCATCCCCTGGAATGGAGGTAGCTAAGCTGGGAATCTTTCCCATTGGAAAACAGCATGGTTTGGAGCCATGCTCTGCAGAATAAAGGCACATGTGCATTTTTCAGGGCTTCCAGTTACCCAGTTTCTTAGGAACTGGCTACTGAAACACCTAAGTGCCCATTTCCTCTCTTTATTTACATCCAGGCAGTAATGGGGGGAAAAACTACCTGTCCTCAAACTGCATTTGTGGTCAGGATTAAACCTTAAAGAGATAAATTGTGCATTTGCATTCTTCTCCACACCTCGCTTGCTGCTGCAACCTTCAGTGGTTGGCTCTCCCAGAGATTTGCATCTTCAGTGGGATTGCTCTCTGAAATCCACACAAAGAGAACAGACCAGCAGAAGGGAGAATTGTGGTGTTGTGTTCTGTGCAGAAGAAGCAATCCCATCCATCAAGTGTCCAAGTGTCCCCTCTGTTTTCATGATCCAGTTTCCTTAGCTGGGGATGGGAAATGTACAGCACTACTTACAGAGGGCTGCACAGCCTTTAGCTTACAAGATTAAAGTTAAGACCTCACTGTTTTTCTTTGTCTTCTCTGTAGCATTAAGTCAGCCATCAGCACAGCAGCAGTTTTCCATCACTTTGAGTCCAGTCAGTCTTTTCCAAGAGAGAATGTGTTCTGAGCCTGGCATCTGTAGTGTGTCCTGTGTGCTGACCCCACAGCAGCCATGTGTGCAGCACATGTGTGTCCATAGGAGAAGCCCTGTGGATTTCTGTATTCCCTGAGTGAAACATGAGATCACCAATTGAAGAGATTCAGATTCCAGAAATTTAAACTAGTCCAAAGTATTTGGAATTTAAAGTAGAAATACTTCGCTTTTATTTTTTTTTTTCTTGTCTCCAGTACTAGTACTTCACTGCTTTAAAACTCTAAACCCTCACAATAAGGGACCTCATATCAAAAAACCCAGAGTGGGTTTTTTTCAGTGCTGGAGGCAAAATACTTGGATGGGAAGAGAGATTTTGTCAGTGAGTTTGTGAGAGTTTCTTAAAAGCAACACAGAGGAAAAGTTGTTCTTGATATTGGCCACAAATTTATCATTAGTCTCACAAGTACTCTGTGAATGCACTAAGTAAACTGCTCTACAAAAGCTGAATATCTGTAGTTTATTTCAGTGTATATTTTGGAAGGAATGTTAGCTTATTTTATCATTCCTGGCCCTGACACCCACTCCTTTTTTTGTGACTTGGGAAAATCCATTAATCTTTTTGGTTTTGTTTCTCTCTCTGTAAACTGAAGGTACAGTGCTGCCTCAGTGCAAGGTTGAGACCCTGGCTGTGGGTTTTGGGCATGGTCTCTGACCTCTGTGATTCACATCACCTCGTTCCCAGAGGAACATTGCAGATGAGCACACTTAGCCATTCAAAGCAAGAACACTGTAAAATCTATCAGGAAAAAGTTCAGAATATTTTAATTAATACATTCATTATTTCATCCTCGCAGAGTCATGTTTGTTGTGTTTTCCCTCTCCCCTTATTCAGAATCCTGTCAGCATATCAGGTTGTCACCTTTTCAGCTGTTTCTTTACCGGAAATGGGATGGACAAAATTACATCCAGGAAAAAACCCTCTACTTCATCTCTAAAGGTTGAATATATTTTTCCCTGCTTGGCTGCAGTAGTTGTTTTTCTATTCTCTTAATTATGTATAAAACATTTTCAGCCATTTGCCAGCAAATATGATGTAATGCATTTATTTTCAAGCAGTGTACCATTCCATGCAATTCAGAGAACCTCTGTTTTCCAGGGTAACTGGCTACTTGAGGAAAGTTAGGCCAAAATTATGAAGTCTCAAGTTCCATGCTGGCTTCAGCAAAGTCTAACTCTAAAATAACTCACTGATGACTGTAAGTGTTAGTTTAGGGTTGGTGAAAGCAAAGTTTGGCTTAAATTTCTTTATGCCAAGGGAAGCCTGTGCCAGGGAGAGAGTAATGAAACCTGCTGTGTTTGTGTGCTGTGAATTTGCAGTGGAGCACGGGAAACGTCTGGTCTGATGTTGTTAAATATTTTGTATTGTAGGTGTGTCTTGTAGGTTCACAGGGATGGTGCTTTGGTCAGGTTATTAAACTCCTGATTCTGAGAGGGAAGAGCTGGTCAGATCTCCAGTGCTGACACTTCAGTTCTGCTTTTTTGTTGCTGATTCCTTGATCCCAGGATATGGGAGGTTAAATGAGTTTTGTCTGGGTTTTCATGGGTCTTCTCTGAACCTCTGATGATCCCTGAAAAGGCAAAAATCTGATATGCCTGGATCTATGACTAACTCAGGTGCTTTATCCTCTGGCTGTGACACGTTGTAGAGTGTGACAAGTGGAACAAACTGCCCCCTGGGCATCACCCAGGGCATCACCCGGGCTGGTGCCTCGCACAGCCTCTGCCTGCTTGGGTGGTGAGGGGACTGTGCTTCGTGCAGGTGGTGAAGAGGAGGGTCTGCAAATGGCTTGGAAGATGGACACAGAGGGGAGGTCAGGCCCCAAATGTCAAACTCACCTTGACATTGCAGTGAAGATGGGATGGGGTGAGGAGCCTGAGCCTGGAGGCACTGAAGTGCTTGGAAACAGGGTCTGAATTAATTAAGTCCAGGAAGGAGGCATGAGTCAGCTCCTAAAGCCTGGCTGGTGACTGCAGTACTGTGTAAGGTCACAGAAAAGCCTGTAAAAGACAGTAAAGCTCATCCAGTGCCACCCCCTGCCATGGGGGACACTTTCCCCTGTGGACAGGGACACCTCCCACTGCCCCAGGGTGCTCCAAGCCCTGTCCAGCCTGGCCTTGGACACTGCCAGGGATCCAGGGACAGCCACAGCTTCTCTGGGCACCCTGTGCCAGGGCCTGCCCACCCTCACAGGGAACAATTCCTTCCCAATATCCCATCTAACTCTACCTCTGGCAGTGGGAAGCCATTCCCTGTGTCCTGTCAGTCCAGACCCTTGTCCCAAGTCATTCTCCAGCTCTTTTACAGGATATGCTCCACTAGAATGACGGCCTGGCTCCCAAAGTGTCTCCTCCTGTGGTTATCCTGTGGGCTGGTAAAACCTCTTCCCTGCTGTAAAGGTGAAAGCTCTGCAGGCATTTGCCATTTTATCATTCAGAGACAGTGACAAACCAGTTGGAATGTATAAACCAGTGTGCTGAGCATTTGATTTATCTATTTTACTTTTCTTGCATTACCTTTTCTGTATGGTTCTTTTTAATATTAATGCAAACTGCAAAGCTGGTGCATGTGCCTTGACTTAAAGACAGATTGTCCTGACTTGCACTCATCATCTCCTTTCATTTCCTGACCATATGGCAGGCAGCAGCATCCTAGGATATGTGTTTTGTGGACAATATCAGCTTCCTTCAGGTGGCTCCCACCAGCTGCAGCACCTTTGGATATCTTTGGATGAACTTGGAGAGAATGTGGGTGGAGTTCATGCCTCTGTTTCCAGGAGCATCTGCTCTATGGCTAACTTTTGCTGCTGTGTTTAGAAGTTTCTTTACCTGTTTTTGATACTGTGGGCCAGATTGAAAAGTGTTTTTAAAGCAGAAATTCTCCTTTGCTGGAGAGAGGTGTTAGCCCTTGAATTCTTGAAAGGCCAGGTTGGTCAGGGCTTGGAGCAACCTGGGCTGGTGGGAGTTGTCCCTGCCCATGGCAGGGGTGGGACTGGATGGGTTTTAAGGCCCTTTCCAACCCAAACCATTTAGGATTCTCTGGCTTCCCATCAGCCACACACATGAGTGACTTAAGAATGAGCCTCAGCAGGTGGCAGCATTCATTGGGATCAGTAATGCAAATCTCTCACTGGCTGTGACGTGCTGGCTGTGAGATGGCACCTGGAGCCCGTGTGGGAGGTTAGGATCCGTGTCTGAGCTGTGGAGCTGTGCTCTCCCCAGCATCACCTGGAGAAGAGCTCTTGGACCAGGATTTCTCCATGTTCTTGTGTCTTTGCTCTTGGCCCAGAGGCTGGGCTGCATGCTGGGGGCAGGGGGGGGCTGGCCATGGACAGATCAGTCCCACTCCTTTCCTCACCTCATGCTGTGCTCTAGGCAAAGCCTTGAATCACAGAATCATTAAGATTGGAAAAGACTTAATGGTCACAGTGGTCTGGCTGTAAAAGTGAGGATAACCTTGCCCTTGCCTGCAGACTTGACTGATCCCTGCAGAAACACAATTACAGAATAAAATTACAGAATGCCTTGAGCTGGAAGAGACCCACAAGGGTCATGGACTCCCACTCCTTGCTCCTCGCAGTGTTAGGTAAAACTAAACTGTGTGCCAAAGATCTTCACTGAGAACCTCCTTGAACTCAGATGGGGTTGGTGGCATGACTTCCCTGGGGAGCCTGTTCCAGTGACACCCCTCTCAGTGAACTTGTTCTAATAGTTTCTAACCTGACCTTCCCCTGGTGCAGCTTTAGTCTATTTTCCCATGTCCTATGACTGGTCACTAGAGAAAGGAGTCTCCATCCTTGGAAACATTTAAAAGCCATCCAGACATGATTCTGGGCAGCCTGATCTTGGTGGCCCTGCTAGAGGAAGGGGGCATGACGACCTCCAGAGGTTTTTCAGTGATTCTTGTCTCGTGGTGCTGAATTACCAGCCCGGGGGTCATGTTGGAAAGCTCCTGTGCAGCAGTGGGGTTGGGACAGCCCCGGGGCTTGGAAGAGGAGGTGCTCCAGCAGCAGGAGGAAGGCCAGCCTGCCTGCAGGCTTGCTGAGATCTAGGGCAGTGCCTGGATCCCTTGTGAGATATAAGATGTAAAACATGGCAGCTCTTCACCTTGAGAGGAACTTGTTACAGCTCCATGGTTGACTTTTCTTGCTGTACCTCCTGACTGCAATTTGAAAGCAGATTCTGTGCTAACATTTTTCATCCCAAAGGTAACTGACTTGCTTGTACAGAAGCTGTAGAAGAAATAGTCAAGAAATTTACTTCTGTTTCTATTCCTCTGTGTCTGTACTACATGTTATAAACACCTGGGATTTTATCATCCTTATGTTGCCCAGTTTTCCTGCAAAGCAGCCAGTAATTCACAGCCGGCTGAGGAGAGCAGGAGTGTTTATGATGTGCCTGTGCCAGCCTTGGCCCTGTTATCTTGCTCTGTAAGAATAAACTGAAGTTATTCTTAGTGTCTAAAGCTCCATGAGTTTCTGGGTGCACAGACAGCTCGTTGTGCTGGGGATTGAGACAGTGCTGGGGATCACACAGTGAGGTTTTAGCAGGCGGCCTTGGTCCTGGGGAGGATTTTGGCTCCGACCCTTCCAGCAGCACTGAAAGGGGAATGGTATTCTGTCAGCTGAGCATAAACCCAACGTGTTTTTCCTGTGCAGCATAGCAAACTTTGACTTGGGTATGGTAGATTTTTTTTATTACCTTTCACAAGCAAACTAGAAATAGTTCACAGACATCTGCTGATCACAGTTTGAAAACTGCTGTTCTCAAGCTACCCTGAGGTTGAATTCCATTGGAAAAAGTCTCGCTGACTTTGTCTGCTTCTGTAATCACAGAATCACAGAAGGGTTTGGGTTGACCTTTAAGCCCATCCAGTCTTGGACTGGATGATCCTGAGGGTCTCTTCAAACTCAGAATACTCTGTGCTGATCAAAGGAGCCTTCTCGGAGGTGGGCACAGAAAAGCACGAGGTGCCACAGTGAGCTCTGCTGGTCTGGTGCAGGTCTGTGCACTCCTGCAGCGTGACTGCAACGCCTGCAAAGGTGGCATTTTCCTAGCTGTCATTTAGTGAGTGTATCCCTGGATGCACACATCCAGCCCTGCTGAGCTGGAAGGTGTCTCCTAGCTTTTGTGCCACATTTTTTCAGGAATCGTCACGCATACACTGAATGCTTTACTGCCGAGGTTTTCTTCAGGATGTCTCTGTGCACCTGAGTATGCAGGCAGGCAGCAGCCTGCTGGAGACAGCTCTGGAGGGCTTGCTGCTCTTCTCCTGTTGACAGTCCTTTTCAGCCCGCAGCAACAGCAAAGGAATTCCTGGTGCACTGGAGAGGCACAGAGTGTGGATGGAGATCAGCCTTGGGTTCAGAGCTGACCCCGAACAGACCTGCTGGGGTGGCAGTCCTGTTGCAAGGTCTGCACAGAGGGCTTGTTGAAAGCCTTCTAAAAAAATAATAAGTTACTGAGTGAAGGCTTCCCTCAGCCCTTCTGGTGGGCTGGAGGCTGTGAGCTGTGTTCTGAAAAGTGCTTCAGGGGAAAAAATATCTGTGTTTCAGTGGCCTTTGCATCAAGCTGTAGATAAAGTTCGAAAGTTCCAGGTAGTCTGATGTGAAAATGTGCAGTAGTGTTGGTCTTCATTAACTGTTTCACTTTGAGCATCTCCTACCCTTCTAAACATAGCCATTTTTCTCTCTCCAGAGGCAAAATCCTTTTGGATAGCCAAGCATCCGTTGCCACTTTGTTTGTAGGAAGAACAGTTTATGGCTTATTCTTACATTTCTCTACTCCAGATGCTTTTGGACCTCTTCTCCAAATGCTGAATTTGGGGTTCATCTCAGAGGGCACTGTTGCTGGCGCTCATTGAGCTCTTCTTCCTGTTCTCTTATTCTGTTATTTTAGGTTTGTGATGACCTCAAAGAAAAGCTGTCTGACAACTTTTGTGAAGAATGGCTTTATTGTTGCCTATCAGCAAAATTTTCACATGAAAGGATCAGTTACTGTGTAAAGCTCTCCAGTGTCAAACAAAACATCCTGCCAGCTTCCAGATCACAGAGCAGATTCTCAATTGGTAAAAGAAGTTGAGAATTAGCTTAGTGTGTTTCTTATTGCTGCTTGGACTCCTAATTAATGATGTGAATTAAAATATTCCGTTTTCGTTCCCTAGTTTCTTATATTGTTTCTTTCAGCTAGCACTGGGCAAGAGATTAAAAATCACTTTTTTGTAGTCATTTAATTACACAGTATTCCAGCAAGAGTGTATTTCTGTGTGTTGAAATTACTTTTAGTCTTGTAGGATGTTTAGAATGAAAACTGATTTGTAATGAAGTCATATTTCATGTTTTAAGCCAAGAGTTCTTAAAAACGTCTTGCGTGGAAGGATGCATCCTTACACAGCTGGGAGGAATGGAACATACCAGCCTCAGCCACGTAACTTGGTTATGTTCAGCCAGTCCTGTTTGTCTCTGGATGGGGCTTGGAGCAGCCTGGACTAGGGGAAGGTGTCCCTGCCCGTGGGATGGGATGAGTTCACGGTCCCTTCCAGCCCAAACAGTTGTGTGGTTCTGTGTGGAGCTGGTGAAAGCTCTTGTTGGGTGGTGTGGGACAGGATTGGGAAAGGATTTGGGTCTGTGTTTCCCTGCCTGCTGGGTGTCTGGTGGCCCATGGTGTGGGTGTTCTCACCAGGGGTGAGGCAGGCTCTGGGACCTTGGCACTGCTCTGTCTGCAGGCTTGGTGCAGAGACCAGAACTTTTCAGGTGTTTCTGTTTTGGGGACGCTTGGCAACGTGTTACAGGCCCATGTTCAATGTGACCGTGGAAAAATCAGTGGTGCTGAGCACCTAAATAGGAAACCATCCTTTTTTTTTTGTTAGCAGAGACAAGAATATTTCTAAATCCCAGTGTTCCTTCCCAGTGGTTTACACACTTGCATTAATCTCAAACAGCTGCATCAGCTGGTGTCTGAGTTAGTTGCTGGGATTAAGCTATCCTTCAGAAATTACACAACTGTTGCAATTAATTCCTCCTTTGAACAGTTGATTTCAGAGGCCAGTCACCACCCTGACCCTGCATGTATGGGATTTCCTGGGCTTCCCTTAGGGGCCTTGTTCCCTTGAAGCCAAGTCTGCTTGGAAATACTCACAAGATGCAGCTGGCTTTTTGTTTTTTTAAAGCTTAGCAGCTTTAGAGCATGGGGTGAGCATGGGGAGAACTAAAGACAGAGGGAGGACTTGGGATTGAAGCAGCAAGAACCTCCTTTGCATTGCAAGAGAATTCCCATTGCATGGATGCCACGGAAGCTGTTGACTTCTGGCATGAGGCAGCCAGAAGGGTTGATTAAGATTAGATACAATGAAGAAGTTTTTTACAATGAGAGTGGAAGGCCTTGGCACAGGATGCCCAGAGAAGCTGTGGCTGCCCCTGCATCCCTGAAAGTGTCCAAGGCCAGGCTGGATGGGGCTTGGAGCAACCTGGGATCATGGAACATGTCCCTGCCCATGGCAGGAGGTGGAATGGGATGGGCTTTAAGGTCCCTTCCAACCCAAACCATTCTGGGATTCCATGATTCTGTCGTGGGGAGTGAGGGACAGGACAGTGAGTGATTTCTTGAGGTAGCATGGAAAGAGCACAGATCCTGGTGTGCGCAGAATTATGTACACACGTACATCTGTGAGTCATTCACTTGGACTTGGAAGACCACTGAAGGTTTTAAAATCAGTGCTGCTGCCAGCAAAATCCATTATCCACAGCTGCTGAAGGGCACTGGGAAGCAGTTAGAGGGGAGCCCTGTGTGCTGCATTCCTGTGCTCTGAGTCCTGTTCTTGTGCAGCTGCCCGGCCTGGGGAGCAGCACTGCTCGCGTTGCTGGTTCCACGCTCCCACGCAGCTCCCTGCCACCCATCCGCGCCCAGGTGCCTTGGGGACCAAGTTAAAATAAAAAAAAAAACAAAAGAAGGTACTTCCAAAAGTCTGTCCTTAATTAAGTAAACCCTAGAACAAATGCCAAGTCCCTACAAAGCCAAAAAGTCTTATACATACATTAGAATTTTGGCAACTTATTTAAATGCTTAAGCAGTTCTTTGAACTTGTGCTGGATGTTCAGGCTCTGTTTATGAAGTGTGTGAGCATAATTGTGCTTAAATAAGTGATTTAGATGGTTTGGATCTGTCCAGAGTCTCTGGACTGCATTGTTGGTGTGTTATCCCTAATCCCATGGGTGCCTAGGAGATCTGAGATACCGAGTTTCAAATTCACAGATGTGAGGTAGGGCTGGCAGACCTGAAAATCATCTATTATCTGAGTCTGGTCTCTGCTGGATGAGCAGGAGCCATATCTGCCTGCCTTGGAAGGACACAGGAAGCTCTGCTTGGTTTGTTGCTTTTTTGAGATGATCCTGGGCAGGAGAGTACAGAGTAGTTGACAGTAACTCCATTTAAAATCACACAATTGACTAATCAAATGGTTTGGGTTGGAAGGGACCTTAAAGCTCATCTTGTCCCACCCCCTGCCATGGGCAGAGACACCTTCCAGTAGACCAGGCTGGTCCAAGCCCTGTCCAGCCTGGCCTTGGATACTTCCAGGGACTTAATCTGTGGTAAAAACAGACATTTTCACAGCTGGAATTAAATCTCTCTTACTGCGTTGCAGAAGTGTTTTGCTTCTGTCTTGTTTTGAGGTTTTTTCCTTCCTCTTTAGGATCCATCCCTTCTCTTCCAGTCTCTTCTAGTGCACTGTTTCCTAGTCAAGGTAATTCATCCCTGGCTCCCAGTGGAAACTGCCACTTCAGGGGGGGGTGGTTATATTTTGACTTGGTTTTCCAAGCCTGGCAGTTTTCAGACAAAAAGAGCAGGGAGAAATGACTCGTCTGTTACTTTATTTACCGCTTGTTTTGGGAAAACTAAATCCAAATTTATGTTTGACTCATATTAGGGCTCTGTGGCTGGACTCTGCTTTTTCAGTTATTTTTGGCCGGGCTGATCTCACACCCAGCATGAGCAGAGCAGCCTGGGTGACAGGAGCTCAGCTTCACTCAGACCAGGAGCTCTTGGGGCAGCCTCAGGGGATTGAAAGCCAAAGGCTTTTATGCAGGATCTAAATTCAGATGTTAAAACTGCCATCCTGTGCTCTGTTCGTTGTGTATAATTTGTGTTATGGTAAAAAACATGGGGCTGCAGGAGTAAATTATTAATAGTGGCTGGGGCTGCATGAAAGGTTGTGTATTTTTCCAATGTTCTGGGGTCTGAAATCCCTGGAATCTCCCCAGAGCACTAGGGGAACCCCAGTTTAGTGCCTGTTGCTGCTGGCTGGGCTCAGGAGGTGCTCAGGTGTGGTAATCACGTATCCTCTGAACAAAGAGAGAAATAGCTCTCCCAGGATTTTCCTGGGAAGCTGTGAAAAAGCTCAGAGAAAGAATTAAAACAATTATTATCTCAATCTCTGCACCTGGCAGGCAGTCTCTGTTTGTCAAAGATGTTTACAAGAAGGAGTTGTCTCTTCTTGACCAATAGGTGAGAGAAGATTCCTAAAGGCCAGTCAGGTCTTAGGTCCACCATTGTTTCTGTAAGAACGGTGGATTTCCGATAATAAAGTGTTTTTCATGCCTCCTGATGATGGAGTCTCTGTGTCACCTTTGTCTGTCCCTGATACCCCATCAGTGATTCTCAGGAAGATGCTGAGTCCTGCTCCGCGGGCTGAGCTTTGTCCTGGAGTATTTGAGCACCTCTGTTAGCACAAGTTGTGGAACAGAGCACGCAGAAATGTGCTTTTTCCACCCCTTTGGTGTGAGCTGTAACCTCTCTCTGGATGGTTTATTGCTGCTCAGTTCTCAGGAAAATGGCCAAGGGGAGATACTGGTGTTTTGTCCCCAGTTTCTGTTTTACAGTAGTTAGGGATGATCTACTAACAGGCTTCCCATTGACTTTGGGCTTTGCTTTGGAGGAGACCCTGTGGGTTTAGGGCAGGTGGTCATCCTATGGCTCTTGCTTCAGTGGAACTCAATATTGGACCACATCCCATAGCAAGCCTCGAGGCTGAATTGAAGCCCTGGCTGCAGGCAGAGAGGAACCAAGGGATACAGTTCAAATGGATATCCCTGGAATTTGGTTGCATTTGCAACTTAGTTCTGCAAGCAGCAGGAGCTTTGGAAAGCCAAGTGCATCCTTCTCCTGTGAACCATTTTCAGTGCAACCCCAGCCTCAGCAGCCTCCTGACCACTGTCATCCTTTGTGTGTTCTCAGCAGAGTGATGGGAAGGGCCCACTGGACCCTGGGTGTGCAGATGTGGCTCTCACAGCCATAAAGGGTGAACCCAATACCCTCCTCGAGCCCAGCAGTCTTCAAAACACTGACAGAAAGGGAAAGAGCCTCCTTACAGCTTTTGTTTTTGAAAGCTGGCTGCCTCCAGCCAGTCCTGACTCAGCTCTGCACTGCCTAAAAGTGAAGCACTGACCCCTTTTTGAAGCTGTCCTTCCCAGCCTGTTTGCTGAAGGGAGAAGGTGTAAATGTTAAATTCAGTAGGAAAATTACTGCAGGGCCCTGGCTGTGGGGTTTGCCTCAGCTTGTGTCTCAGCACAAGCCCATACTCTTGACAAGCCAGCAGCACACAGGATGCATTTTGTCCTCTAGTATTTTTCCTATACAGACGGTGAAGGTGAAAATTTTCTCCTCTGACCCAGTGCATGAGGTAAATGAATTAAATAGCTTGGAAGAACAGGCCAGAGTGTGAAGAAGTGAAAAAGGGGGATTGTTATTTTTAATTCCCGTTTTGGGAAGGAAGAGAGGAGAACAACCATCAAAACCTGAATTAACTCCCCCTCATAAACATAATTTGAGGAGACATTATCAAGCTAAAAATATGAGCAGTTTGTAAAAGGAGCTGCTTTCTGCATGTGCTGCTACTCACATTACTTAATTAAAACAGGAGGTGCTTAACATCGTGCTTTGATTTTCCACTGTGCGTGATCCATGAGTTTTTTTGGGAGGGGATACTTTGCTGAGCATGAACAATGAGGGCTTGTGTCCATGGCACAACTCCTGGTTAAAGCCAAAGTCAATATTGAAGTGGTTGTAGTTCTGTCGACATAAGCCCCTATACGAACATTCTCACTCAGACTTTTCAAAAATGCAACTTCTGTTTACTGGAAATGGATTTAAATCTGAGAGGAAAAAGCTGCTGTGTTATTGGAATAGAGGTGTCCATCTGGAGGTATGTTCTGATCTATTTATTAAACTTTCTTTTCTGTAAAGAGTGGGAGGAATTAGAATTGTTTTCCTCTATTTTTTCCTGGTTGTGTTGCACAGGCTTTAGGTTGTAAATCTTGTAGGGACCTTTTTTCTTTAATTAAATCCTAGATGTTTGTAATCAGCTCTTGAAAATGGTGTTGCTGATCCACTCAAAAAACAGGATTTGAGCCTGGTGCCAGGTCAACAATATTGCTGATAGACTCCCACACAGATAATGGTGCTGTGCTCACCAGCTTGCTTTCAGAAAATACACCCAAAAACCCAGGCACTGCCTTAATCTAAGGGCCATGTGGACAAGCCATGCTCCTGGTGAGCTGGGTGATCCACTCTCTTCATCCTGTCAACTGCGGACCATGGACCAGTAAGGATAAGAGGATGGAGTAAAAACACTTTTCCAGCACAGGCAAGTGGGCAGAGCTGATAGCATCTCTTGTGTGACGTGTTCTCACCAGTGAACTGAAGTCTTAGCTGTGTACCTGGCTTCTTGAAATGCTACAGAGGGCTACAGAAGTGTTTATAATGTGGAGTGTCCTGATGTGCCTCTCAGGGCTTGAGGAGCTCTTGCTCCCAGTGAGAAAGTCCTGCTCATATTTTAATTAGCTTGTTTTTCTTGAGCAGGGGTTGTAATTTAAAAAAAAAAAAAAAAAAGAGGGAAAAATAAAGTATGTGCTTGTTTTTCCACACAGAGCTGTTGCAAACACCAGAGCTGCTATTTTTTTCTGGGAGGAAAGGTGAACTGGTTCGGATACTACAAAAGGAGTCAGTGCTGATGCTGTTTGCTCTTAAATTAATTATTCTGTAACTAATAGTGATGATTGCTTTTGTAATGGCTTGGGTTGTTTGGGGTTTTGGGGGGTTGGTTTGGTTTGAGTCTTTTTTGTTGTGCTTTTTAAGCTCAAAGCTGGAAGAACAAAGGTTTGCCAAACTGCTAGTCATAGGGTGTGTTTCATCCAGGGTGGAACAGACTTTATTGCCTTTGAGGACTTCTGGGCTTAGAAATGCTGCAGGGTGGATAGTCCTGGAGAGAGCTGTCCCTCCTTTGTGCCAGAGCCTTGGCTGATCCGTGCCTTTGAGAGGTCTGCTGGGATGTGGATTTACCTTCCATGTATCACCATGGCAGCCTGGGCACTGAAGTCATAGAATGATGGAAAGGTTTGGGTTGGAAAATGCCATTTTCTTCCAGCAGATTCCTTGTGGGTAGATCTAGAGATCCCTTCAGCTCCCATTCGCTCATCTTGCTTCTAGCTGGAGGATGTTGGCTGGTGGTGTCATCCGGGGTGAATTTCATCAAGGGCCTGCTGCCCTACCAGGAGCAGGATGGAGTGCTCCAGGTGTGATGGGAGGAGCATCCTTCATCCCCCTTGTTGTGCTTAGGGAGGCAGAGGTCTTCCTCTAACTCTGCCAATCCTGTCATTCAACTTCAGGGTTTCTTCTGCTGGTCAGAGATTTAGGCTTTGTGAAGCAACTCTGGTAATCATGGTAATCCTCTTCTCTGAGGCTGGATGACTCTACATTTTCATGTTATCATGGAAATCTGTGTGTTGTTTGAGAGCTCTGGGTTTTTATTGCACAGCCCTGCAAACTGCTCCCCATCTAAAACATCTTGGGCTTGTGTGTGCACAGAGTTGAATGGAGAAGGATCTCCTGGCTGAGATGGGAGCAGCCAACATGAAACTGAGATTAGTGTGACATGTATGCATCTGGAGCTTCCCTTTTCCCTGCCCAGACTACAGCAAATCCCTTCATGTGTCCCCACTGATACTGTGAGGTTGGAAGGACTGGGATGAGGTGAGAAAGAATGGGAAGAGGCTTGCTGAGGGAAAGAGGCCCACGGACCTGACTCTGTGAGAGCTGTGTGCTTACTTTAAAGTGTCTCCATGGTCCTTAAGGCTGGTCTGGACCTGGAAAAGAGGATGTTGTGGGACGAGCTGCAGCATTCCCCAGGGTGGCCACTGTCCTCTTGGCCTCGTTTGTGTGATGCCCAGTTGCATTGTGGCCCCAGTGACACCTTTCTGGTGCCACTGCAGCTCCAGTGAACATGAAGCCATTTCCCCGGGTCTCTGGTATTTTAGGAATTCTGGAGCTGTTTGCTGACTGTGCAGCTGGAACGTGGGAGGAAAGAAGAGTGAGACCTGTGAAACGCCTTGGTGGCTGTGGGAGCCCCAGGAAGTGTGTGAGAACGGGCTCCAGGGGATGAGCTTCATCCATAAAACACATGGAGCAAGCTGGACTTGCACCAAGTCAGCAGTGAGACTGTTTCAGTCCAGTCTGAACATCATTGCAAACTAGATCTACAGGGCAGCATGAGCCAGGTCTTGGACTAAAGCAAACCCTGGAGCCATGACTGAGCCCAGCCTTGCTCTGTCACAGGAGAGCAGTTCATGACACAGGAACCAGCCTCTAACACTTGCTGAACTTTCACTATTTATTGTTTCAGCAGAGATTAATAAATATTCCACAAATAAGCCTCCTGGCCTTAAGTGATTGTGATGTTCTGACTATAAATAAACTGAAAATCCAAGTTCTTGGTTCTTTTTTACTTTAAAGCAGGCTAGACCCCATGGGAATGGTATGTTCCTGTTGTACAAACTGAAAAGGGTTCATGTCCTGGTTTTCATCTGTAGGGTCATATGGTGACTTGGAGTGGAGGTATTTTCCTGAAATAGCTTTGGAGTAGCTGTAGGGTTTGGGATGTGGCTCCTTCCTGCATGTCCTCCCCTGGCTACAGGGAGCTCTGGCTTTCAGCAAGGTGGAGGATGTTCTGGGAAGTGCCTTTGGGTCTCTGGAGCTGGAGGATGAGACAAGAAATGTATAGCAGTTGAGGGGAGCTTCCAGCAGCCTCCCTCAGTGATGCTTCACACTGGCTTTACTGTCTGCACCAAACCTTGTGGGACTGTTTATACTCCCAGAGGAATACGCAGGGATTATAGATTCCCAGTGGAGCTTGCTGAGCTGTGCACTGCCATGGGACTGTGCTTTCCTGCCTGTTCCAGCTAGGAAAAATGAGCAGCCCTTTCTTGCAGTGGCAGGAGTGTGTGGTGGGGTGTGACACAGCCCCGTGCTGGGGGTGCAAAGCCCTGGTCCCAGGGGAGGCAGCTGGGGAGGAGCAGCTGGGATGGGACTTGGCTCACTCATCCTGTGACCTGAAGCTTTGAGCATCCCAGGCAGAGAGCAGTGTGTGGCCCCTGTGGGAGCATTTCCATGGGATTGCTGTCAGGGATGGGAATCTGTGCCTCCTGCTCCAGTCCGTTCAGCTCAACCCTGAGGGAAAAAACCCATTCTTCAGCCAGCACTGTGTCCCTGCCACTAAGGGCACGTTTTAGTCATTTGTTTCAGTTATTAAATGGTTCTTTTGTCAGCCCACAGGCTGTGTGCCCTTCCCCTTTCCACAGTGGTGGTACTCAGCTGCCAGCTGGGGTTAAACCTCGACTGCATTCCTTGTGTTTTTTGGTGGCTGGACTGGACAGAGGGCTCCGTGGTAAAGCAGGGTTTAGGCAGAGTCACAAACCTCTAAGCTAAAAGCTAAGGTGCTTCCTTTGCTTTGCCAGGGCAGCCACTGACCACAACATTGACAACACCACAGCAATCCTCAGGGAGTGGCTGAAGAATGTGCAGCACCTGTACCACGATGTGGAGTGGAGACCCATGGAGGAGCCCCGGTGAGTACCTGGGAGGGCTCTTGGCTGCACAGCCCCAATTCCCGAGGTTTTCTGTTTCCAAACCAGGAGTTGGTACTAAATGTCCAAGTGTTAAAATGTGGATTATTTGCTTTCTGCAGTCTGTCCCATTAAAATTGTTTTCTTAGGGAAAAAGGTGAGGTAAGGTCTCTAGAAAGGTCTCTGACTAGTGAAGCACCTCATGCAAAACTTTGTGGAAGAAACTATTTTCCATTCAGTCATTTAGCATCTGTAGCTGCTCTCTTTACACGGTAAACAAATTATATCAAGAGCTACAGGGAATTAAAATTATCATTCTTTATTTGCAAGGAAGCAAAGAAATTACACCCCATTCCATAGTATCTGTGAAAGCTCAGACACATGAAATATTCAGTAAGTGCTGAGCCAGAGAACTCAATGTAATTCCAGATATTGTGCCTTTACATGATTTGCAGGACCATTGCTTTGAAATATGACGTGTTGGGTTTTTATTACTTTAATTTTTATTTATTTTTAAGATCAGCTGTTCCTGGGTTTGCTCTGTTTTCAGTTTCTTCCATCAAGGAAAATTACATCAGTTTCCCCTTCCTTTAGGCTTGCTTTTATATTCTAGTTCCTCACTGCAGTGATGGGGAGTTTGTGGTACAAACCCCCAGGGAGTGCTGGTTTTATTGACATTTTTAATCCTTTCATTTGAGTTGAGTTTCCTTCATCCTGCCAAACTTTGCTTAAGTTCTGCAAAAAAGCTTTTGAAATTCTTAGCTCCTTCCCTGACTTAGGCTGGCACTGTTTCCAAGTCCTGGATTTTTATTCCTCGTTGGGATCTGCCCTGGGGATCTGCCCCATTGGGATCTGCCCTCATTGGGATCTGCTTCCATCTTTGTTAAAAAGCCATTGCTTTTGGAGCTGGAGGCAGAGCCATGCGTGTGACTGTGCTGCCGTGCTGGGGCTTGTGAGATTTAGGGGCTATTCCTGGGATGTGTTAGCAGTTCCCAATAGTGCCCCGAGCCTGGGGGAGGCCAGGCTGCCTTCATCTTCACATCCCAGCCCTGCTGGTTCTGCTGGGCCAAGGGGGGCTGGGTTTGCAGCCGTTTGTACCCCAGGGTCAAGGAGCTGCAGGTGGGCTTGGAGGGTCCCCTGTCTGCTGCTGCACAGCTCCTGCGCTGCGTGGTGTCGTCAGAAAGCTGGCACTGCTGTTCCCTGGTGCCTTCTGTGCTCATGCCAGCACAGAACTTGGAATTATTCTCCCTCAAAACCTCTCCTGGGTTGCCTGAGGTGACTCTAATGCTGTTTTGCTTTCATAATGAAGGCAGCAATGGAACTCTTCTTTCCTTCTTCTTTCCTTCTTCTTCCCTTCTCCTTCCCTTCTCCTTCCCTTCTTCTTCCCTTCTTCTTCTTCCCTTCTTTATTTTTCCTTTTTTTCCTTTCTTTTTTTTTCTTTTTTTTCCCTATTTTTTTCTTTTTTTTTTTTTCAGTGTAATGAAGCCCAGACATGGATTACAGTCACTTTTTATTTCTTTTCTAGGTCTTACCCAGAGGAAGTTGGGCCAAAGCATTGGCCGAGCTCTCGATTCACTCACGTGATGAAGCTGCGGCAGGCTGCCCTGCGCACTGCCCGGGAGAAGTGGTCAGACTATATCCTGGTAACTACGAGGTTTGATTTATTACAAAAGCTTTCCAGGTGCTCACTTGGGTACAGGGGGCTGTCAAAAAGTTTGCTTTCCAACTAAAGACAAGTTGCGATGCCCTGGATCATTTCTTGGTCTGGTGAGCAAGAGATTTGGCGGTGAGGGAGGTGAGTCCTGGCTAAGCTTGGAGCTTTCTCCAGAGGTATCAGGATCGAACACAGTCCTGGTGGTGGGAGGTACCTGCAAGGGTCCCCCAGATTGAGCCCCCACCTGGTGAAATGTAAGGGAAATAGTTCTGCAGAGCACCTGTGGGAAGATGCTGCCTTTGGTCACTGTGAGGGGGGTGTTCCCAAAGCCTCCAAGCAAGGTGAGGTGTGAGGGCAGTTGAGGAGTTGTTCTTGATGCTTTTCACGGAATGAACTCATCCTGAATTTCCAGTGATGTTATTTTCCCTGGCAGCTCCCTGGTGCCTGTGCTGGCATGAGGCTGTATGGAGCCAGGGAAGCTCTCTGCCCATCTCATTGCAGTGCCCAGGAGCAGCTGTCCCAGCTTCCCCTGTGACAGCCCTGTGCCCTAGGGAGTCAAACCCACCAGCTCACTGCTTCTAGGGTGGTTTTTTGCTGACCTCATGGAATCTTAAAACTGTTAAGGCTGGAGAAGGCCTGAAACTGAGTCCAGTTGTGGACATGCCATGTTCAGCATTAGGCCACATTCCCAGGTGCCAGATGCACACATTTTTCAACACTTCCAGGGATGGTGACTCCACCCCTGCCCTGGACAGCCTATTTCAATGCCTGGCCATTCTTTTAGAAGGAATTTTTCCTTATAGCCAATCTGAACTTCCCATGGTGCAGAACGTGATCCCCCCTGGCTGTCCCCTCCTGTCAGGAGTTGTGCAGAGCCACAAGGCCCCCCTGAGCCTCCTTTTCTCCAGGCTGAGCCCCTTTCCCAGCTCTCTCAGCTGCTCCTGGTGCTCCAGCCCCTTCCCCAGCTCTGTTCCCTTCCCTGGACACGCTCCAGACCCTCGTTGTGAGGAGCCAGAGGTGCCCCAGCAGTGGCAGCACAGGGGACGGGCACTGCCCTGGCCCTGTGGCCACGCCAGGGCTGCCTCATTCCCAAGAAAGCGTTAAGGGAATCTTATTGTTTCATCTGTCAACAGGTATTTTTTATCTCTTCCTTCTCTAGTTTATTGATGCAGATAATTTACTGACCAACCCAGAGACCCTGAACCTGCTGATAGCAGAAAACAAGACCCTGGTGGCGCCGATGCTCGAGTCCCGCTCCCTCTACTCCAACTTCTGGTGTGGCATCACTCCCCAGGCAGGTGACCTCGTGAAGGGTGCTGGGGCCTGTGTGCCTGGAGTCCTCCAGGGGCTCCTGCCCCTGTCTCTGGAGCAGCAGGCATCCTTCCTGTTCTCAGGAGGGATGTTCTCTTCCTTTCCCATCTGCTGTAGCCTTCTTCTGAGCAGAAGCTGCTGTAGCTCTGAGGTGGCGTTAACACGTGGTATGATCCCACACAATCCATACTGACAAACACATCAGAATTTTTTAAAGGTGGTTCTATGTTTCTTAAAACCCTTGGTGCATAATTTTAGGCCAGTTTTTAGTTTTTTGGTTTTTTTTATAGTGATGCTAATCCAAGAGGAATTTGGTTTTCTTTCCACAGATCTCCATTGTGTCTAAGTTATCTTTTGAAGTGGGAGACATCCTTTGCCTTGTAGGGAGTGTGTGTGCTGAAGGGTGCATGTAACAGGTGCTGAGCCTAAAAATTAGACTTTCATGTTACCTTTTCAGTGTTCCCTTTTCGTGTTACTTCTGATCCACATAACAACTGCATTGGGTCAGAGCACAGGCTCATCTGCAGATGTCTAGGGAATTGTATAAGGATAGGGCAAAAAGGTATTAACTTCCCCAAAATACTTTTCTTTCCTCTGGCAATCCCCTTCTGGGTTTTTGAGGAATATATTTATCTTTAAAGTGCTCAGTGATTTTTTTTTTATTCTACAGAAATCCCTGTCTGAATCTCTTTTTTGGCACCCACACCATCTTCTGGCAAGGAGTTCCACAGTTCAGACTGAGTGATTGGATAAAAAATAGCAGGAAAAGGTCCTGAACTTTCCAAATTCTTGGGAAGTAAATAGATAAGAAAGGGGGTGTGACGTGGTGTGTTTGCTTGTTTCACCTGTGTTTGTTTGCTTTGTTTGAAAATGGAGATATAAACTTCATAGCAAAGGTATTGATTGTGCTTTAATTTAAGGCTAAGTCCTGAGTCAGCCAGGTTTTCCACTGGGGTACCTCAGCCCTGCTTCCCAGGCTGGAGTGGATCCCTGCCCATGTGCACCAGCCCCAGCCCTGCCTCTCCAGCAGGAAGTTTCCACCACTACCAGCACTAACCGAGAAAAGGGGAGAGGAAAACCAGCAAAGGCATCTTGCAAAATTTGGTTTAAAAAAAAATAAAATCCTGCTGGAGTGAAGAGGAAAGCTCTCCCTTTATTTTTGCTTTTCTCTTGTTTCTGCATATGGTTCCCAGGGCTTCATGTGCTCAGCTTTGCTCTCCCAGGGGGCCTGGGGAGGGAATCACAGCTGGAGCACATCCTGAAACACGGCCTCCCCCAGCATGGAGCCACAGTGAGCCAAGCCCCGCTCCAGACAGGCTGGCATTTATCTGTCACAGGGCAAAACTGGGGAGAGGCAGCAGTGGGGGCGAGTTGGAGCCCTCCCTGCCTACAAGTGGTTTATGAGCAGGGACAGCCCCAAAAACCTGAGGTGAGCCACTGGAGGAGGAAAGATGAGTGTCCAGCATCTTCACTTGTGGGCATTCTCAGTGTCTGTTAAAGGGTGGGTGAGTTAACCCTTCCTTTGGTGGGAATGCCAGTCACATCTCTTCCCACCTGCTCCTTCCTGTGGCAGTCAGGATGGCTGTGTTTGGGATGTCCCATCCTCACAGTATGGTCACAGTGTACCTGAAAGGCACAGGGAGATGGCACATCCATAACCAGGCACGTTGCACCACACCATGGCCCCACACAGCCCAGGGCAGAGCAGTTCCTCTGGCTTTTGCTCAGCCAGTGCCTGAATACTGATGGAAAATAGAGCGTAAATGGAGCTTTAACTTCTTTTAGTGACTCATTGTTTCTGTAAAGCCCAGAATCTGCTCTGGATTCGACCATCCAGATGTCAGTTTGATGCTCTAGGGTTTTCTTCCTGGAGGAATTCAGTGTGTTCATTTCCACATGAGCCACACACTGTGGGTGTTGCACCCAGAGTGCTGCAAGTCTGGCAGAGCTCCTGGCTACAGGGAATTACCCAGGAACTGACTGAAGTGCCTCCCTAGGCAGAGTCAGGAGTGAGTATCAATCCTGCTTGCCCCAGCAGGGATTCTTAGCACTACTGATGGAGACTGAGATGTTGCCTTCACTGCAGTGACAACAAATGATTTTTTTTAAAGTCATGGATAGAATTAATTTGCAGATCCTACTCTCTGAAATACTAAATGGACTTTGTGCCTGTTGAATGTGGAGGATGTCGTGGATGCTCAGCAGCTTCCAGGATCAGGCTGGAGAGTCTAAGTGCAAAAAGTGTTTTGAAGAACCAGGAGAAAATAATATGAGATTGGAAGCTCCATTGCAGGGGAGTTTTGCAGTGGAAAGGTTGGGCTCTCCAAGAGCTCCTGTAACGTAGGGAGAAGGTCAGTCTTTAACTTCTGGGATGAAGACTGTTTCTAAATACTTGACTGAGCCATTTCCAAATGAGAGACACAAAAAGCTGAGAGTTAAGCTCTGGTGAACCTCTGCTGGAGAGCTCAGGGCGTGAGGCTTTGCTGAGGAACAGCTTTGAAACAGGAATCTCTTGTGACAACAGCCCCCTCTTTGTGGTTTCAGGGCTACTACAAGAGGACCTTGGAGTATCCCCTGATTCGGGAATGGAAGAGGATGGGCTGTTTTGCTGTCCCCATGGTCCATTCCACGTTCCTCATTGACCTGAGGAAGGAGGCCTCTGCCAAGCTGGCCTTCTACCCCCCACACCAGGACTACACCTGGAGCTTCGATGATATCATGGTCTTTGCCTTCTCCAGTCGCCAGGCAGGTGTGTCCAGGGCCTCTGCTGGGGAGGGCTCGCTCCTAGAGACACACAGACCTCCACTGCAGGTTCACAGCCCAAAAGTCCTGGGTGGGCTTCCATGGGGAGTTCAGACCCTGTTCCCTTTCCTCTCTGGGATCTGGTCAGGGGTAACCAGCAGCAAGTGACTGGAAAGGCAGTTTTGGGTTGCTGCTTGTTTCAAAGGGTGTGGGGGCTGTTCTTGGGGTGGGGCAATATTTCAGAGACAAAATGTGGGATTCCACCCTGGGTTGGTGTCACAGCAGGTGAACACAGGGGGGTGCTGGGAGAGGGGAAGGTGGTCTGGGGGTGAGGTATCTGAAGTTCCAAAAGATCCACAAGGAAAGGGGTGAGGACGAAAGACTCTTGTTAAACCATAGAATCCTAGAATAGTTCAGGTTAGGAGGGACCTTACAGCTCATCTCATTCCACACCCTGCCTTGGGCACAGACACCTTCCACTAGACCAGGTTGCTCCAAGCCCAGTCCAGCCTGGCCTTGGGTACTGCCAGGGAGAGGAAATGTTGGTTGTTGGTGTTTTAAGAGGGCTCCAGGTGTTGCTGAGACATCACTGTCTCTTAAGTGCCTTGTGCTGCTGCTGTCCATGCTTGTGGTGAGGGTGTTCATTCCCGGAGAGCAGCTCCTGGCAGTGTTCTGTCTCCAGCAGAGTGCAGGCTGCCAGACCTGTGTGCAGCAGTGTCACAGCTGAAGGGGCTCCCAGGACTGTCGTGGCATCTGTATTGTTCTTTGCCTCCTGAGTTGAAAAGGGAAAAGTTTGGGGCATTATAAGGAAAAAGGGGTTGGTGAAACCTGAGCAACACCCATAAGTGCCTTCTGTTCAGAGATTGTGAGTGGGTTGGTGACTTGGTAGGGTGACTTGGTGGGGTGAATTATCAAGGAAAAGTTGTTCATGAATCCTCTGAATGATGTGCAGTTGGTGCTCCCTATCCTCTGCAGAAGATGTGAAGTTAAGGAAGGCAGGAAGGACTGCTCTTGGGAACAGGCAGGCAGGGAGAAAGCCAAGGGAAGAGGGGCTGCTGTTGTTGTTGTTCTGCAGGCTGAGCCTCCCTTCCCACTGATCCCAGAGCAGCACAGCAGCCACCAGCTGCCTGTAGCTTCCCTTTTAGTGGTGGGTCTGGTTGGCAGGTCTTGACAGAACCAAAAATGATGTTGTTGTCTTGGCAGACTGAGCAGGGCGTTCTCAGAATCACTGCGAGAGGATGAGGAGTGTCAGATAAGATGAATGATGGAGGAGAGGCAGCAAGAGCTGAGATTGGAACCCTTGGGAGGCAGAGGTGAGAAGTGAATTGCAGAGCAGCTTCAGAGTCCTGACTTTCAGAGTCAAGACACGAGTGCAGAATCACAGAGTCGAGGTCCCCAGGTGCCACGTCTTGGCTCCAGAGGAGAGTTGAGGTTTAAGTTTGGAGAGCAAAGTAGGCTGCTTAAAATCTACCCCTCCCCTTCTTCCCTCTGACAGCTCTCCCAGCCTCCAACCCATGTGGTAACTGCAGTGCATTAGCTCCAGCTGCTTCAAAAATATTTCAGGGATTCAAACCCATCATTTTTTCCTTCTGTCCTGGAACACCAGCTTTTTCCAGGCCTGACCCATGACATGAAAGGCTTTGCTCCAGCTGTCTGGCCTGTTGATGTGCTCAGATTGTTGACTTGTGTCCTGAGCTCAGTTGTCACCTAGGATAAAAGGATGACATCCAAGTTCAGAAATGTGAAAAATGTGTGAGCTTTGAGGGAAACGTCTTTTTGGAGTAATTTCACTTACTTTCCCTTAAGTCAGAAATCATACTGGCTTTTGTCCAGGCCAAATGCTGTGCTTAAAAAACCATCAATTCCCAACAGGCAATCTGCTGCTGGAAGCAGCTGTTCTGTGATGCTCCAAAGAGCATCCCACCTCTGAGAGGGGACGTGGCCTGTGTGGGAGTGCTGAATCTGAGCAGAACTCAGAGAGGGTGTGTTATTGCCAGCACTGGCCTCTGCAGAGCCCCTTGCACTCACAGGAGAGATTTTGGCCAGCCAGGTCAGCCTGGAGAAAAGGAGGCTCAGGTGAGACCTTAGAGACCCTTCCAGTGCCTAAAGGAGCCTCCAAGAGAGCTGGAGAGGGACCTGGGACAAGGGAGGGACAGGACACAGGGAATGGCTTCCCACTGCCAGAGGACAGGGTCAGATGGGATATTGGGAAGGAATTGTTCCCTGTGAGGGTGGGCAGGCCCTGGCACAGGGTGCCCAGAGAAGCTGTGGCTGCCCCTGGATCCCTGGAAGTGTCCAAGGCCAGGCTGGATGGGGCTTGGAGCAGCCTGGGACAGCGGGAGGTGTCCCTGCCCATGGCAGGGGTGGCACTGGATGGGCTGTAAGGTCCCTTCCAACCCAACCCATTCCATGATCTCCTGAGCTGCCTTTCAGCCTGGGTCTCTGAAGCCCTTGAGCCAGCCAGCAGGAGGGTCTGGTCACAGGGAAGTGGGGACAATTTTGGTTCCTTAATGTAGCTGTGGTTTTAGGGTATGACTGTAACTCCTGGACACTGCCTTTAAAGCCCATTAAGAATAATAATACAAACACCTGTAGTTTTCTCTCCCTTGTAGCAATCATTTACCTCAATTATAAAAACAGAGCTGGAGAGTGAGTCCTCCTCCCTCCTTTATGGGAGCTTTACCATTTTCAAGTACATTTTATCCCAGACAGAGCAGGAGCACTGGTGTGAATCTGTGCAGATTGTGTTCAAGGCAGTGGAAGGTAAGAACAGAGATCAGTGAGCCAGATAAGATTAGTTGATTAGATCAGTGCCAAATCCATTCATGTCTGCAGGTAGTAGTTCTTTATTCTGCCGTTTACCTAAATTGCAGCTGACAGCTGAATGTGTTTTGGCAAGTAACATAGCCAGCAATTTACTTGTAGAACTTAAAATGAGAGAAACACCAGAGTCATTAGTGCCAACAGTTCCACTCTGCTAAAAATACCATGGATTAGGGGCACTAATAGATGAAAGCATCAGCACACCAGGTAGTGTCTGCTTTTCATTTATTTCCTCGAGGGAGGGGGCTGGTTAAGCTTGTTTCATTTAAAAATAAAAAAGAACAAAGAAAAAGGCAGTTTTTGGTTGCTTGGGTTCTAGCAGCTTTGATTTGGGTTAATTAATAAAGGACCTTACCAGAACTCAGTGGAAAACAACGGAAATCCTTCCCTTGGCTTCTCTGGATGTGGCTTTTGAGCGTGTTGCCTGATGTGAAAGGCAGAGTTACAGCCAGTGGTGAGCAAATCCTTCTCATCCCAGAGGGAAAAGCATTCTGCTCATTCTGCTGATGCTGGGATGTTCCCACTGGGTGAGTCTGTGCCCTGCAAATGCATCTACTCCAAGGACAGGCTTTGCACCTTCTCTCTGTTTCCCACCTTCAACAAGCAGCTGCAAAAGCTTTTGAGTAGAAGGGTGTTAATGTTGTCACATCTGTTCTCCTCACTGGTGTCTCACTCTGGGATTTTCCTTTCATCTTCAGGGCACAGTAAAAACTAGTTCTGGAGAGGAAAGGACTGTGTTTGGTGGTGACTTGACATTTCAAAGGTTGTTGTCATGTATTCCTCAAAGTCCTTTGCCAGCACAGGTGAAAATGTATCACCTTTATTTCCTAGCCAAAGCAAAAGGAAGCAGTGATAAAGAATAGAATGGGTTAGTTAGAAGGGACCTTAAAGATCATCTCGTTTCAGGGACAACTTCCACTAGCCCAGGTTGCTCCAAGCCTCATCCAACCTGGCCTTGGACACTGCCAGGGATCCAGGGGCAGCCACAGCTTCTCTGGGCACCCTGTGCCAGGGCCTGAGCACCTTCAGAGGGAACAATTCCTTCCCAACATCCAGTCTAAACACACTCCATTTCAGTGGGAAGCCATACCCCCTGTCAGCCCAGGCCCTTGAAGGGTTAGTTAGGCAGCCAGTAGGGATTAGTTAGTTAGGCAGCCAGTAGGGATTGGTTTTGTGGGAGAGGCCACTTGCTGCCAGCCAGGCAAAACAGAAAGTGGAACTGAAGCAGAACTTCTTGGGACGGAGGTCCTGGCAGGAGTGTGTTTGTGGCTGTGTGGCCACAGAGCAGTGCAGTGCCCTGGTAGCAGGCCTGACTGTGTTTCTGCTTTTCTGTGGTCCCCAGGAGTACAGATGTTCATCTGCAACCGTGAGCACTACGGGCTCCTTCCCATGCCCCTGAAGCCGCAGCAGTCGCTGCAGGAGGAAGCTGAGAATTTTGTGCACACCCTGATCGAGGCCATGAGTGAGTTGCTGTGCCCTTGCCATGATGGACACCCCAAGTTAATGCCTGCAGAGCTCTCCTGCCAGCAGCCCAGCCCTCATTCTCTTGGCAGTCTGTCCCCTCTAATCTTGTTTTGATACGCAGTTTCCAAAGTTTTCCAAAGTTTTCTTTACCTAGGGATGTAATTGCTTCATGGTCAGGTCAACCCCATCCATAAAATCCCTCAACTCCCCCAGATCAAATGCATCTTTCATGTGGAAGAGGGTGCTGCATGTCCATGTTTTTTTCCTGATGTCTGTCTGGCTCTGGCTTTGCCATGTGGTGCTTCCTCCTGTTCCCATGCTGCAGTGGCTCCTCATCCCGGCTCCGGGAGGGAGACACCTTCAGACGGGCCATGTCCACTGCAGGGAGCGCACGAGGGTGATCTTTGGGGTCTCTCCTCTCTTTCAGTCGATCGCCCTCCCGTGGAGCCCTCCCAGTACCTCTCTGTCCCTCCGAAGCACCCCGACAAGATGGGGTTTGATGAAGTAAGGAGCCTGTTCTGCTGTTTATTGTCTTGTCTTCTCACTCATCACCTGGTCCGTAACATCCCTTCCAGCCTACACCATGCCATGATTCTGTTTTAATCCAGCCAGGAAGAGAAGGCAGAAGTGAGGCTGGAAAGCAGGCTAACTCCCCTGTTCTTGTGCTGTTTGCTCTGCATCTGGCTCTGCAGAGCAGCCTGGCCTCCCTTCCATCTGTGACAGAAACTGGGCCTTTGGTAAAGCTCTCCAGCTTTCCAGTGGCAGGAGGGAAGGATTTCTCTCACCTGAGAGAGACACTGGAGAGCTGAGAGCAGGTGGGGATCCAGGCTCACAGCTGAGTTCTGGCCCACCTTGGATGCAAACCCCAGGGATGCAAACCATGCCTGGGGAGAGGGCTGGAGAGGGATGTGCCAGGCTCTGCTTGCCTGGTGTCTGTGTTATTCCAGAGCCAGCAGCCCCTGTGTGTGCAGCTGCCAGGGTGGCTCTGGGACCCAGGGACTTGTGGGGATCAGGGGAGCCTTTGTCTTCTTGGTGTGCTCTGCTCCATCTGTTTGTGGGGCTCCTGAAGCTGAACCCGACCCAGCTGTGTGTCTGTGTTTAAGGCACAGCTGGTCCAGGTTTTTTCCATGTTTTCCTTTGTGGCTGTGCTTTATTTATCCAGTTTATTATTCTTTCATTTGTACTGAGCTGAAATTTGTTTCGCTTCTTACTGGGATGAGGATTTGCTCCACAGGCTACAAGGCTGTGCTTGTACCAGCCTGCCTGGGACTGAAAAATATCCCTGAGCCCCTGAGGGTTCCCTGCAGTGAGGGCTTCAGTCCTCAGCCCTCCACCAGGCTCCTCGGGGCTCTGGACAGAGCCCTGCCCAGACATCTCTGTTCTCAGCCTTGGCTCTGTGCTCTGGCAGGGATCACAGTGGATTTTCAGTGCCTAAAGTAATCACAAAAATCCTTTCTTTACCATGGCCTTTTTCTTGGATGGTGGCCCTGCTGATAATCCTAAATCCAGGCAGTGGCAGTGTTCCTCTGGGATTGATGCTGCAGATGGTCATGTTACTCTGTTTGATACAAACCTAAACATCCTGTATCTTTGGAAATTACAGACTTGGCCCTAACTGGTCTCTCCTCATTTTCTTCATCCTGAAAGAGCAAGTTTCCTCCATGAACATCCATAAGAAGTAGTTGTTAGAGAAAAAAACCTCTACACTTTAATTCAAAACCAAGTTCAGCTTTTTGACAAATTCTAGACAACCTGGAGCAAACATGGTATTTTCACAAGACCTGTTTTCCAGTGGGGCTGCTGGAGAGGGGTGGATCAGGACTTCCCTTCTCCCTCCCTGCCAGCTGGAAGTCTGATGTCCTGGTGTCTTTCTCTTCCTCCCAGATTTTCATGATCAACCTGAAGCGTCGCAAGGACCGGCGGGATCGGATGCTGCGGACGCTCTACGAGCAGGAGATTGCAGTGAAGGTAGTGGAGGCTGTGGATGGAAAGTGAGTTTTGGTTGGGCTCGAGGGTGTTTTCAGAGTGGGACGTGCTTTACTGCTTCACAGCATCTCCTTGGATGCCCTGACCTACTTCCAGCAGGGCAGGGTTGGCTGCGGGGGGAGCTGAGATCCCTTGGATCTCCCTGACCATCTGTCCGGGGCAGTTCTGCTCTGTTTCTTTCCTCCTTTGCAATTAGTCCATCTCTGTGAGAGAACCAGGGCACTGGGCTTCAGACTAGGGTCCAAATCAGGTTAAAATCACAGGTTTCTGTGAATGGAGCAGTTAACTCCTGGGAATATTGTCCATCCTTGTCAACTTACAACTAATATCGTACATCCTAGTGCTGTTGTCCGTCCTGGAGCTGTGGTGCTGCAGTGTTAACCCTGCCACAGCCCTTTCCAAGCTTACTCCAAGGTCTGGAGCATAAGTCCTTGTAGGAGCAGCTGGAGGAGCTCAGCCTGGAGAAAAGGAGGCTCAGGGCTCTGCACAACTCCATGACAGGAGGGGACAGCCGGGAGGGTCGGGGAAAAAGGGAGAGGACAAGAGGAAAAAGCTTCAAGCTGTGCTAGGGAATGTTCAGGCTGGACAACTGAGAAAAATTTCTTCATGCCAAGAGTGGTCAGGCACTGTCACAGGCTGCCCAGGGCAGTGGTGGAGGCCCCAGCCCTGGGAGAGTTGCTGGGTTAATGCCTGGATTTGACAATATTAGAGGGCTTTTCCAATCTTAATGATTCCATGATTCTAGGGTATGTTAAGACCTTTTTATAATGAGAAATCAAGGCAAAAATTTTGAGTCTGTGAGTTGCAAAAAGGCATCAGGGAGACAGGAGCCCACGTACCATCTAGTGGTCTTGGAGATGTGGGATCCTATCAAGGCCTCAGAAAATTAATCAAAGCCAAGCACCTGGCAAGTGGATGGTCCCGCAGGAAGTTTTTGGCAGAGTAAGAGATAATTGATGGTCCCATGAGAAGTCTTTGGCAGAGTTAAGGATACAGTTTATTAGCTTGATTTAGAGATGTAAATAATGAAGTTAATTTTACTCTGTGTTTTTGAGCAAAACAAGTGTAGGAATTTCTCAAGGTGTGGCTTTTCCCTGAACATCAGCAGCATTCCCCATGCTGTGCCTGTGTCTGGCTTGAATTATGTTTTTTGCAATGGTGATAAATACATTGTGTTTCCCAGAGCACTGAACACGAGTCAGCTGAAAGCTCTCAGCATCGAAATGCTGCCAGGGTACCGGGACCCCTACTCCTCCAGGCCCCTGACCAGAGGAGAGATCGGCTGCTTCCTGAGCCATTACTACATCTGGAAGGAGGTGAGGGTTTTGGGGTGCCTTGAGGGTCCTGCAGGAAGGTGCTGTGTCCTGGTGCAGAGCATTGGATCCAGCCCAGGTTTCTGGAAGTGTAGGATGAAGTGATTTCCTTGGATTGCAGGGGTTTTCTTGAATGCAGTGTTCATCTTTCACACCTCCCCTTTCCCCTTCCAGTATGTAAAGGGGCTCCAAGAGAGCTGGAGAGGGACTTGGGACAAGGGACGGAGGGACAGGACAAGGGAGAATGGCTTCCCATTGCAGAGGGCAGGGTTAGATGGAATATTGGGAAAAAGTTCTTCCCTGTGAGGGTGCTGAGGCCCTGGCACAGGGTGCCCAGAGAAGCTGTGGCTGCCCTGTCCCTGGAAGTGTCCAAGGCCAGCTTGGATGGGGCTTGGAGCAACCTGGGAGAGTGGAAGGTGTCCCTGCCCATGGCAGGGGCTGGACCTGGATTGGCTTTAAGGTCCCTCCAACCCAAACCATTCTGTGATTCATTTGCCCTCAGCTCCAAGTGATTTTTACCAGAACATTTTCATGACTGTTTCTGCAGTCCATCCAGTATCCTTCCTGGGGCAAGCTTGCTTAGAAGAAAGGCAAGAATGTTTTAAGAAGCAAATGGGGTTAAACACTCCTGTTTTTTTTCCCCTTATTCTGCATCTGAGAATGGAGCAAGGAGCAAGATCCAGTGGCTTGGCATATCATGTGTATGTCACAGGGTGGCTCTCCAGCTCCCTGCCTGCGTGGTCTGGAGGCAGTGCCAGGTCAGGGTGGCCCCAGTGACAGCAGGGCACCCATGGGGGCCACTGTGCTCACGCTGGAGCCCTCGTGTTTCAGGTGGTGAGCAGGGGCCTGGAGAAGACGCTCGTCATTGAGGACGATGTGCGCTTCGAGCACCAGTTCAAGAGGAAGCTCATGAAGCTGATGGACGACATCGAGCAAGCCCAGTTAGACTGGGAGCTGATGTAAGTTCCTGCTCCTCTGGGAGGTCCTGGGCACGTGGGGAAGTGGGCAGCACTGCTGTGGCGTGGCAGAGGGGCAGGTTGGGGCTGCAGTGCAGGGGACAGTGGCACAGTCTTCTTGGTAGCTCTTGCCACCACGACAGATCTGCCCTCTGGGATGGCTGCTGCCAGGGCACCATCCCTGCCCATGGTGTGGACGGACAATGTTGTTTGACCTCAGCTGTGTTGGAGATGCTGACAGAGGAACCAGCACAGCTCAGTCCTGAGCCTCAGACTCATCTTAGCTCCCTTAGGAAGCCTTTCACAGCTGTCCCACCCACTGGGTTAAGACTTGGGATAGTGGTGCAGGATAGAAATCGGTGAGCGGGTCAGGGATTGCTTCTGGAATTGGCCCTTTGCCCTGGCCTGGATGACATGAATAGTCTTGTCCTAATTGCTACGGATTCACTTTGGTCCCATCTCCTTGATCCTCTCACCCCTGAAGCTACATCGGCCGGAAGAGGATGCAGGTGCAGGAGCCCGAGAGAGCCGTTCCCAACGTCCGGAACCTGGTGGAAGCTGACTACTCCTACTGGACCCTGGGCTACGCCATCTCCTTCCACGGGGCTCAGAAGCTCATCGGGGCTGAGCCCTTCAGCAAGATGCTGCCCGTGGATGAATTCCTGCCCATCATGTACAACAAGCACCCTGTGTAAGTCCCTCTGGCTCGGCAATATGGGCTGGGTCTCGCTGACTGATCTGAAACCAGATCTCGTTGGTGGCCTGGTTGGTGGGGACTCCTTGTGGTGCTTGGTTTTGTCGTCCTGGCGCAGGTCAGAGGAGGTGACAGAGGGGAATGCCTGGGGCAGGGATTGCAGACACTTGTGTGTCTCTGGGAGCAGGCTTTGGTTGTACAGGCGTGTGTGGTTGTAAGGACGTGGTTCTGGCTGTACCCCAGCACCTACCCCCACTCCCAGACCAGTCTGCTCCCATGTCTCCCAGGGACAAGCGTGGCACCAGTGAGGGTTCCTGTGTTCCTGACGGTGTTTCTCCCCTCCGTAGCACGAAGTACATGGAGTACTACGAGTCCAGAGACTTGAAGGCCTTCTCAGCAGAACCCCTGCTCGTTTACCCCACGCACTACACGGGGCAGCCGGGCTACCTCAGCGACACGGAGACCTCCACCATCTGGGACAACGAGACCGTGTCCACGGACTGGGACAGAACACACTCCTGGAAGTCCCGGCAGCAGGGCAAGATCCACAGCGACGCCCAGAACAAGGACGCCCTGCCCTCCCAGTCGTCCCTGGACACGCCGTCATCCAGGGATGAGCTATGACTGCCCACCTCCCCGGGACTCTGTTGACAGCTGAACCTGCCTCACACTTTAGCTTTTCACCCTTGAAAGTTGTAGAGCAGCTCTTCATGTGGTCTCCTTCCCACCACTCCCAAGGGCCGTGCGCGGGATTGGGCCGGACACCTGCCCAGCCGCCGAGGACAGGGTGGGACACCAAGGAGGAAGAAGAACAAGCGTTCCAGATCCAAGCAAAAGCCCTGGCAAGCTTTTGTTAGAAGAAACCAGCCTGGAATTAAGTCGTTCCACAGTTCCTCGTGTAGAACACTGTATTTATAAAGATTAATATATAGAGGTGTACAAATGTCAGTGCCTTTCGGGATGGCTGTACCTGGGCTGCTCCCTCACTGTTACTCCTTTAGGTCTGTAGGCTTTTACCACCCTGTTTGCTGAGCATCTGGGGGATTTGGGTTTGTTTTCCAAAGGGATCCCTGTCAAAAGCAAGATGTTTCCCCAAAATGTTCAATACAGGAGAGCAGTGCTCCTCTGTCGTGTCTTCTCCCCGTCACACTCCTGTACAAAAGCAGCGCTGGCTTCCCATCAGTTCATTTTTAATCTTGCTGCATCCCATCTAAACAGGCCTCTGGATCCAGAACAAATGTCTTGGAATGTCTGAAGTCATGGAAGCCATGCAAGTGGGGGTAGCTGGATTTATCTCTGCACTGCCTGAAGGGAATGCAGGCAGAGTTGGTCCATGTCACGTCCTGCTTCACCCCTGCCTCAACTTAGTCCTTCAGGAAAACAAAACCCCACAACCTATTGGCAGGCCTGTTTACTCAGGCCATAAAAGCAAGTGTAGGAGTTTTGGGAACTTAAAATGTAAGATGTTAGGTTACAAACTCTCCTTCTAAAACCAAAAGAACCTACAGCAATGTTACTCTCTCTAACAGCCCGACAGAATTGTGTGTTACAGGACGGAAGGGCGACTTGCCTGGATATTTTTTCATGTGAGGAGTGAACTTTTCTGTGTTTTGGATGAGTTCTGATGTTTTTGCTGTTGGCTCACATGCCAGCAGGATATGGTGTTTATTTTTTTTATAAAAACCTTTCTCAGAGGCCAGGTGATCACGGACTATACTGGCACAGACCCTGAGCTTCTGGGCAGTGGGAGGATTCCCTCCTGGAATTGCCATTTGGGGGCTCACCTGCTGGCAGATCTGTGTGTTGAGTATGTGTGGCTGGGGTTTTGGTTTTAATTTTTGTTTGTTTTGAATCATTACTGATCAATGTTGTGCTTTCTGCTGCAGAAGACATGTTATTACCTGTCAGCCGGTCTGATAATACATAGAACCTGGTGCAAGATGAGCAGCTCTGTGTGTTCTTCATTGTGTGGGAGAGTCCTGGAATGGTGTGGGTTGTGGAAGGCACCTCTAAAGGTCACCCAGTCCAACCCCCTGCCATGGGCAGGGACACCTTTCACTAGACCAGGTTGCTCCAAGCCCCCTCTAGCCTGACCCTGAATGTTAACTGGGGATACATGGAAGTCCAGCTCAAGAGATCCTTGGCTGTGTCCCTCTCCCATGGAGTCACTGGCTATATACAGGTGCCCACTCTGCAGTTCCCACCTGGAAGCCAAGTTCCTGCTGGTGTCCATGTGGGAGCAGATGCCCACATGACCTGGTGAGTATGGAGCCTGCCCCATGGGCCCGCACACAGCCTGGGTCATTGCTTCCTCACAGTCCCTCTTGCTTCCTCCGCAGGTCTCCTGCTCTATGAGCCCACATGGCCTGTGGGAAGGACACTGAAGTCTTCACCCCCTCCACCTCAGAACCAGGCCTTGGATCCCCTCCTCTGGAGTGGAGTTTTTCCAGTTACAGCATCATCACACGCGTGGCCAGCATGGGAGATGAGGCCACAGTCGTTCATGGTACCCCCTCCATGCTGGCCACAGCTCCAGTGAGTATTGTTCCTCTTCCACAGGCTAACTTCCTGTCCATGGACCAGTCCATTGTTTCTCTTTCAAGGGCCAGGTTCCCTCCATTGAACAACAGAGTGTTCTTCATTACCTTGTTGACATGTACAACCATGGGCCAAATGTGGCAGTGCCTTAGACACAACCTTGGGTCGACACAACTTTGTATTTTTTTTGACTCAGCTAATGGGTTTCAAAACTGAGCAGGAGCACCAGTTTTGAACCAGCCTTCTGGCAGCTTCTTCCCGAGGCAGGCTGTGGTGGCAGGCCCCAAAAATGATTAACTGCAATAGGGACTGCTTGGAACCCACCAGCAGTTTGGTCTCTGCTTTGGGTTAAGGATTGAAAAGTGCTGTTGTGCTCTCAATATGGAATGTGAAATTCCAAACTCACCAATAGATTGTATTGATCCTGAAGGAAATGGAGTGAGGTCCTGGTGCTGGGTTTTGTGGCCTGAGGTAGTTTAAAAATCAAATTCAGGTACTTTTTGTTTTGTCTTCCTTAGTGTAACACGAGAGGCCTTAAAGTGGCCAGGGCAGCTGTAGTTCAGGGACGGAGTGTGAGACTTGTGGGCAGCTTTAGGAGCCCCCCTCATGCTGAAGTGATTTGTGAGATGGCAGAAGGGGCTGTAGTGTGTAAACTGTTTATCTGAATGTTGGCATTGTGTGCAGGGAGGGGAAAACACAACAAGGTAATGACTGGGAGAACAGGAGGAAAAACACCATGACTGAGACAATGGGGAGAAATGGATACACTCAAAAGCACTTCTTTTGTATTATCTGGCCTCAGAAGTCATTCAGTGGCTCAAAAGAGAATAATTTCACGCAGAAGACATAAAATTGGTGTGCAGTCTTAATTACCCAGTTACGGAAATCTTTAAGCTGAAACCTCAAGAAATAGCACACCAAATGTCCCTGTCCCTCGGAGGCTGTGTGCATGCCTGATGCACTGGGAGGGCTTTGGCTTTGCTGTTGAGAAGTTAAACCAGTAAAAGTGGACAGGCTGAAGCAAGTAACAGCAAGGGAAGTGGTGTGAGGTGTTTTTACACATCTGACATGCACTAATAAAAGGAAATTGACTGATTCCAGGCAAATATTAATGAAAAACAATTTATATACTTATCATATAAAGATTACAGGTAAGCAGTTAAAAACATAACATATATAAACATTTGCAAAGTGTAATTTTAAAATCCAGAACATTTCTGTTTCAGCTTAACACTGCCATACACCCTCTGAGTGAGCAGTACTATATACAGTAGGAGCTATGCTATGTACACAAGGAACTGCCCTGTACAGACACCAAAAGCAGAGAAAACTGAACTTCTAGTTTTGCCCTAACTCGGGGCAAAGGTTAAGGCTCAGTAACAACCCCCCCGCCTCTGTCACCCTATAACAAACAACTGGAATTCATAAATTGTTCAGGCTATGACCTACACCAGGCTTGTGGGACCTGCCATAGGACTCTGGGGTGTACAGCAGACCTGCAGTCAGTCTGTTTCACCTACCTGTAAACAGAAGTGATAGATCCAAATGTAGTGTAAAACTCACCTGAGCCCAGTGTTGCAAATTAGTGCCACAGAACTGGGAGTAAAAGGCCCAGGCATGGATACAACTCTGTTTTAACTAATGATCCTTGAGAATCCTAAGCTGTTTGGATAACAACTCCTAGAGCTGTGCAGGGATGCACAGTGCTTCCAGCAGAACCAGAAATACCCTCTGTATTTCATGTGTCTCAAATCAGGGCTGCTTACAATCCAACGTCTTACTTATGGCTTTTGAAGAGGTTCAGATTTCAGTTCCAGCAGAGGAATTGCACATTGGGAGAACATCTATCCATCACATGGGAGTGCACACAAAAGGCACCAAGTTCTGGTCCGTGGCTTAACCAAGTCCAAGGGAAACCACCCTATTGTGACATTAAAACCTCCATCCAACACAAAGTAGTGTCTGTTTGTCCCATTCATGATGTTCATGCAAAGACAAGTGCAGTTCATTCATTTTAAAGTTCTTTGGAAACAAGATCCAAAATGGGTCATTCTCTGGTGTAGAACAAGTGCAAAAAATTCTCGGCTGGTTCAGGCAGACATACTCAGAACTTGCTTCAGTTCTATAAAAATAAGTTCAGGTGATCTTCTGTATAATACTGGCATGAAGGAGACCCTTTCCTCACAGAGATGGCTCATGGGGTGTCCTCAAGACAAATGCAGCAGCCTGGAGCCTTTGCACCAGGGCTGCCCATTGCTCCAATTGCACATTTTCAACAGGGAATGCCGACAGATTCCCGTAACCCAGGAGGGCAGCGCAGGTGCAGCCTCAGCCAAGCAGCTCGGCCTTCTTCCGCAGGATGAAGTCGAAGTTGACGTGGCTGTTCATGCCGTAGAACACGTTGGCATCGCGGGGGAACACCAGCTCTGCAGAAAGGGCCAGAGCAGCCTCAGTGGGGGGGGCACAGCAGCAGGAAAGCTGGGAGAGGACAGGGAGCAGGACAGTGTGGGCAGGGTCATCTCCCTGTTCTGCCACAGCAGCATCGGGAGCAGCTTGTGCAGGAAAGGGAGCAGGACAGGAGGGGGAGGCCAGGCCCAGGCCATGCTCAGCCCGGCAGAGGCCCTGGCAGACTCTCAGAGAAGGCTGATGATGGGTGGGATCCGGGGGCCTGGTCCCAGGAAGGCAGAACATCACCCCCACCCAAGATCCTGTGGTCACTCTATGGCTGCAAGGCACACATGAAGTCAGCCTGGCATCCCAGGAGCTGGCTCTGCCTGTGGGAAGGGGGCTGTGCTGACAGAAACAACCCCTGAGCAGCAGAGTGTTCTCACTGGCAGCTGTGACCTGTCAATGGCATTTCTAATGCTTCCCATTTTACTCTTCCCTTTGAAATCCAACAGAACTTTCCAGGCAGCAGCAGAGTTCTGCTTCCCTACCTTTGTCCTCAGAGATGACCTGCACGAGCTCGTAATCTTCAACTGCATCAGGCTCGAGGTTGTGCTTCAGCAAGGCTCGCTGGGTGACATCAGGGATTCTGTCTTGGTTGGTTATCTGGAAAGATAAGCTGCAATGAGAGATTCTCCTCATTCACTCTCGTGATTTAGTAGTTAGCAAAAACCTGACTGTTCTTGGAAGAGATGTCAGAGAACTGAAAAAACAGGTCAGTAACAAAGGAGCAGGTGCTGACAGATACTAAACTTAGAGTTTTTGACATTTGGAGCTGGTGGCTTTTTAGTTCAAGCTGACACAGGTACAGTACTAGTAGAGACAGCAGATGATCCCAGTGTCTGCTCCCTCTGAGAGACCCCACTCTCACCAGCCACAAAAGCCCCTGTGAAGAGCTGCCCCAGCTGCTGCTGCAGGCTCCTGCGCCAAGCGCTCCCTTGGACATCCTGCAAAGCTTTCTGGCCTTGTAGCTGGGTTTGCTGTGTGCTGAGGAACTGCATCTGGAGCAGACACAGCTCCTCCAGAGCCTCCAGCAGCCAAATGCATCAGGCCTGATTTGGAGAAGTGAGACCATTAAAATCAAGAACTGAAGATGCTGAGAACTACCCCAGTTTTGTTTCTCCCCAGCTGAGCTGAGCCACATCACCCCCGGTCCAGCACCAGTGGCACTACTGGGATGTGTCTGTGGAATAAGCAGAGAGGGAAATGCCTGAATTCTGGGGCTGCTGGTCTGGAAAGAGGAGGGAGATTCTCCCTTCTTCACCGGGAGAAGCTGTGGAATTAAGGGGCATGTCAGCTCCCTCCCCTGCAGCTCCCCGTTTCCAGAAACCAGCTCCTGGGGAAAGCTGCTGTAGGGAAAATGTACCATCTTATGTCAAAACCTCAGTGTACCCACAGTGCTTCACCTGCAACTTTTTGGCAAAACACAAACTCCCATTTCCAGACCAGAAACTTCCCTAAAGCTGTTTCAAAACACCTCACTCCCACTAGGCTCCATTCTGCGTGGCACCATGTGCCATTTTCCCTTTCCAGCCAGGTTTGATGAGCCAGCTCAGCGAAGGGGTGCTCTCAAAGCGCAGTGATGGGTTCAGTCCCCCCCGTGGACACAGCTGCTCAGCCCAGAGCCGTGGCACTCACCAGGATGCTCTTGTAGACACTGGCGTGGAGCCCGTCCATGCTGACCCGGATGATGCACGAGCCCTCGCTCTGCCGGTTGTACACGGGCAGCACCCTGGGACCACTGCTCTGCACCGAGCCCGAGTCCCTGGAGAGGATGGAGCCACTGTCCAAGCCTGAGCCAGTGTCAAAGATGGAGCCCTTGCTGGAGCCAGAGCCCTTGTCGGAGCTGATGGAGCCCTTGTCGGAGTCGTAGCCCTTGTCAGAGCCCACCGAGCTCTTGTCATCGGTGGAGGCCAGCAGGAACGAGGGTAAAGATGACACCCCTGAGGAAGGCGTGCTCACGGAAGAGTCAGGAGAACAGGAGGATAAGGAGTAGCCAGAGATCTGCACAACAGAAAGGAAAGTGCTGTCACAAAGGGGACATTTGGTGTGTCTGGCCGTGTCACTGTGCCAGAGGAACAAAGCAGAAGGCACAGACAAAACCTCAGTCACCCACACTCTGCCCAGCCTGCTGGCAGGGGGATTGCTCGCCTCCTGAACTGACCACTGAACTTCACTTGATTGATTACAGCGTTTTAATGACAGTTTCTGTCCTGCTGGGGATGCTCTAGCCTCGCAGTAAGAGCAGCCCAGGAGGTGGCAGCAGATCCAAGGAACAGCATGAGGCTGCAGGCGGCCAGCTAGGAACTGGGACCGGCTGGGAAGGAGCAGAGCGTGTCACAGGCACTGCTGCTCCAGCTGAGAGCCTTTACACAAGTGGGAATACACACACCCCTCCTCTCTGCCACTCTCCTTGAAACTGCCCCCTTCCTTTCCCTGCTCAGCCGTTGCCTTTCTCTCCCTTTCCCTTGCTCAAAAGCTTCCTGACAGGAACAAACCCACTGTAAGGGACAACACAGAACATTGTGCAAGAACCCTGACTGGATGACTTCCATTTTTACACATTTCTCTCTCCACTTCACTAAAACCAATGCTTTAATCAAGACCAAGAGCCTTGGGCAAGTGTCTTGGGCCTGCCTGCAGCATGCAGAGGCCTCAGCTGTACCTTTTTCAGAGGGTCCTCAGGACTAGAGACGGGAGTCACACACACATCCTCAGTTTCAGAGTGATTAAACTCACACGATGAAACACTGGCTGAATCCGTGCTTTCCCCGGAGCTCCCTCCTACAGGAGAGCTCTTCAGGGGTTGTTCTTTGGGTGGGGTGAACACATCAGTGCCCAGAAAAAGTCTGGTATAGAAAGAAAGAAAGCATTAAAGCCAGTGTGAGCTGGGCTAAGCAAAGCTGTCCCTTGGCGCAGAACTCTTATATTCTGGAGTTTTTTCCTCTCTGGAGTGGCCTGTTGTTGTCATTTCCTCTGTGGTGTTTACACAGTTTGTCCAGAGGCTTTGTTACAGGCTAACACAACACCTCCCTGACCCAGAGTGCCCACAGCTGCAAGGCCACAACCAGATCATGCCCCACTAGAACACTCTTCACATTTTCAGGCTTATTTAACAGAAATAAGGGCTTCAAAGGGCAAATTCACCCCACTGCCAATTTCTCTACTAGGGCGCCACAGGTACCAGGTTCTCTCTAGAAGGCTGGAGATGCACACAATAAGGAGATCATAAAGTGTAAATTAAATGCTCTCCCCATCCAAGACTCATTCCTAAATGCAGGTCAAGTGACTTGAAAGGAGTGTCAGAGGAAACAAGCTGGTCTGACCCACCAAGAGGAGGAGCAGGGAGCATCAGCGTGCCGTTATTGATTTAATGCAGCTTAGAGAGGTGTCACTGCTTTTCTACAGTAAGCATTTGCAAAACACATTGAAAGGGCAGATCTGCACTTTGCACTGCCAGCCTCTTGTTTCCCATGTCCAGCTGCATGGCCCTGTCCTGTTTGAATCTTTGTGGTATTTCACCAAATTGGACCATATCCCTATGATTTTTTTCCCTTCTCCAGCTGGAAGGCAGATTGTTTCCACTATCAAATGCCTTTTTGCTAACCTTAATTTTCATATTAAAATCCTGCAAGGAATTTTTGCATGTCTATAGCAATTCAGACTAATAATAGACCAGACTTTATCCTCCTTTACTCTGTTTTCCTGCTGCTTTCAGCGAAGTTATTACACAGCTGAATTATAATCCATCACTAAAATGGTTCCTTTTTTTGACACCATAGGAAGGATTCTTTATTTTAGTCTCCTCTACCTTTAATAATCCTCATGATTGTTCTAGCAACCCAAAGGGACAGCTCCAGCCACAAGGCTGCATTTCTCCTTAAAGCAATGCAGGGTTGTGGATCCCCAGCCAGATTCTGCAGCTGATTAAATGAGCACTGCTTGTTTGAGTCATCCAGGTCCCTATTCCCACCCCAAAACCCCTCTGCCCCATCATACTCACGTGCTGATCCTCTTCACCATGCTTTTCTGGGATTTTGGAGACAGGATGTTGGTATCAGCAGCTGCTTCAGCCTCACGTGAGAGTTTGTAACTGCAGGGCAGAGGCCAGCAGTGAAGATTTGCAGACAATGTCATTTAGGTGTACAATGTCATTTAGGTGTACAGTGTTATTTAGTTGTACATCTCAGAGCAGCAACATTCAAGAAATCCCAGAGTCCTTCAGTTGTTCCCACCTCACAGAAGGCTGCAGCACCACAAAGGGGAACACTGCTCTGCCTGCATTTTACCAGGGCCAAGGGGATATTTCACCTCCTTGTAACAGGATTTAAAACTCTCCAGTGTTTGCATGTCCCTGCCCTGCCCTGCCCAGGTGTGTGGGGGGTGAGAACAGAGGTTTGCCAGCTGCACTGAGGACCTACCTCTCCTCCTCTGTTAAGTGCCGCTGCCTCCTGAACCACTGGATGAATTTTTGGTCTGGTATCAGGCAATAGCTGTTGCATGAAGATTGCAGGAGTTTGATTTGGGCAATGACTTCAAATTCCTAAGAAAATAAATAACCACATAGAAAGTCTAATTAGAAAACAAGATTATATTCATTCATACAATGAGGAATCCAGGACAAACTTGGCTTGATATGAAGTTCAGTTTCAGTTGAGTAACTATTTCAAGAACCACTTTTCTAACAATAAAGGTGGGATTTTTTTCCCAAGGAAGCATCATGTGCACTCCCACTTGCTCCAGAGGAATGCAGAATGCTACCCTTAAGGCATGTGACCAGAGTGTGCTGCTGTTCTGTAACTGCACTTGTACACACACTGCCAGAATAACCCTGGATTGTTTAGGGCGGGTTACTGAGCAGTTCAGGGAGGAAATGGCTCCACCTCAGCCAAGTCCAGGTCTGCTTTCAAGCCCCAGGATGGAAATTTGGCCTGAGTTCACTCAACCCAAGGTAACCCCAGCACTTTTACTCCTACAGGACAGTATTTATCTCTGACCAACAAGGATCAGGCCAAAAGGAGAGACTGACAGCATCCTCTGTACCTGGTTTGCTCTCTGCAGCCTTTCACCTACAAAGGGTTTCCTGCAGGAGAAGGAAGATATTTACTAACTGTGTATTCTGGAAAGCAAAGATCTCCTGCCACTAGGTCTGGTTCAGCTGCTGAAGACAAATGCCCTTGCCCAGAGGGTATGAAAAAACCAAAAATCACAGAACATCCAACTTACCCTTCGTCTCTTCTCAAAATTGATCAGGCCACCCTGTTGGAAGGAAAGAGAAGGGATCAGACAAGAGCCAGACTTGTACCTTGAGATAAATGCACAAGAATTCATACAAGTTCTAGTCAATAACACTGCATATTGCTTCCCTTTTCTTTTGTAAACAGATTTTAAGAGCTGCAGAAGGAGAGGATGCAGAAACAAGTAAACTCAGTTGGGAAGGCAGGGAGGGTATTTAGGGTTCCAAAAATTGCCCCAAGTTACCTCAACATAGTCCTGAAGGGCTGTGTCAAGCATGATGAGATCAGTCAGGAAGGTGCCAAGGTAAGGGACTGTGCCTTGCATCACTCCCTGCAAGTGAGCAGAGCAATGCTGGATTAATGGACTGAAAAATGAGAATAATTAGAATTCCAGAACACTCCTGTGTAAGAAAATGAAATTAAAGTAATCTGCTTAACCAAGCATCAGTCCTATAATTATGTTTTCTTTCATTACATCATTTTCATTAGATAATCTAGAATTGAAATCCAATTCCAGTGAGACCAGGATGCTCTCACAGGTATTACCCAGTGGTTTTGTATTACCATCAGTATTGCCATCACTGATTCCCAACAGTGGGAACCCAGGAAACCCTGCCTTTGGGAGAAGCAGTGAGGACCAGGGACAGGGTGCCTCTGTCACCTGCTGCAAGAGGAGGAGCAGGGGAATGGTCCTGGCCAGCCTTGTGAGCAGCTTCTGCTTCATCCCTGTGGATTTTTACTTAGAGATGTGTGATTATACCTTGTGATACTGAAGTCAAATCAAGCCACCATTTTTTTCTCTCCAAGAAATGACCATCTTCCCCAGCCATCCACTGCATTTTAATGCTAATTAGTCACACTTCAAACTTCTAGACTGCCAGCACTTGCAGAGTTCAGGCTGGCTCTACACTTGCAAAGGAAACACTTGTTTCTACCATCCAGAAGGATCTGTATTTTTTCCAGTCAAACAATACACAGACAAAAATAATATTCAGCGCTGTTGCCTCGCTATTCCAGATTTCTCTCCCCCTGTCCTTTTAAATCTTTGCCAGCTTTGAGACAAAAACCATTTTCACCAGCAGACTGGAACCCAGACACATTTTACAAAGCAATCTCTGTAGAAGCCTGTGCAATTTTCAAGCTGGTATGTCAGAAGCTTCATCAGCATGTTTGAAAGTAAATGAGAGTTCTGCTCTGCCAGAGCTAATTCTCTTTATCACAAGAACTCCAGGATTTACAGCAGCACATATTTTACTACATGGAAATTGTGTTTCTCTCTAAAATGTAACAAGAGTAGATAATGGAACTCTTTCTTGTGGGACCGAAAAAGAGAGCTGGAAGTGATGACCACATGTTTGTATCCATCAATCCCTCCTGCCCACTCACTCTGGTGAAGACCTTTCTAGATTTTGCTTCTTATAGAACTGACCAGCTAGGGTTAATCATGTTACCAGTTCAAAGAGGGGAGGAAAACTCCAAAACATACCTTGTTTTTTTGGAGTTGCAGTCGTTTCTGTGACTTTTTCTGATTTTCTTTCTCACTACTGTCCAGATTCGCAAATTTGGATGTTGCTTCCTGTGAGGTGATGAAGAATTAAAGGCAATTAATGAAGGATCCAAGTGGTAAACTGAAAACTGCATGCATGCAAAATAGTAAGTACATTTAGCCAGACAAGTTAAACCAGCAAAAAGTATTTGCTGTGCAGACACACGTGTGTCTACATACATGTTGATTTCCTGGGACTCGGATTCTGATTAGGAATTTTGGACAAAAATCACCCAAGATGACTGTGAGGGAATCTTACTGCACAATGGCTTTGGCCAAAGCCAAGAGCTGCTGCAAATCTCTTGGGAGTTTAAATCAGAGAATCTCCAACATGCTTCAGGTGTCCAGATGCTCTATCCCAACACTCCTGACATGAGGAATTCTGGTTAATTCCCTAATCAGGCCTGCTACAAGTAAACATCTCCATCTTACGTAATGCTTTGTTGTTTTTCTTATGCTGCAACACCAACATCCAGCGTCTGTGGCTTACTGACTAATCCAAAACCATGCAGGAAATTAAAGGAATGGGTTTCCATCCCCACAACTCCAGCTTTCCTATGAATGGATGAGATATTTCACCATAGTTCTTTAAACCTTTATTTCCCTGGGTGCACGGGGATGTTGGAGTTACGTGTTTCTTACAGTGGTTGTGTAGCTATGTCACAAATCATCATCAATGTCTGTTCAGGAGGAGAGAGCACTGCTCCCTTTCCATGCCACCCATCTGTTTCCAGTGGATGTTTATTACAGTGGTTGTGTAGCCATCATCATCAATGTCTGTTCAGGAGAAGAGAGCACTGCTCCCTTTCCATGCCACCCATCTGTTTCCAGTGGCATTTTGTTTGCTCCACACTTGGATTTGCAGGATGGACAGGCAAGGTCCAACATGGCTTCCCTTACAGGAGCTATTTACAGTGAAGGAAAACTAAGCCTTTGAGGATTCAGTGGATATTAATCCTCCAAATGGTCCAAGATGAAAAGTAGGGGAGAGGTTCTAGCTATTCTGAGGGATTTTTCTCCTCTCACTGCTTCCAAAATGTTTTTCAAATCTGCTCAGGGCAGCTGGAGGGTGATTTACTGAGAGCCAGAGGTCTGGGCTCAGTCTGAGTTGTTTTCTCTTTTAATATTTAGTTAAATAGGCTGTTCTGAACACACATTTTCCCTCTATGCTTATTATGGTCTCACCTGCCTTAAAAATTACCTACAGATGTTGATAAATGGATGGTAAACAAAACAGACTGACAGATGTGAATGTGTTCACCCACCATTTCTGAGCAAAAACACAGTATTCCCAAGGCAAGGGGCTGAGGGACAAATGCCAGACTGGCTGGACAGAACTGCCAAAGAATGAACTGCTTAGTGAGTTTATAGAACTTTTTTATGTAGATGGAAAAAACCTGCCACAAACATTCCTCAGTTTTTGCAGAACACAGCCCTTCCCTGCCATTCTTCCTCACCCCTTTCAGGCTCCTGAGCTTACTGGGGTTCACCCAGGAGAGTGCATAAGTCAAACTGCTCCACACAGAGCCTGCTTTGTTGTCCATCTGGCCACCCACAGAGTAGGAAGCCTGTTCCTTCAGAATTCCCAGCCCTGCTTCCTAGTTCTAAGAAAGGTACAGGATAATGGATAAACATCTTGGACTGATTCCTCAGCTGAAGGTGTGGCATTGCTCCAGTGACCTCATGGGCTGAGGGGCTGCAAGACCTGCTGTCCACCCAGATCACGCTGCCAAAGCCTGCTGGTTGTGGCTATCCAGGCTAAAGCTATTGATTCTTCCAGGAACAAGGAAATAACTCAGCCCAGCAAGAAGTTCAGGTTTTACAGCCTGCTCTTTCCTAAAGCACCACAGAAGGTCCTTGAGGAAGAGATGAGCTTTGGCAGCTGGTTTCAAAAAGGGTTAAACGTCAGATTTGATTGAGATCACAAGTTTTGAACTCACACCAGTTCTCACCTTCATCAGCAGCTCCCTACTTGTCAGGTAATTGTCATGGTCTGAGAAGATCTCTGACAGCTCTTCATACATCAGCAGGATGTCTCTGCACAGGAAAAAATAATATCATTTATGTCATTAGCAAGCACTCTAAAATCCAATCAAGTTTCTGTTTCTTTCTCATCAGTCATTAACAGTTCCACTTATAGAAGACAGCAGCACCAAAATGCACCCAGTGAGAGCTGCACATCTCCTGGGAGCCTTGGTGGGACATTCTGGTGCTTCCAGTAAAGTTGGGCCTCACCTGACAGCAAAGGAACACCATCAGCAGCCCCTGGGCAGGGCTCTGAACTGTCAGTGTGAGAGTGGGTCAGGGGATACAAAGGAACAGAAAAACCCAAGTTCTTGACTTTTGTCCTATTCCATGCATTCTGGAAAGCTGGAAGCATTTAAGTGTAGGAGTAGTTTTTTGCCCAACACTATAAACACAACATAGGCAATATTTTGATCAGAAACACAGGGCAGCAGAAGGAAAATCCCACCTCTGTGGAGAGGAAATACAGAAGGATACTGCCTAGCAGAGTGATATTTTAATTTATCAAAGGCAAAGAAATCTGGTTTCCCCAAACTGAATGAGAGAACACCATCTTTTCTAGACAGCAACTTCTGGCATCTGTGGGGCAGGCAATAAATATTATTAATACAGCAAAGTGTTCCCCTGGAAGAAATATTATCTTCAATAATGGGTTTTGTAATTTGGGAATGTATTTTATGTAAATATCAGCACCAGGAGAAGACTTGGGAGGATTTGTAGCAACTTAGATCTCCTCAAACTTCATGGCAGAGAAGACAACAAGCAGAGATCGTGGTGACCTGGGAGTGGTGAGCATGAGCTGGGTGAGAAGTCAGTGCCATAAAGATAGTGGGAAGTGGAAGACCCAATATGCTAAAAAGGACAGAATCCAGTATCCCCAAGGGCAGACTGTCCCCTCAACAGGAAAGAGGAGCTCACAGGAAGGGTCTGAGCCTCCCAGGAATGGGAGGCTCTTCTGACAAGACCCACGTCAGTGAAGGAACAGAACAGGAAGAGTGAGGAGAGGATGAAGAGAAGGAGCACTGAGGCCTGTGGCCCTTGGGAACTGAGGGAGAGGCTTACTTGGAAACACACATCCAGGTGGTCTTCAGCCGATAGATGGAGTTGGACTGCAGAGCTGAAATGATGGCCCTCAAGGAGGAGAAGTTCTTCAGGATCCTGCATTCCTGTGAAAGGAGTGGTTGGAAACACAGGAGCATTAGATGTCAGCACCACACAGACCTTAGTGCTCCTCTCTCTGAGCCCTGTCATGCCTGCTACACATTCTCACTGCTGAGCAGCAGCTGTGCAAATACTGAGCATCAAAAATATCACTCCCCATTCCAGCCACCAAACACTTCACAAGCTTTGGCATTTAGAGCTTGTTTTCCTCACTTTCATGTATTTGTGGTGTCACAGCTTCCAGTTCTCCAAGTAAAAATAAAAGTGGAACTGAGTTCATGGAGCCATGGTGAAAGGCACAAAGGTTATACTTCTTGAAAATCTCTTTATAGTTACCAACCCCTTTTACCCCTTAGGGAGAAAACCAGGCTTTGCCTCTTTATATGTGGTATTTAAAATGTAAACCCTCAATCATCTCAGTGTCAATTAAAAATAAAGACATGCAAAGGAATAACCTGTTATTCAAGTATGCGCACACTGTTAAAGAGAAAAACCTTCCCAGCTTTTCCAGAGTTGAGATCAAATCTGAACAGGAGACTGGCTCATGGATGTTTCTTGTGCAGCTACTCTGTGCCAATAGCTTGGGTGGAAAAGGATAATGAAAAACTCAAAAAAGTAGCACAGATTCCTCATAAAGTAGAGGGAAGCAAGAGGGAAAGTCTGGTCTGTGACTCCTGGAAATCTGCTGGTGGCTCAAGAACGAGAGCTTGGATACCACAAACTTCAGCACAGGTGTCTGTACATGCAAATCCAGCAGACAAAACACCTGCCAATTTGACTGCTGCACGGAGAAAAGAATGAATTCAAACTCCAATTCTGCTTATCAACATTTTTATGAATCTGATTCTTACCCTAATAATGTTTATTATTAAATAAGTGAAAACAGACATTATTTATTTCCTTTGTAGGACTGAACAAATGTAAAGCAACCTCAGCATAAGCAGAAGTCAGACCTTAATATAACAGCATCTCTGTTCATGAGATGCATTAGAAGTGACTGATCAGCCAAGGAGAGTACAAGCTCTCCCAGTTACTGACCCACAAAAAACTGTGCTAATCAGGAGACTCCATTTATCCAAGCGTGGCTTAAGCAGGGAGCCTGGGCTGACAGCACCTGAAGCAGGTGGACACTTGGGTCAGATAAACACCAAGACCATGAGGCAGGACACACTAGAACTGAAAGCTGGTTTTGCATGGCTTTGGGACCTAAAAAAAGCCACATAACAGCTCTTCTCCAGAGAATGACATGTTAAAGAATGAGACCTTTCTTTTTGTTCAACCTGAAATTTAGGTGGTGGAGAACATGAATTTAGACACAAATTATCAGCTTTTCTTCCTTCTTCCCAGTACAACAGGAGTTTGAACTGGAAGAACCTATGTGGAACTATCTTGACTTAACTGCATGCTGTGTAATTTAGAGCACAGTAGGAATTCCATTTAATATTGGATTTAGTGTTCTCAGTGGTTCAACTGACTGCAGACTAAATTGAGCAAGCTTTCATTTACATGTCAGAAGAATTTTTAAGACTGGTTTTAATAACTTTGTTTCATGCTGTGTCCTTCACAGAGGGAAAACCAGAAAGAATCCTGTGCAGAAACAGCTTTGATTTAAAAAAATTTTAAGCATAACAGGACATTAATTATTTCATTTTCATTTTTATTTTTAAAGAAAATATTGTTTGAGTGAAACTGGCTGCTGCTGCTCAGGAACCTTAGATCTAGGTGGAGCAGAGGGTTGGCAGTAAAGAAAGTATCCAGTTTATCTTTTGAACCAAGAAAATGGATCCAAAAGTCATGAAGAGATAACAAGTGTGGAACTCCATGCTGCTAGGTTTAGTTATCAGTGAATAACAGTGCTTTAGTGAGTGGATTATTTACTAATTCAGGCACCTAACTATTCAAAACACTCATTTGCATGCACAAAGCAAGCAGCTTTCTTCAGAAGTGGGCAGCTAAGTATATGTGCACCCAGCTGCTGTACATGTGCCATTATTCTGCAGAATGTGCACATACATTTTTCACGTGTTTCATGCTACACCTGGAGCACTTAATGAATTAAGTAAAGGGAGAAGCACAGAATCAGCAGGGTGTAGAACAAAGTTCTCCATGCACAGAGTGAGTAGGATGAGGGCAGTGCCTTTCCTGCCTCCCCCAGGTCTCTCTTCTGCCTTGGGAGGATGAAGTTCTGCCCAGCCTGCCCCAGGAGCAAGGCTCTTTTAGCTGGTGCCCTCTGCCACTTAGATCTGCAGTAGAAACTGGAAATCCAACTTCCTAATCCCTTCACACAGGCAATAAAGCATCCATCAGATGATGATAAAAACCAGCAGATGTAAGTGCCACAGGAGAGGTCCAAGACCTTCCCCATACCAGCTTCCTGAACCATGCAGTAGCCAGAGCTCAGGTGCCAGGACTGAATGCTGCCTCTGGAAGCACAGAAGATGCCAAGGTTGGAAAGCCTCTGGCTTCAGCTTTTTCTGACTGGTCTGTACAGCTCAAGAAGAATCCATGGGATTCTTAGGAGTCAACACACATCCACATGGAAGTGCCTGAAATGGTCTCCTCCAGAGAGGTCTCATTTATTGCCAGCTGCCCAGTGCTCCAAGGGGAATTAGGAAGGCTGCAGTAAAATATTTAATCCTAGGAAATTAGCAAACTAGAGGTATGTCAAGCAGGCATGGAAAAACCCCCTTCTTGCAAAGATTAGGAAAAACATGATAAAAACATGGAATCTGCTACAAGATCCTCCTGGAAGCTCTGCTGAGGCACATGGAGGACAGGGGGTGACTCCACATGCTGGGGAAGTCCTTCCTGCCCACAATGGAGTGATTCCAGCAGTGGACAAGGGAAGAGCTACTGATATCAGCTAGCTGGAGTTCTCCAAAGCTTTGGCATGGCCAAGTATCAACCCCATTTCCACGGTGGGGAAGAACTGAGGAGAGGAAGGGCAATATTCATTTGGCATCACAAAAAAACCCAGTTAAAAATAGAAAGAATTAGAGCTAAGATGGCCTGGGACCAATGTGCACAATCCCTTTCTCCCAATTCCTTCACTCCAAGGCACCCATCCAAAAAACATTAAACAGAATAAATGCTTTACATGTGCAATATGAATCCACTTCTCAATGATCTTGGCTCTCTGCTGGATTTTGAGCTCCCTGGTGCCCAGGATAGTGCTGATGACACATTTGGTGACTGCATTGAACTGAGTGATGGTGGCTCTAACAGTTGGAGCCAGGTTCTTGTTTTCCTTCTTATCCCTTTGAGACCAGATGGATCCCAAACAGTGGTAGGGCACAACTCTTCTGAAGAGCATCTAGAGAGAAACAGAGGTGTGGTAAGCCAGCAGCTTCCTCCTAAATCTCTTTTATTCACAAGCAGAAATACAGGTTTAGGGAATAAATTTGACCTAAATCTAATATGGTACTTAAAGGTAAATATTGATTCTCTCTTAGTTTAAAATATCCTTTGGCATACTCTTTATAGGCTTGATGCCCCAAAAGGACTGCCAGCTAAACAATATTGGGAAAATAAGGGACACCTTTATATCAGCTGCATAACCAAGATAAATTTTTTTAATATAATGATATTTATAAGGGAATTGATACAGACAAAGCAAAATCTGAGCATTACAGTCCAGAGTATCTAGACATCTTCAAGCCAGGTAGCATTACAATTACAATGTGCTACTCCTCAGTGCCAGTATCTTTTGAAAAAGAGGCTACACATAAAAAACAAAAGAAACAAAAGAAACAAATAAACAAACAAACAAGCAACCAAAAAAAAAAAACCAAAAAAACCACCAATCAAAAAACCCTTCAAAATGACAGAAGAGAAAAGCTTAATGACTGAAACATCTGGGATAAACACAGAGCTGTGTTCTATGTCCCATCAGCAGTTCTGTTCTGGAACCCTACACTTAAAGCAATGTAACTTAAAAAAAAAAAAAAAGTCTTATTTTATAAAGTTATATTGTATGTATTATATGCAATACTCTACACACCACATCCATGTATGTCAACTGTTCTGCCACAACGTGGTCCTGAAAAGAGGAGAATTCTTCTGGATTGCTGATCTCCATGTCCTCTCCATCAAGCAGGTCAGTGGAGGAAGTGCTACAAAACCCATCTGGCCAGGATGGAAAACAACACTCAGGGAATTTATACAGCAAACAATGAATCAAAGCAGGTGTTTGTTTTGCAACATCACTGTACTACAGCAGAATGCCCCAAGGGCCCTGCCTGATGTAATGGCCCCACTGTGCTACTGGAGTGAGAAAAATGACCAGAAGATTAAACTGGCAAAGAAAAGGTGGAATAAAAAGAAAGAGAGAGAACAAATCTTAGCAGAGAAGTGGCCTGACCCATTTGCTAACTATTCTTCTAAAAGAAAAAGCATCACCACCACCCCAACAAAAAATTCCTTTCTGACATTGCCCAGTTTGTTTTTCAGTATTTACAATCTGAAAAAAAAAAAATCAAACTACAAAGGCATGAGGCTGCAGTTACACCCCCAACATACTGCATTAGGAATGCTCTTCAACCCAGAAATAAAAGAAGATACCAGATTTCCTGGCACCCTTTGTGGCTACATGGGCTATACTGAAGAGAGTTTATTCCAGCAACCTTCACCTTTTCTCTCAGGGAGTTTTTCCCAGGAAATGGAATACAGTGAGCAGCTACAATATCCTGCTAAATGGTTCTTCTAAATCTGCACTGGGCAGCAGAGAGGAGGTGAGAGAGCAGAACTGTTCTCACTGAGGGACCTGAGCCAGTGCAGAAAGGAAAGGGTTCCACAGCTGCTGCCATGTCACCTTTTGCCTCCCAGAAGTTGGGAACAAAAAATTCAAACACCAAGAAATATGCCCTTGTTTCCCATGGTAGAGGAGGAAGAAACAGAAACTCCCTGAAAATAAATCCTTATTCCTTTTACTGTAAGGCAACAGTAACTCCATAAGGAGGGAGAAAAAAATAGGGACTTGTTGAAGACTAACAACCAAAGTACTGAGTTTACTACTGGTGAGACTTCATTTACAAAAACAAAGAGTGTTATGCAAGACTTCATACCCAGTTAAGGCAGAGCATTAAAGCAACAGCAGATAATGTGATAGAGAATCATTGTTTTTCAAAATACTTCATTGTTCCTTCCTTCAGTAATTAACAGAACATAATCACCAATGTAAATTGCTACAGTTTTGATGTAACAAGTTGTGTCTACAAGCTGATTTCCATCTGTACATTTGAATTGCACAATTTATTGGCAGAACTCAGTGGGGTAAATGGAGACCTCTGTTCTAGCACTACTTTTCTGTGGCTGTTTTGCAACAATTTGAATAATTAAATGGACTTGGACTGGATTGCTACAAGAATCTCACTCCTTTTAGCTTTGCAAAACCTCCTTTTCCTTCTGGCTCTTGAAATTTAACTGAAAATCCTCACCACTGAGCTGCAGCCCTACCCAAAACCTCACAGCATGCTTAAAACGAGGTCCTGAAGCACAGTGTAAATTTTCCTTTTCTTTTTTCACCCCTCTTTTTCTCCTTCACAGATGTGTAAGCAGTCTTTTCCCTACTCTCCAACAAGCTGGAATCCCCTTGAACTCAAGTATCTCATCATCTTAGGACCCCTCTGATCCACTCAGCCCTCTCCAAGTCTGACTGCCTCTTGGCTGCACTGAGAGCAAGCACGTGCCCCTGCTGACCCTGCAACCTCTGCCTCTCCTTGTTTTGCTTGCTCAACCTGCAAGAATTGAGGCCAGAAGCAGCTTTTATCTTCCTGTCTGGTACTGCAATCTAATCTACTGGCATGGCTGATGGCAGCACAGAACAGAGGTTTGATTACCCAAATCAAGCTGTAGAGCCCAAATTTCAAAATTCAGAACCCAGCAGGAATGCTTTGGGACAGTAATTATCAACAAAGATAGCAGAAAATATATCAGGAAATTTGAAAGAAAATGTACAATGATGGAACTCTGATGAAAGTAAGGCAATCCTAAAACTTTTTTTGCAAATCCCACAGCTTAATTTCATTGCCCTCTTATTTTACTCTAATAAGCAGCCTCTATTCTGCCACAACTTAGAAAATGTTATCATTCCTATTGGCTCACCTATGACTCAAAAAAGAATGCTTTCAGCTGTCACTTGAGGAAACAAATACAGAAGCAGGGCTGCTGGGAGCTTCTGTTCACTCTGAAGAACAGATGAACCCAAATACAGTTCTCATGAGTTTTCTTTGTTTGACCTGGGGGAACCCAACCCAGGAAACATAAGCATGAGCAACATCTGAGCTATTCTGTTCCCTTACCTGTGCTCAGTAAAGGCCTGGGCTCTGGGCATTCCTCTTTTTTCTGTCCATGACTGACTTATTTTGGCATGTCACAGTATTATGCATTGACATGGTATTTCTGGAGCATCCGGCAGACGTGACTTTTATGGAATGAAAGTGGGGTTTTTTTCTGGCATTTCCTTTATCATTTATGGCATGAATTATTCCCTCTCACCTCTCTACCAAAGCTGGAAGCTGATTCCAGTTCTCATTCACACCCTATGTGAGCTCTCCCCAGGAAGTTTTCTGACCAGGATACGGGGATGTGTCACGTTTGTGTGACTACAGTTCACTATTGTTCCAGCAGACTGTGACCCCCAGTAACGTAAGATTTTCCTCTGTCCTTGGATACCAGCAGCCAGCCACTCCAATAGGAAATAACACCCACAGGCACTTCCTTAGACAAGATGGTAACTAGGAAGAAAAGCTACAGGACAAAGCTTGTGAGTCAAGCTGTATTTTGTCACAGCTCTGAACTCTGTTTTATGTTTGTTTGGGGTTTTTTTTGGGGGGGAGGTTAAGTGAGAAGCCCAGCTAGAGAGCAGCTGTGTGTTTTAACTCAGTGACATGGGAAGTGTGCTGACAATTAACCAGTTGGCTGCTGCAGCAATCTCAAAGCTTTGGCTAAATATTAGAGAAGTGTTGGATTTCCCAAGCCCCCTCAGGATGAACAGACATAGGCACCTCACACTGTAACACTATTTCATCCCTCACACAGAGGTTGGGTTTCCTTTTAAAAAACAAGACAAAGGTCACTGGTGAGCCTCACAATATTATTGATAAGCACGAGAGGTGGTGAAATGTACTGCACATAAATCCCTGGGGCACCTTACAGTCTGGGAGAGAAGGGAATGGTAACTCACCAACAGCTTCTACTTCTTGGTTCTGAAACTGCTTCAAGAGGTTCTGCACCCTACTCTCCATGTCAGAATTGGGCATATTGTTCTTCAGATAATCCAGCAACTTCAGCAAACACATGTAGTCAGGGGGCTCCCTGAAATCCTCCGAGCACTGATCGAGCCAGGCCCGTAAGACTGATGCTACTTCACTGCAAGTAAACAGAGAGAACACACTGTTTGCATCCAGATGGAACTGCGTGTACCTGTACCCACCAGAACAACAAACACATGAGACATTCCCAGCCCACCTGAGGTATCTGTGCTGAGCCGTACCACAGACATGTTTAACAACCACCACAAAGTACACACACCAAGAGCACAACAGAATTTCTTCATTCCGTCTCGGGCCACTGGGATAAGCTCAAGGTTTGCTCCATAACCACTCCCTGGGATGTTGCGGGAAAAGAGCAGAGAGGAAACAAGGTATTCATGGCTCCTTCCCAGTGGAAATGCTAAATCAAATGCTTCCTCTGGGGCTTTTCACCAGCTGCAGAGTCTGGGGACCATACTGGAGCTGCATATCCCTACACACCATGTTCCTCCTTATCTACAGCCTTGGTACAAAGCCTGCCTGCTCATGAAACTGTGCCTTTCATGGAGAGAAAGGAGAAAATCCCAAAGCTAACCCCCACAGGCACACACAGTGAGTGGGATTGCCTCATCTGGGAGGAGAAAACCCTTGCTGCAGCACCAGCCTGCCTGTGCCAAAGCCAGCCTGGAGTGCCAAGAGAGCTGAGCCTAGGAGACACAGTGGTCCTGCTGATCTCAGTGACTGAAATGCATCAGAAGGGTCTTGACTTCACCTTCAGCACAAACCAAGGAGGGGCTGTCGAATTACAGCAGGCAAAAAGGGCGCCCTGCTCATGCTGGCAGAGCAGGACAAGGATGCTAAGGAGCTGTAGGACCACTGGATCTTGTTCAGGGAAGTTATCCCAGACTTTGTTAGTACATGCAGCTAAAAGAACACCAACCCATGGCCAATCCTTCTGCAGAGTGAGGGGGATGAGGGGAAAGCAGAGCTGATGACTCAGCGTGGTTTCCACCCTGCCTGAAGCGGGGAAGTGGGGGAAGTGATCTGTTTGTTTGCTTTTCCTGATTTATGTAGGTGTTCATCCACGCCCATCTATTCGATTGGTACTTAGATACTGCACAGTATATGTTTGTGGGAATGCCCTTATATCCTACATTTGCAGGGATTTATCATAATTTCAACTTGATTTTGTAAGAAAATAAGACAATTTAAGCTATGGTTTTCCAGAAATAATTTGTAATGTTTTTGACAGTTTTCAACTCAATGTAGCAAAAAGAGAAAATTAGTAAAAAAAAAAACCACTTTTCTTAAAACTTTAAGCTCCTTATTTCAGAATAAAAGGCACAATAAACACCTAAACTTCCTGAGAAAAAGGCCCTGAACTTTCCATGTCTCCATAACCATTCCTGTATCTCTAGTCTCTTCCAGCACAGGAAACTCTCCATTGGAGCTGTGTACAAATACTGGCACATTCCTGCTGCAAGCTGGGAAACCATAGCAGTCTGGTTAACTCAGCTGCTCAGCAGCATCCAAAATCAACCAATAGCTAAGAATGAGAAAAGAGAGTTTCTCCCACTCTTTGTGTCTCATCTGAATTGTGCAGGTTTTCCTCAAAACTCAATTAGCTTTTAATACCAGACAGATTTCACATAACTTGCATCCATTTAAGTATGTTTTTCTTTCCCTTCTTGTTCTGATAATGCTAAATTTTCAGTTAAAGTATTTGGAAATCTGTTGGTAACATTCTTTGATTAGGCTTACTGACAGGAGAAATGCTGGAATTACAATTTCAGAGCTACTAAAAGTATTTACAATCTAAAATGAACAAGCAAACACGTTCTGGATTTCAGGTTCCATTGCAAGCTGTGGCACAGCCAACAGTGCCAGACCAGCTCCACATCCCAAGGCCAGGAAACACCACAAGAGGTACATGTTCCCAGTGATGCTCCCAGACTCTCCCACCACCCTCCCAGTTTCAGCTGTTCTCTCCAGCCCCACACACACCCAGAGTGCTGTCACAGAGCACAAACAGTCACAACCACCACTGTCCTATGCCCACAGCACTTTCCTCTCATTCCCCCACAGGCAGGGAACACCGTGCCTCACTCCATGCCCAGATGTGCATTTCCTCCTGCTCTGTGCTCCTTTTCCCCACCCACATCACAAACCATCACCCCCCTGCTCCCAAACCCAGCTAGGTATTCTATTCCTACAACCATTGGCCAATGCAGCCATGATTTGGAAGGAGGAGCCTGTCCCCAGGGCAAGTTTTTGTGCTAATATTGTTCACTCTCTACACTAAGTTCAGTTTCCAGAGGCTTGGTTGGTGGCCACTTTCTTAAGCTGAACAATAAACAGAGTTTATTGAGTTTAAGACAGATACAGTCTCCCAGAGCAGGGTGAAGAGTTCACAGCTGTTACAGACACTGAATTTGCCAGCAAAATCATTTCAGTCAAGAGGGGAAATAGGAAAGAGAGAAGAGGTACACCGTGCCCTAGTGATCTGCTGCCCAGCTGTTCTACTGGAGTGCCAGGGAATAATGCAGCTTTCCAGAAATGGGCTGGACACTTGCCCATATCTTGCAGTAGCTTTATATTTGCTGCCCTTGCACAGAAACTCTCCATACTCGACAGACTCAGACAGGAACAGGGGCCTTCCAAGAGCTCAGACAGGAAAGAAACACTACTGACCACATTTTTCATGGGTTGATTATGAGTTATAAATTCTTCTTTTCCTGCCTATACAAAAACCCCCAATGCTTAACTCCTGTGCTGCTGGCCACAGACTCCAGGCTCTGCTAAGCAATGCTTTCAAGTTTCACATCTATCAGAAAGCCTTCTAATTTCCACACCAGCTCTGACTGGAGCCCATCTCTGAAGGTTTCAGCCTCCAAAAGTCACCTACACAAGTAGGTGGAGAAGTGTATCTGAGCCTGTTGTTCACAAACTGGGACCAAGAACTCACCCACCCCCTCTGCCCATGAGCTGCACAGAAGGTGACAGCAGCTCCAGGTCTAACAGCTCTGTCAGCTCAGCAGGGCACAGTGGAGGTGGGAAATGAGACCTTTCCACCACATGGGAATTCTCCACGGCCTTGTCTCTACTGGGAAGACAGCTCTAACAGTCCTGATAGGATCTGATAGGAATTAAAGACAGCATTTCACAGAATCACAGAATTGACTAGGTTGGAAACTATCTTTGAAATCATCAAGTCCAACCTATGACCTAACACCTCCCCATCACCTAAACCATGGCCCTGAGTGCCACATCCAGTCTTTTTTAAACACCACCAGGGACAGTGACTCCACCACCTCCCTGGGCAGACAATTCCAGAGCCCAAAGAATTTTTTTCCTAATCCCTAACCTGAACTTCCCCTGGCATAGCTTAAGACTCTGTCCTCTGGTTCTGTCAGTGGTTACATGGGAGAAGAGACTGACCCCTACCTGACTACAGCCACCTTTCAGGAGATTGTAGAGAGTGGTAAGGTCACCCTGAGTCTCTTTTTTTTCCAGGCTGAACACCCCCAGCTCCCTCAGTTGTTCCTCACAGGGTTTGTGTTCCCAGCCCCTCACCCCTCATTGCCTCCTCTGGATGTGTTTGAGCATCTCAACGTCCTTCCCAAACGGAGGGCCCAGAACTGGACACAGCACTCCAGGTGTGGCCTCACCAGTGCTGAGTACAGGGGAAGGATGATTTCCCTGCTCCTGCTGGCTGTGCTATTCCCGATCCAGGCCAGGTCCATTGGCCTTCTTGGCCACCAGGGCACACTGCTGGCTCATGTTCAGGTGGCTGTTGACCAGTACCCCCAGGTCCCTTTCTGCCTGGGCACTGTCCAGCCACTCTGTCCCCAGCCTGTAGCGCTGCAGGGGCTTGTTGTGGCCCAACTGCAGGACTTGGCACTTGGTCTTGTTAAACCTCAATTTCTGACCAAAAAGGCAAAAGTAGTGTTTTCTTCCTACCACAATTATTTCTAAAGAATGAGAAGAGAAGCTCAACACTTAAGGAGAATAAGGGGAACCTCAGTTGAAAAAGAGGTTAAATGATTAATTTCTTATGAAAGTCTGTAAGAATGTGCACTAAACTAGCTATAATTTGCCAGATGCATACTTAAGTCCATCAAGAAAATACTCATTACAGATGGCTATTCCCTCTCCTCCACTGTCCAGGCATTAACTCTCAGGCTTGCTCACAGAGACTAAATTAAGTCACCCCTATTTTCTCAATTTTGCTTGTTAAATCAGAGGTAAAATGTAAGTAAATCACAAGAAAAGCCTACCCCAAGGGTGACTTCTCACACCCATTTTGTTTATAAATACCATCCTGATGACCTCCGCAAATGATCAGCTCTGTCTGATTTGAAAAAACCTTTTTCAATAACATATGGGAGACTTTTGCTGGGACACATGTGAAGCTGCTACAGGAGGAAGTCTGCTTGCTGTTATTTGTTTTAACTGAGATGCCAATCATTATTTTTCTTTCTAATTATTCTTTTCTGCTTGGTTCTGGTTGTTTTCATAACTCTCCCACACTTGCACTGCCCTGTGTTTGACTCTGCTTCTCATGCAACCACACTGGTTTCTGATGTTGCTTGAGCTTAATTTGCTTTACTGGAATGAATGATTGCTGCTCTCCCAGATGCATCTTAACTGCTCCCCACCATGGACTTCCCAGGCATCAGAAGCTTCCAGTCAAATTTTCTTCCATTTGTCTCACATTCCTTGGGTGTCTGTTGTCCTGGAGTACAACTGGTGTCTATGGTGCAGGAGAACAGTGTTTCAGGCCATTTTACTTCTGCAGTGCTGTAACTGTGCACACTGTTTTCCAGTGGGGCCGTTTGGTTCAGAAGGAACCAAAAGACACAGGGTTTTGGTCAGGAAGATCTCAATGCACAAAAAGCCATGGGAGAATGTTTGCTTCACTATGTGTTTTCAAGATGAAAACTCCAAATGCTGTGGTACTACATTGAAGGTTTTGGGTATTTGCTATTTTAATGAAAAAGAGGAGAGGTGAACATGCAAGACATGCCATGTAGTCACTGGATAATGCCTTAATTTTCTCTGTTTGAACTATTTCCCCCAAATGCTGTGGAACGAAACAAGGTTTCAGTTTAGCTTCAAGGTGCTTTGTCTGTGGTTTTCAATTGTGCCACATTCCAAGTTTTAATAACAAATAAATTCCACATTTTGATAATAAAGCGGATGCAACTGTGAGCTGACATTCAGACAAGCAAAAAAGTCCCAAGTATTTTGATTTATTTCTGTGGCCTGTCATCCATCTGAGGGAAAGCACCACCAATGAACTCCAAACCAGAAAACCAAAGCCAGTAACAGAAGGAAACCACAGCCTTGTAGTTCAAGAGGAGGCTTGAAATAACTTTTTGCTGTTACTCAAGGATTCAAAAGCCACGGCAGCACTAATGTTAGACCTCTGGAAAACAAACAAACAAATAATCATGGTCCAAGTCCACAGACCAACATGCCTTCTTCCTTCGTTTGCTTTTCATGAGGTGACATGTACCAAACAACACATTTGAACTACACAACCTCATTTAAAAGGCAAGAACACAACTGGATTAACATAGAAATTTTATTAACCCCTCTTTAATTCTTAATGCAATTCATCATGCTGATAATTCATTTGTGTTTAATGTATATATGGTTTTATTCTGAACTGTCACACACCTTGGTGTGTTACACATTTTTTTGAATGTGAACAGAAGTCCTAAGCTAAAAACCACGCAGAGAACACAGAAGACTCCAAACACAACAACAACATACAATGAGGAGGGAAGTCTGCCACCCCTTGACACAAAAACATGCCGTATGAGACACAGAACAAGGCAATCTTGTTGATATGATAACATGAAGAACAAAAAAATTACTTATAGGAGGTAGAGGGTCAAACAAGCTACTCCTTTCAACTCTCTTATCAGACAAATAAGAGACACAGCATCACATTTCTGGAAACACAGACTCAAGTCCATCTAACTCAGACGTTTAGCTGGAATATATGACCTTTTCTGGATGCATTCTTCTGTTACTTGTGATCATGAACTGAGTGAAAGTAGTGAGAAGTGTGGAAAGCAAGTTACTGAACCTGAAAAGCTAAGGTGGGTCCTGACAGTGAATGAAAAAGGCAGGTTGTTTGAAGCTTACAGAATTTTTCATGGTTTTGATGACTTTACTCACAGCTCTAAGATCTAAGGTATTTTGAAAAGTACAGTACCTGTGTTTAAACCACATATTAGTCAGATCCCTGTTGAAAAAACCAATTTTTTGACCACTCCAGCAGCCCAAGAAATGATAGTAAAGACGTTCAAGTGAAGAGGAGAAAATCCCCTTGGCAGAAGGGGTCCTAGGAGGGCATGTTTCTGAACACAGAAGCGATCTCGGGTCATAACAGCTACACATCACTGCAGCAGTCTGGAATCAGCAGGATCTGGGAACAGGAGGGCAGGCTTAAAGCTCCCACAAGTCCCTCTAACAAGGCTGTGCCACAAATGGGCTCAAGCCCTGCTTTAGGATCTGAATACTGAAGCAGTTACATAAACACCCTGTGGAATATTCACATAATTTTTTAAAAAATACATCATATACATCAGGCATTCTCCTCAAAATACATCACATCACCTGTGGGCTTACAGTGCACCACAGAGGACAATGTTCCTTCCACACATACCCTCAATTTTTACTCCCCCTCCTTCTTTCAGGCTCCATGAGGTACTTAAGGAGTCATAAACTCTCATTCTTGTTGTTCTTAATTTCTGCAGCATTTTTTTGTGTCAAACCAGTGGAAATGCTTTAAATTGCATCCCACTTCTAATGGCACAACTGGCTTTTTAAAGCCTCTGAGCTGCCACAACAGGAGTCTGATGAATGCAGAAGGTCTCTGGCCACAGACCACAGGCTTCCCCATGAGATATTTTTCCTCTGAGAAATACAGAGTTAATGGCAAGAAATAACAAGGCTCTACTGCTGATTCCTCCTATTTCTCCAAGTCATACAAAACCAAGAGCACAATTATATCATGTTTCTGTTCTATGAGAAAAGAGGGCAAATGCAATTATATTGGAATTATCCCAGACAAGAGAAAACCTGAACTACCAGAAGTACACGTTTCACAACAGGACTACAAAGCCAAACACTTTCCAGATACCACTAATCATACCTAAGAGACAAGTAGCCAGAGCAACTGAAAGCAATGGAAATTTTTAAGGAAGCAAAGCGAATTCATATCCATATGGGATCTGTTTAAACATGTATATATACCTGACAAATAACTTTTTGACTTCATTGCTGAACTTTTTATAGACACTGGTTTGAGTAAAGATATCAAATTCACATATAAAAGGTATCTTATGAAGGCCAAAGGATCAAAATCAGCTGTTCTGAGCTACATTGATGAAAAATATGTCAGACAATTCACCAGAAGTTGAGCTACCACAGGAACAGGACCACAGCCTTTATCCATTTGTCCATCCCTCGCCATGCAGAGTTATGTGCCAAGAGGGAAGAAAGCACAGATGCAGCAGGAAGCAACTGACAAGGCTGGTAAATTGCGTGTATGTCAGGAGAAAAATACTTCCACTAAAAACAAACAAACAAAGAAACAAACCAAAACAAACACTCTCCTACTAAATGTTATTTACTTGCACACTCACCTGCAGGTATAACTAAAAACTGATGCATTTTGCCCAAAGCCCAAGTGACAGAGGTAACATCAAGTTTACTTTCACCCCCTTTCTCTCCATCTCATCATCAAAGTCCTGTGGGTCCACTAAAAGGCAGCTGGGGGATTAATCCCACCATGGTTTATACTGGTGAAACTAATTCCTCACCCCCAGTATAAATCCTCCAGCTATTCTGCAGGAAGGGTACAGCTTCAGCTCATGTTTTATGACTGACATCAGGGAATGTCAAATGGTCTGCCCAAAGCTGGAAGAGACCCTATAGCTCAGTCTGGATGGAAGTGTGGGAACCACTGACTGACTGTTATTGCTTCTACCCATGACACAATGCTGCCTCCTTGGTGCCTCTGACCAAGTTTTAACTACCAGCTGTTCTTTGAGGAGTTCTCATGGCAAAATGGGAGCAAAACATTTTACCAGTCAGGAGAGACTGAGGGTTGAGCTCCTATGTCAAGTCCCATGGGGCAAGAGGAACAGAAAAGCAGTAATGCTGACAAGAATCAAGCATCTTCATTCTCATCAAATATAACCACAGTGCATGCAAACCACAGATGTCAAAGTACAAATGCTGATGACCTAAGGCACATTTTACACCCAATGTCTAAAGATAAAGCCCCAGGAGGATAGCCAAACCACCTTTTCCTCATTTAAACTGCAGTTCAAAACAGCTTTGCTATTTGTTTTGCAAATGAGGATGACCTCAGAATTTAAATTTCACTCTAAAAGCAGCACTGTAAATCACAGGGTACTAAGAGAAAAGCTCCATGCACACATGTTGCCTGAGTCACCCTCAGCTTTGCTCTGCAGGCATTGCTGCAATGACAAAAAAAAATCACTCATGAGCAATAACCACTTACTGCCACAGATAAGGCAGAGGAAACAAACACTCTTTGTTTGTTTAATCAGCAAAATGTTTGCCTAGATGTGTTCATCTCATGTTTAATTCCAAAAGATGCCTGGATTGTATTACTGGATATGTTACAAGACAATTGGCACTTGGCCTTTCCACAAGCTTGTTTAAGCATGCAAACAGTGCTGTGAATTTTCAACAGAAACAACAGCTCTGCTGCTTGCATCCTCCTCCAAGACCAAACCCTGTCTGGGGCTTGCTCCACAGTGCAAATCCATACTTACGCCCTGAGTACCATCTCAGATTCCAAGGAATTCAGGTTTGCCACTTCTCCATGGCTTGAGGTCTCCAGGTTTCCAAACCTGAAAAAGGAGATGGATGTTTAGAAGAAACTCGAGTGAATAAATGCAAAATCCCAAAGAGCATCATTCATATACAATTACCATAAACAACTACAAAGCACTTCCATCTCAAACTACAAGGAATCTTAACAGGTGGGCAGAATTAAGGACCTTGAAGATTACTTCATTTAGGAGGGAAAAAAAATCATAAAGAAACAGCCAGTATCTTCCACTCTAATTTGCTAATTTATATGAAGCAGCCGGCACACAGGAGGAACCAACCAAAACTGTGTCTTTGCTCACAGCTCCAAGACCCTTCTGCCTGTTTTCACTCCATCCTTTCCCAGGGCAATATTCCAGTGTGCAAAGAGACTGAGACACAACCACCTTCTCCAACACAGCTTCTGTGTCTCTAGCACCTGCCATTCCCAACAGTGTTATTTCAAGGTTTCCTAGGTGGCAAGTGCTCACTTTGTGCCCAAACTCCCGATATCAGTGAGAAAAGCCCACGATGCTGTGAAAACACCAGTGGGAATGAGGGAACCTTGGGCACAACTCCAGCAGTGCCAAAGGGAAACCTCTTACCTACAAGGCACAACCCTGTGCCTTGCAGGCAGGATCATCCACTTCATTTTCAGCGGGAGTGCCCATTGTTTCAGATATACAGCTCCATAATTATCCATGAAGAATTCCATGGCTCCCTGCAGGCAGGTTTGATGAAAGTGAACGATTACTCACTGTCCAGAATAAGACAAGCTGATTTTATCCATTTAAGTTTACACATCTCAATTAATGTGAAGAGTTAAAACAAGTGCATCCTTAAGTGCTTGTGCTACAAGAACCTGGTAACACCAGACAGAAAGAACACAGTGAGCTGTGTCCTGAAGGGTCGTGTCAGAACTGTCACAAACTCATCCAAAAACATTCCAATGAATGGAAGTGGTGATAGTTTTATGCTCCCCTCAAGTATTGGTCTAAGACTTCATATATAAAGGCACTTTCCCCCGCTAGGGATTTTTTTAAAGATAAAAATTAGATTTTTATATTCAGTTTTCAAAACTTGCAGTTAATTTTTTGAGAAAAACTTATTTAGATGATCCCAACGCCATTGTCCTACTATTGAGTGAAATATTAAATATGTCTTTGCAGAACATCAGGCACTTGTGTTTAAATCCCACTAGGGACACAAGCTGAGTTTTACAGGAGAAATCCTTAAGACAGCAATAAAGAGCAGGCAGTTTTCTGCGCAAAACTGGAGAAAGATATAATGGTTCCTCATGTTGCCAGATGTAAATCTCTGCCTATCTCTCATCTCTCCATGAACAGCAGGTCATTAAATACGGGTTAGGAGGAGTTAACAACACAACTGATGTGAAGAACAGCCTTTCTGCAGCCTTCCAGCACTCTGTTCTCACCAGCTCCCGCACAAAGAGCCTTTCACTGCCCAGCCTTGTAGGAATGCTTTGCATACAAAAAGAGACACGAGAAACAAAAGGATCCTGTAGCTCACAGAACTTTTAAGCCTTGCTTGGCATTTGGGAAGTTACAAACTGCACTCAAAGGGACTGACTAAGCAAATGAGACCAGAATGTAATGGGTAATACTGCATGTTTAAATATTGGAAAACAGAGTGGAAAATGCATCCCTGCAGGATGCAGAGAGGGAGGAAAATACTCTGAATAACTCAGAAATAATAAGGATAGGTGGTCTCTGCAACAGCCTCAAACAAAACCCTAAATAAGCTTGTAAGCATTGAAAAAAGCAATTTGGAAGGCGAGATCCTCAGAAAAAATACGGTGGTTTGAATCCTATACACGTGGAGTCATGGAAGTGAAATCGCTTCTCTAGCTGAGCAGACAAGCCACCTGATCATGAAATAAGAGATGCCACAGGAACAGCAGTGAGTCAAACACCACAGAGCTGCTGTCCCAAAACGTGTGGCTCTGCTACTGCAGGACCCATCCCTTCAATACTCCCCCTCTGCCTCCTGTCCTCTCGGTTTACCCTGCAGCAAACCATCCTCCCGCAAAAGGAATGAATGGGAAACATAAATCCAACTTGTTCTTCACTGTCATTACCCAGCTCCCGCTCTCCCACCAGTCAGTCTCAATTCCCTCCTCTGTAAACTGCTCCAGACAGGGACTGGTTGATACTTTCTCTGTGCCTGTGCCAAGCACAGCAGAGCTCCACTTCTCAGGAACATGGTTATCAGGGCAAAATACATTACAGAAGAGAGGAATTTGGCCTCCTTCTAACCTCATCTGGATAGCTAACCACCTCTGGCTTCCATCACACTTTGGAATACCCCCCTGGGAATACCAAAGGAGCCACACATGCAGGGCCAGGGGGAGCTGCTCTCCTTCCCTCCAGGCACTTCCATGGAAGGCTTCTACATCAAAATGCCACCAGGATCTTTTTCTTTTAACTCTCCCTGCCCCCTTGCACCAAACAACTAGAAAATATCAGAATGTACAGTGTTAAAAGCTTGGCAGATATCCAAAGCTGTCTGCTGCACTTGGATGCCAAACTCCCATGAATGCTAAAGGGATGTGGATGCTCAATTACTCCTAAATAGCTTTGGAAACACAAGCCATCCCACTCACTTCTCAACACACCAATCTATGTTCAAGATTTTGTCTAGTCACTTTAATCTATCTTAAAAGAAAACCACTATAGGCTGAATTTGGCTGAAAAAATTAATAGGGCTTCTGTCTCAAATTTAATCAAAAGCAAAAGGGTAATGTGAAGTCCTGGACGAAAGAAAATTAAAAAATGCAACAACCAGACTTCTAAAACTGTTTCTAAAACTAAAGTTTCTCTTAAGCACAGCATCTGCTTTTTTATTTGCTTCCCTGACTCATGGAAGAGCAGCTCACCTGCTTTTGGACACCATAAATGCTTCCTGCCCCAAATTCAGTCAGCACTGCACTGCTTGGACAGGATACTCTGCAGACAGCATCAAATGACCGGCAGGTTTCCCCACACATTTAGGGTACAGGATATGCACATTTCCCAGCACGTTTTCCCAAGAGTCCCAGGACTTTTTGTGTAAGCTGGGTTAGTGTAGGTCTAACACATTCATCAGACAATTCTGCAGCACTGTATCCACAGCAAACGCAGCAGAAACTGAACGCACTGGGATTGAGGGTGATCCACCTTCCAGAAATACAATGTGCAGGAGGTTCTACAGTGAGTATGTCCCTACAAAATAAAATATCCTGCAAATGATGTGGACGCTGTCCCCTCCTCCTCTCTCCCAAGGAGCTGTTCACCTGTAAAAAGCTGGAAGGGTCTTTTTTGATCAGGTCACATCACTGCTCTCCCTTGGACCAAAGAACAAGAGCTCAGCACTTCTAATTGTTTCCTTACTCCACAACCCTGCTCTATCCCCAAGAACAAGAGACAGGGCTCTAGCTCTTCAGATGAAACTAAAACTGACAACAAATGCCAAAACTGTGCTGCCTTTGTTTTTTTTAAGAGACTGCCTTTTTCATTATTACTTCACTGGCACACAAAACAAAACACAAATTATGCATTGACACCCACTTTAGTCTCTGCACTCTGATTATTAACAAGTATCACTAAAAACAAAGTTGAAAAAATGCAGGCTCTGGGCTACTTATTCTCAATTAATCTAGAGATGAAAACCAAGCTGGTTAAAATCAATTACTATCCATCTTTTTTTCAATTTTTTTCCTTAAAACATCTGGTTTTCTTCACAAGTCCATATTCCTCAGCTCCATGTATATCATTCTAACTTTTAGAGCTTAAATTTAATATATATTTTCTCCCAAGCCATAAAATTCTAGACTATACAAGATACACAAAAAGCCAAGAGAAACATCCATGCATTCTTAAGCACTACACTCCTATGATTTGTGAGAGGGGAAGGAAGTGTAACCTCCTAGGATTTCCTGTGGATCCTGTCATGTATTAAAAAAGGCTGGGGATGATGCTGACAAGATAGGCAGCCTGTTCCTCTGAAGGGGATATTGTAACCTGCTCAGAGAGGTACACAAGCCAGGAAGATCAAAAATGGGCTCAGAAAAGAGAGTTTTGTTCTATGGAGACAGTTCTCTTGGGCTTTCCTGCCCTCTCCAGGTATTTTCACCTCTTTAAATCAGTGTGAGATGAGGAAGTCAGGACCAGCTTCCTTAGAGCCTCAATGTTTTTATATTCTTGTATGTATCCACTGTCAATTTTTATAATTTCTCACATTCTGAACCAGAACTGGGAAGCAGCCAGGATTATAATTTCAAGATAAAAAAGAAAAGCACAGATGATTTATCCATGCCTTTTTCCTTATCTACCTAGTGTGAGATAGTACAAAATTAAGCCCTAGTACAAAATTAAACCTTAGCAGTTCTTATGCCCTTTCTCTGTTCCAATCACTTCATGCCAGAGCAATCATTTCTGTGAATCACAGATTTTGAAAGTGCAAAAAATATGACACTCCCAAAATAAGAGCACCCCTGACCCAGCCATGTCTCAGTTAGAATTTAGGGTGAGAAACTAATGCTGTGTGTTCCAAGCATTTATGCATTTATGGCAGCTGCCATGATTTAACAGTCTGACCATAAAGGCTATTCTTATAATATTTAGCAGTTCTTGGGCTGTCTGCAGAAATTTATGGCTGCATATTCATGTGACAGAACAGGAGAGCAAATTCTTTCTTGTGTTTGTACAATCCCTGCTCCGAATCAGCAGCCCCCAAACAGGAGAGATAGGACTAAAAATACTGGTATCCAACACAATTTTGGAACCTATTCTAGGTATGACGTTGCAGCCCATGCATTGTTGGGTTTTCTGGAGGAAACTTGAATTAATTTTGCTGTGTTGGTCCAGCTGGGTTCTTCAGCAGCCAGACATGGCACACTTTGCTTACCTATGCTTTGATGAGTGTTGGGATGTGAGCAGCAATGCATTTGTAGACTGGATCTTTATGCTGAAATTCTGGATTTTGCAGTATTCTTGTCAACAGGTTATGAAATCCATGCCCACTAAAAGCAAGGGAAGAAGTTCCTGACAGCTTTCCCTTGTGGTGTAAAGGATGGGCCCATTTCCACTGCACAGCAGTGGCTCTTACCTGTCCAGAAGAAGCTCCAGCACTGCCCTGGGAGAAGCAAAGGCCCTGTACGTTGCAAGGAAGATGCTGATGTAGGAGAAATCCGCATCTCCAAAAGCTGTGAGAAGGTTCTCCACCAGTTTCTCCAAAGTTCCAGCTTTTATAGCCCTGATCTTGGATGTTTCATACTGTCTGACAGTGTGCTCTGGGGGTAACTGGTCTCCTTCACCCTGCAAAAGGAAACAAAAAGCACAAAAATCAGGCAGGAGACAGACCCCTGACACAGATTAAATCCTATCTTTGCACAGGAATTGGCCATCACCAGTTACTAAATGATTTTGTCAATTTTTGGTGCCCTCCAAGCACCAAATGCTGTATCAAATAATGGAGTTTTTAAGTAACTTTATTTTAAAACATTTCTCTGACATGCCCAAAAAACATCTTACAGTGTGACCACTACCAAGTTAAGTCATGATTCCACCATATATTACTATCTAAAAGACAATCCATTATCCCACAAAGAGCAATATTACTGAAGGGAATAAAAGTGATAATTCAGTGTTTCATTTAACTTCTGAATAAACATGAAAACTGACCATAGCTTAAGCACTGGCACTTGTGATTCCCTTGCTGAAAATACCATTTTTGGGGCGTCACACAGGACCCAAGGTCAGAACACATTTGGTGCAAAAACATTCCAAGATACTTTTTGCAAGAAGGGTGTCAAACCATCTTGCAAACATTCCACTTTTCTCTTGAGTGATTCCACTTGGCACAATATTTGTCCATAAATCTAGGGTTTGGGGTTGTGTGTGGGTATGTTTTTTAAACATCATTTGTTTTAAATGCTTACATCCTGCTTTGAGTTTGAAAGAATATTTCCTTAAATTATGTCATTATTTAGAGGACAGTTCAGAAAAGTATTTAGTGACTCTATTTTGTAAAGTATGTGGGAAAAAAATGGGATTATAAATAAGAAAAGTCCAATATTTACTTAAACACCTTGACACTGAGGGCACAAAGACAGAATGTTAATGACAGTCACTACCAACCCTGGCTCAGGATACTGACAAAACACAAAGGAAAAAAAATAATCTATTAAAAAGATAATTTAAAGAGATACCCCACCCACTTCCTATTTACATCACTACCCTCCACTGCTTTGGAATTGTTTCTAATAGACATCCTTTTCAGTTTTAAACAATATAGATGTCTTTAACATCATTGTAAAGTTCTGTCACAAATATTATTTACAAAGCTCTGCTATCACGTTTCCCAGCTTCATGAGATCCAACAAACCCTTGCTGCAACATTAAAATACAACACTACTGTCTGTATTTAAAAAAAAACCCCAAAACAGACCAGATAGGGAAATATTTTGCTACATTTTGTTCCATGGATCTTTAAAAGGTGTATAACTTGCAATGTGTCTGATTTAAAGGTGCAACTGGAAATATACTAATTATAAAAATGAACTAAAAGTGTATCTGCAATTACGTATGACACTGTCATTACAGAAAAATTATTAACAGGGTATGTTGTCACCACTATGTAACTCTCTTACATTCAAATTTTCCTTAAGCAAAACTGGATTGCATTAAAAAAATTTGCAATTTTCTTGTTAACTCTTCATTTTACAATTGTGATACACTTTTGAAAGTAACTAGTTACACAATACAGCCACTTTCAGACAGGGAAGAAAGTCTGCACCACTGTATTTAACTCTTAAATTTTGATCCAGCAGACTGCCCCACTCACAGTGTAATGGTTTATGGGCATATTTAGTCAGGGCACATAAAAACCTCTCATTCTCCCATGTTAGTATATTCAAAACAAGGGCAGAATCTGCTTCCAAGACCGATACACACACAAAATTTTCCATTAATTGCAACACTACAACTTCCCCAAGACATCATGTTGGGAGAATGTTAAAAAGAAACAAAACCCCCCCCAAAAATCCCACTAAAGCCAAACAAAACCAACCCAGTTTCTGAAAAACCTAAAACTTTGTCAGCAAAATATCAGACTGTTAGAAATCATTGTGAGAGTTCTGGGATTGCTTGTATTTGTATTATTTTAGCAATTCTGCCTGTAAGTTTAAAAGGAAAAGGGACTTGGCAGACAAGCTCAATAACAGGCTTTGAGAACAAGACCTTGTGGGCTGAGTTTCGTGCTAACAGGAAACTGCTCAGTCTGGATTTAATCAAGAGGGCATCTCTTCACTGACACAACCAGGCTACCCAAAGGCAAAGGAGTTTTCATGTTTGCTTTAGAGCTCTCTGCTCAGAGGAACACTCTACTCACTGCCATGAAAAAACATTCCTAAAGCTCTCTGCAATTTCTGACAGGCGTGCATGGTGACCACTGCTACTGGTACCAACAAATGACACCGGTTTTGCACTGTTTTGTGTACCCAAAGAACAAAAAAAGCTCTCCAGCTCCTCTGTGTCTCCTTCAGCACCGTGTCCAGTGGTCTAACAGGGGCCTCGACATTTCAGGGCTTCGGTAACATTTTCTTGGTCTTCTAAAACAAACAGATATGGCATTTTATAATCTAATTTATGTCTTTTAAAATCTCATTTTGATTTTTCAGGCAACAGATTGTAACCTTGATAATCTGCAAGTGTAAGTGATGAGCAACTAGCTTCTTACAAGACAGAGCATCTTTCAAAAGCAAACGTAGAAAGATTAAATGAAGTAATAATACTTGCAAATCCTTATTTTCTGATGTGTGTGTACTGATGTAGTGTAATTCCTACAACTTTACTAACCCTTGGCTGTACCTTTAGGGAGACCCACTGTCTTTAAGGAGATCATCTTACAGCTGTACAGCACTAAACATTACCTACGTACACAGTTCTTGGTGAAACAGGAGACTCTGTGCACACCAAAACACATCCAGGTTGAAAAGCTTCCTCCAAACACTACCTGTTAAGCTCCAGTGGGAAGAGAAACCAACTATAAACACCACCAGCACCTAAATAAATGCTACAGCCTAGCAAGAGGGATTAGAGAGTCACGAAAACAAGGCAAGTTAAAACTCTGATCAGTACAGAACCAGGCTGCTACCCTAACAGACATACAGAACTGCAGCCATTGTCTTAGAAATATCACTGGAAAGAATTGCTCTCACCCAAAAACCCCCACTGCTCTGCACAGGTTTTTTCCAATGCAAATATTATCTGTTGAGATTCTGGAAGTGAGAATCGTGGAATGGAGTCAATCTAATTGTTTTTCATTACGCAGACTGGAAAAAATACTAAAACAACTGGGATGAACTCATAATAAGCAAAGGAGGTAGCAAATATTCTTTAGGCTCAGTCATTTGAAACATTACCACTCCACTACAGATTTGTTTAATCAGAAATTCTGCAGTTATTTTCAGGAGCATCTAACTAGCACTTTAAATGCATTTTTACCAATTTTGACAGATTTTTAAATGCTCTTCACTTTCCTTGAAACTTACAGCTTTTCCAGATGGAGAGTTTTCCACTCTGTTTTTATTAACTTACTGGACAGACACCCTATGCTGGAACAAAAGTGCCTGAAGTGCAGTAACTTGTACATTAACTGAAAGCACTCTAATCAAGATTCCCACTGTTTGTTTAAATATGAGTTTGCTTTAACCTTCTGAAAGTAGGAAGTGATGAGTTTGTGATTTTAACCTTTTTTTTTCCCACATTGCTTCCTTACACACAGGTTCTCCAACACATCTTTAATATCTACACTCACCACTGGGGGAAATTTAAAAAAAATGGGGGAAAAATCAAATCACAGAATTTGAAAAGCTCCAGAAATATAAGCATCCATGTCGGTCTAAGAGAAGAAAAACCTCAAATACCCTTCATTTAAGATGCAGACACACATCACTGAAGACAACAGCAAGAGAGATGAAACAGGAGTTGTTTAGCTGTCTCAGTCAAGTATTTTGGTAAAGAACAACTGCAAAGACATTAACAACTTTGGTGACAAAGCGTTTCCTTCCAACAAAGACCTCGATGGAGTTTTTAACTGAGCGGAGGAAGCGCTGCAGGACGGACAGACAGACAGACCCACAGCAGCCGACATTCATCTGAGCCACTCCCAGCTCCACCGCATGACCGCCAGCAAAAAACCCCTCGGAGAAGTGGCGATTTTGCCCGAACAATGCCACACAGAAGTGCCTGGGTTAATCTTATCAAACAGTGTCACAAATATTTCAAGTGTTTTTGGGCCAGGCCGTTCCCATCCCCGCCGCCGCCCGCCCTCAGCTCTGTGGGCCCGGCAGGGTCGGAGCCCTGCGGATCCCAACGCAAGGAAAACAGTCTGCAGGGGCAAAACTGCGAATTTGGAGCAGAATTTCCAGCCTCGGAAAGAGCTGTGCCCAGAGGCCAGCACAGAAAACAGCCTACATGGGGCAAAACTGCGAATTTGGAGCAGAATTTCCAGCCTAGGAAAGCGCTGTGCCCAGCTGCCAGCACAGAAAACAGCCTACATGGGGCAAAACTGCGAATTTGGAGCAGAATTTCCAGCCTAGGAAAGCTCTGTGCCTAGCAGCCAGCAAGGAAAACAGTCTGCAGGGGCAAAACTGCGAATCTGGAGCAGAATTTCCAGCCCAGGAAAGCTCTGTGCCCAACAGTCTGCAGGAGCAAAAGAGTGCCCAGCTGCCAGCACAGAAAACAGCCTACATTGGGCAAAACTGCTAATTTGGGGCAGAATTTCCAGCCCAGGAAAGCTCTGTGTCCAGCTGCCAGCACAGAAGACAGTCTGCAGGGGCAAAACTGCGAATTTGGAGCAGATTTTCCAGCCTAGGAAAGCGTGGCTGGCAGTGCAGGGCTTGGGTGGCCAGCGGCGGATGTCCTGCAGACAAAGGCAGATGCTTTTATCCTACAGTGCACTTGGAAATGAAATGAAATAAAATTACGCCAGAGCTCTCCACAGAACTCTCTCCACTTCAGTAACTCTCATTTCCTCGTTTTGGATACTGTTAAAAAACCAAACAAGCAATAACAATACCAAACCAAACAAAAACAAACACAAACCAAACAAAAGAAACAAGAAACACCAAAACACCCACGCAAAACCAGAATTCTGCATACTGACTGCACCCAACTCAGACGCCAAAATAAGTTTATGAACTCTTTGCTAAGCTCTGAAAAGGAGGGGTATTCCTGGATTCCTGGATTTCCAACGCTCCACCCTTTTCTTTTCCTTTCCTGCCACATAAATACCCATTCTTGGCAGCGACCCAGAGTTTCCAGGACCAATTAATTCCATGATCATGACACAAAAGGCATTCTTGTTTTCTCCTCCGAGCTCACAGCCTGGCTGGTATCTGTCTGAAGCGCTGGCAAACAGTCACAAAAGCTGTGGGGCAGATTTAGAGGGGAAAAAGAGAAAAGGAAAAAAGCCTCTTACACAGATGCTGCTGCTCAGTCAGAACCTTTTCACTCGGACACCTTGCAGCTACTTAAAGCCACTCTGGGCAAAATAAGAAACAAGAAACAAGTTCCATGGTGCTGAGCTGTGTATTCTCACACTTTCTGAAGCGATGCAAATTTTGACTCATTTGGATATCGATGAATTTTGTGGGACCAGCTCTACATAAATCAAAGCAAAAGTAAAGAAGCCTAATTCACAAACCACCTCTCCCTGCATGCATCGAAAGGAGTTTCAGCAAGTGCATTACTAAATTGAATCTTCAAAGAGGTTTAGGTTAAAATGGCTTTGTGCAGGTCTTACAAATGTTGGAGCTTATCCAGCCCTGGGAACATAGAAATTCTGAATTTACCCACTCAGAAGCATCTGTGCAGCAAGGAACACAGCCATATTCACTGAGAATGAAGTCGCCCAGGAGGTTCACTGTGCAGCATGCAAGGTTTTTAAAGAAAAAAAAAATCACCCGAACAGCTCCAGATCTCCATCTCTTATCTTGTACAATTTATGCATTTACCTTTTCATTGCTTCCTACCTACAATAAGCTCCCTCTCATCCTGCCTCTCACCTCTCTTGCTAGAAAGACTTTTACCAAAACCATCCAAGGCCTCTCACCCTCTTCTCTCGTCTGACTTGGTGTCATCATTGAGTTAACCAAACCTGAATCATAAGACTATTGATGTTTCTTTTTTGTTTGTCATGTTTCACAGATCTGCAGTTCACCACAACCCTGTTCCCTCTTAGGCATGCCAGGGATGTATTATTTTCATAACTTGTATTATGAAATATTCCTTGTGGTGGTTTTGATTGGACACTGAAGCTTAGCAAGTTCCTAATTTAAAACTGAAAAGAAAAAGAAACCAGTAAGTCAGGTAAGACTCTTAGTCATGTGCATCTTACATTGTTGGAGGTATATCTGTCATCAAATGACATTTGCTACAAACACTCTTGTAATCCACTAAATAAATGTGTCCCTTACTAAGTATCTTTCCAAAGCCCTTCTCTATTAGAAGAAAATTATTTGTAAAACTCAGTATCCTTCTCTTTTCAGCACCCAGAAACACCAAAATGTCCAATCTCCAAACCGAGCAGTAAAAAAATATTCAAAAAAATAAACAGCCTAGTGAAGAGAGCACCAGGATGAAGGCAAGGAAATGGCTTTTAGTGCCCATTTTGGCAGTACAATCAGCTCATTTTCTAAAATATTTTGACTTCTGGAGCCAAAGGAAGTATTACACAGTGTCTCCCTGAGAGAAGAGCTCTACAAAGTCACCTGGGACTTGCATAAAGCAAGCAGTAATTAACTGTGAAAACTACTAACAGCTTTTCCAGGTATGGATTACAGAAGGTCCTTAAGGAGGTAAAGGCAGCTGGGGCAGCTCCCCTTTGCCCCAGAAACAGTAATTACTGCTTCTGCTCACAGCCTTTATCTTAACTCCTCTTCCTCCTTCCCCACACTCTCACAGCTTCCAGTCTGCCCTGGAAATCCAGAGATGTCAAAACACTCAGGAACCTTTCCTGGGAACCATAAGGGAGAAGAGGAGCTGAGCAAAAAAAAAAAAAAAAAAGTATAAAGGGGGGCAGAGAGCTCAAACTTTTCACTTGAGTCTGAAACAGCTTCTTGTGATTCTGGTTGTAGATTACAGGCATAGGTACAGTGCACCTGCCATCTGACGAGTGCTGACAGGTTCAATCTCATGGCACAGCAAATTCTGTATTTATATACAGTAATTCTAAGCTGCCTTGATGTTAAAAATGACAACTCTATGCCTACCCTAACAAATGCCAGAGAAAAGCTATTATTTAAATGTTTGTGAACAGTGGTCAGCAAAGCCCTTTGCTACATTTCTTTCATGAAAAATGCTGAAATACACTGTCATCTTTTAATAAATACCAAACGTAGCAAAAAGAGGGGATGATTTGATATTACCACTAACACAGTCAGACAGATTTCATATGGTATCATGATTTTTGACTACCAACAGAATACTTGTCCAGTGACAAGTCACACTATTTTTTATCTCCTTCCAGAAATGTAATTTAAATTAATTGTGGAGCTCATTATCACTTTCTGCTCAGTCAGTAGAAACAAAGAAGGTCCTGTATGAGGCAGCAGGCAATAGTGCTAAATTCAAAATGGATTTAAGGATGCCACAAGTAATAATTCTGTTGCATAATAGTAGCACAAATGCATATTACATAACCCAAAATGCTTTTATTCATCCTAATTGTATTGTTGGCTTTCCTTTCACACTGTAAAGCTTGTTCGAGCAGTACACAGAAATTAAATTTATACCGAGTCAGGAAATCAGTGTAAACTGCCACTGTATCCCGTAAACAACAAGGCAAGAGTGATAAATTGCTAACAGTATGAATAACTGGAAATTAAATCTGTAGGTCAGGGGAGATGACATGCCTTCTGACAGAGGAGAAAATACTTAGCAGAAGATTGATTCATATTTTTAAATAAACTGAACAAGGTATTTTTGTGGAACAACAAATACCTAAGAAATGCTGTTACATGTCTCATAGTAATTAATTATTATTAATAATGCGAGCAATCTCTAATGCCAAATTTTTCTAAGCTTTTAAGAAATGGGTTAGCAGTCAGTAACCACTTTTATGAGCATGGAAACATATCTAAACTGCATTATAAACTTAATTTCCACTTCTGTGCTTTTTACTACATTTTGTTTTGAAACTAAGAGGCCTCTTCAGGGTGGGGTCTGAGTAGAAAAAGCAGTAATAGGAAGCTAATGTTTCCTAATATTAAGTGTTACCAGCTTGAATATTTATTTACGTGCTGAAAGAATCCAAAAATATTAACTCAATCATTAGTCCAAGCCAAGCTGCATTTTTACTGTATTATCTAGACATCACAAGGGATGAAGCACGGTGTCTCCTGGTGTTCCTCTCCTGCACACACACCTCCCTACAGAGCCAGGGAGCGACTGTGTTTGGCCACACACGTGTGTGCAAGCCACGGCCACATCCTTGTCCCAGCTGTACAGGTACTTCATGAAAAATTCTGCATTTCACAGGACCAACAGAGGCTGTGACAACTGAACCACCACACACCTACACAAATTAGTGCATTCTCCTAACTGCAGCACCAGTGGTGAACCCTCCTCTTCTGCCCCAGCACAAGCAGTGTGAGCTGGCCCTGAACCCTCTCCAGATATTTGTGTTTTGGTTTAAGAATGCTGTGTTGCACTTGGACTGAAATCCTCAGGCAATGGACATAAATCAAAACACATAATTATGTGGAAGCATTGAGTCAGAATGCAAAGTAAGTATAGCTTGCAAGTAAGGGGGGTAAAAAAAAAAGAAAAAAATGCCAGATAAATCAGAAGTTGTCCACATTGGTTTGATTTTTCTTCTTTTTTGAGGGGTTGTTGTTTAACTACCCACCGGGAGTTAATAGCATACCTCTGCTCTTCCCTGTCCTGTTCTCCCTGACCACCTGATGTTTTCCTGAACAAAGTGCCTGTTTTTGCAGGAAGAATGCAAGCCTCATGCTTTAAGTAAGTGTGCAAGAGTTCATTCACATTTTCTCTGCTCCAGAGAGCCAGGAGCCTGGAGCACAGCCAGAATCAATCCCAAGCACTCCATGGAAGGAATGCAAAGGCCTAAGATCTGCCTTCCAAGTGAAACACGTTGTTGTTACTCATGGGGCACTTCCAACAGCAGCACAATGGGCTGCCATCTCCAAACCAAAGACACCAGCCCTGCCCTAAAGGCTTTCTACTCTAAGAAAGACAAAATGCATCAGAAGTACAGCCAGAGATTACTACAAACCAAGCAAACAAAAGCAGAGGAATATCTTCATAATAATTTTCTTGTTGTATTTGCATGGAATATTAAAGCCAGGTTTCAAATGCACCTCAGGAGCATTCAGTTAATTAATTTATTTTGCACTGAGGACAACAGCTAATCCAGATGAGTGCACTGACTTGTTTGCATCCCAACACATCTCTGAAATGTCACGAACCTCATCTGACAAGTTCTATCCACAGGAATCCTCTAAACAACTGAAGGACGTTCTGCGCTCAATTCGAGTCAAAACAACAACCCCATTTACTCAATACATGCAAGCTTGTGTGGGGCATGAACTATATTTAGGAAGGAATAAAACCCTAGCTAGCTGTAACACGATGGTCTATTTCTGCTTTAGGATTTATGGATACTGCCACGGAGCCACTGGGATCTGGAGAGCCACTGGGATCTACCACAAGTCTCCAGTTTGAAGCCCGAAGGCTATCTCAAAGCATTCAGTCATTCCATATTGTTCAGTCATTCTGAGATCTTTCAAAGGAAAATGCCACTTAGTAATAAAAACATGTTGTTTTACTTGCACAGAGAGCCCATGCACTCCCCAGAAAGGAAGAAACAGCTACTGACTGGAAGAAAGGGTGAGGCTCCACAGGGAGAAAGGCAGTACAAAGCAGATGAGGGGGTGGGAGGGGAAAATAAAATAATCCTTTAAACTGCTTTCAAACCAAAAAAGGTGGGAAGAATATAAGAATAAAAAATACATTATAATAACAGGATTACTCCACAAAAGCACCTGAAATGCCTACCCCTCCTTACTGCCATTGTGGCCCAGGGACAGCACTGGTGGCTGCTGTCATAGCCATGTGCAGGACAGCTGTGGAGGTGACACAGAAAAAGTCAGAACTCCATCAGTCTGCAACCCAGAAGAGCAAAAGGTTAGTGAGTGTCACCATGCAAAGTGGCACAAAGCTTCACACCTGAGGTGGAGCTGCCAAAATCTCATTTTGATTGCCAAAGCTGCTGAAGGCAAGCTACACTCTGATGTGCAACAGATGGTTTATGCAACTAAATGGAGATAAATGTGAGAGGCCAGAAAAAAAGTCTGCTGAAAGTCCTACCCTCAGAGGTCCCACAGTGGCACACAGACCTGAGAAAAGACCTGAAGGGTTACAGTAGGTAGAACATTACATATTTCAGCACAGTGCTTGGAAGTGACAACAAAAAGCAAACAAAAAAATGACTGAGGAGCTCACACGTAGAGTACCCTGCTCTGCTCAAGCTGCCTCATTTTTAAAGCAGCTATTGTGAAGGCGAAAGGGGGAAAGCAAAGGGCAACCCACACAATTCCTACTTTTGCAGAGTCTAAAGCTGCACAGATGAAAACTTTTGCTTTACACACATAAAAAAGAGCAAGATCTGAACACCCAGAGTTCTCCTTAACCAGGAGGAGGTTGCAGGGCTGCTGGAAAAGCAGCCCACACCAAGCTCCTGTACCATGTGGCAATATGCCCCTGACTTTAATGACCTCCTGGGCATTAAAGTCCGCATGATTCTTTTGATAAGTAACTGTGTTCAATCTCATTCTCCCTCATTAAACATTTGCTGCAAAGAAACTGAAACCAGAACTTCATAAAACAGCCACACATAATAATTGTAATTTTAAACTGAACTAAAGGTTTTCCCTCCTCTAACCAGATGCTGTAAAAAGTGAAGAAATAACACACAGGACATTCAGATTAACAAGTCTAAAGGAAAAGACTCTTCTCAGCTCCAGGACATGATTGTTTCATCACTAAATCACAAAAATGAATGTCTTGTGTTTTGACTCTCATGCATTTGTTCTCATTATTTATATAAATGTTCAATCCTTTCTGAATCCTCCTGGACTTGGTTAGACCCGATTACTCTGCCAGCAGCAAGTCCCTTCAGGTTAATTACACACAATGTAACATCACTAATTTCTTTCCCCCCTTGCTTTCAAAAACACCCTGGAGATAACATGTCCCTTCTCCACTCACTGTTTTGAAGGCTTTTCCTACATCCTCCTTTCCATTGCCAGAATGGAGCCTCAGTCCTATAGAATTTATTGTAAAACTTGCACATCAACCCCAGTTGCACCAAGACACAAAATATAACAGTCCTCACCTTTTTGGTGTCTCCAAACCCCTCTCCACCTGTGGATCCCCTTTCTAGTTCTCCTACCTTTGAGATGAGGGAACAAGCACCAGGAAGGAGTGAGGAGTTCCTGTCATCTCCCTAACAGTATTTTCTAAGCTTCACTTCACTCCCCGTTCCCTGCTGTAATTTAATATTTGAGCTTCCTTTCACAACTGCTGTTGCACGGGGGGCAAATGCTTCCACAGAACTCTGGACTCTCAGAAGTCCAGGTCTTCTCCCCAGGTGGTGTTAATTAATTCACTTCTGGTCCTAAATTGTTTCCATGTGCTGCTCTGCCTTGCTAAGCAGCTGCTCCTCACTGCATATGTCACATGTGAAGAAGATATCCATGTGATAACAGTGTGAAGCCACTAAATAAATATTACCATGCAGCTCTGACAGCTAATTCATCTCCCCCGACTTTTTTAATGGTTCAAACCCTTCAGCAGCCTCAAAACCCCAGCCTTTTTGAAGTCACATTGTCCCAGAAACACTTTTCCCCCATCTCTTTTCCAGCTTCCCGATGAAAGGGGAATCTCCCAAACCCAGGCCACAGCACTGAGGCTGAATTTCAATCCCTGCTCTTGTGCTGTGTTACATTACAACATCCAACATAGCCAGTCTGCAGCCATGCTTTGAAAGTTATTTGGGGTGAAAGGCGCTGTAAGAATGCAAGACCATTATCACTTCACTTAGATATGTTTCTTCTTTCCTTGCAGTCCCTAAATTGTCACCTGTTGGTGGCATGGTGCTAAACTGAAGTACAATATCCAGACATTAGCATGAACTCAGTTTGGTCCAAGGTAAAAGGATTTCCATAAACAGTAAATGGATTTCCATATCCAAAACATAGAATTCCTCACTCTGGCTTTAATACTTTATTTAAATAAAAAAAAAAATAAACACACATCCTCATAATCTACAAAATTCTTATTTCACAAGGTGTAAAAACTTAACACAGACTCTGCAGTTGAGCCCCACATGCTAGTGTACCACACAGGAAGAATTACAAGTCACTTCTGAAGAGTTTGTCTGGCCACTGAACATAGTCCTTTTTGGGGTGAAGCAAGGGCAAAAGTACTTTTGGGAGACTGCAGGAGCAAACCAGAGAGAACTGCTGGTGCCCTTCAGGAATGAGGTTCCAATTCCCTTTAGGAATCATTTCACAGTCTCTGATACTATCTTAATGAGGTATTAACACTAAGACACACCTTTTGCCCCTGCTTTACAAGACACTACACAGGGACTACACAAAGGCAAGGAAGAGCAGGATGCACACCGAGTTAGCATTTATTTACCGCTGTTACACAAAATAACCCTGCTTTCTCCAACGGGCTAAGCCATGATCTGACTACTTTGTGCTGGCTTCTTCACACAGGTGCACCCCCTTACAGTGCTGGCTAAAGGAAATTATATATTTAAGAAACAGCAGCAGTAAAAGATGCAACTTCAAAGCACACATTTACACACATTTTTAATTAGCTTCACCAAGGTTAAATTTAAATCCAAGTGTGACTAACGTAAATGAAATGTTTCAGCCTGTTCCTTAAATGAAGGCATCAAAACCCAAACAGTGAAACTAATGGTTTCTCCAGGGCTGTTCTCTGTACAACATCTCAGTCCAGTTCATGTGCTGCATCTCACAGGCTTTCCAATGACACATAGCCACATTCCTTGCCAACTCTTCCTTAACCCAACAAGTGACCTACATCTAGCATTTGGAAAGAAAGTGCCAGTTCCTTTGCAGAGCAAGCAAAATTTGGGGCTTATTCCTTTCAGTTACTGCTTCTTAAAAAAGCAAGCAAGATAACACTCAGTGATGTCAGCAGCAAGACAGTTAAGGCACTGGAATTTAGGGAGAACCTGTAGCATCCAAGTAGCACAGTTTAAAAAAACAGTCATCCTGGCTGTCAGAGGAATTCCCAGGGGAAAGCAATTACAGCACAGGATGTCATTCTAATCCTGCATGTCACAGGTAAATGCCAAGGGCAAGTTTTGTCCGTGAGCAGGCTGGCTGGGAGATATCCAAAATGCAAACACGCACGAGTGCAGCAACAGAACAGTCTCCAGCAGCTTTACTCAAGAGGCTCCCTTAACTCTTGACATTCCACTTAATTAATACAAGAATCCTTAGCAAGAGGTGCCCCTGCACAGCCCCAGGAAGGGAAGCTGCCCATGTCTCTCTCTCGTTCCTCATGGCTGTGCCAGGGTATCCCAGCCCTAACTCAGCCTTTGTAACATCTCAGGATTAGAGCACTGCCACGCTGTCACGCTTTGGCAGCTTGGAGTGAGAGGTTTTACACTCAACTGAGAGCACAGCACTGTGCTACAAAGCCTTCTAATTGTGCATTTTGGATTTGGAACTGGCAAAGTAATGGACAGTAATCTTTCAGGCTTCCTTTTTAGAACTCTTAATGGGCTCAGTTTCCATTTTTGAGTGTCTGTTGCACACATAGGCTCTATTAACCAGCTGATGACTGTATCCAAGACTGCTACTGGGGATATCCCTGGAACCTAAACCAGGAAGCCAGGAGAAAAATATTCCATGAGAAGTCATTAATAAGGGCTATGAATGGTACCATGGTACCATTATGCCCACAACTGAAGGAAGGACAGGAGGAAAGAACCTACTCCAAACCAAAACACAAGCTGAGATGCCAAAGCTTTCGTCTGGATAACCGAGTACGTGTCTATAAAATCATTCCTTTCCCCCAGAATATGCTACTTTGTGGGTCTCCAGCCATCTTCCCCCAAGCAAACCCAGTGTGAGCACACCCCATCCTTCTTCCTTCTCCAAGACAGCTCCTCTGAGACTTTGGAGTGGATGCTAGTACAGCTCAGTTTCCATAGGAAGCCTGTCAGCTCCTTGGGAGCTGCTTTTCTGCTTCTGCCAAATACACGGCCAGAACTACACCCTGCCCTTGGTCTGGGCAGTCAGCACAGGCTGAGGGAACCTGATTTAGCAGAGGGAGTCTGCTTTAGCCAAAAGTGACCAACACATGCCCTAAATCAAGAGACAAAACAGCAAGGACAATGATCAGCCAAGCCCTGCCTGCTGCTTCCACAGGAAACTGCACTCGACCAGAACATCTGGGATCTAAGGGTAAGATGAAAAAGAAATCACAGAGCTGGCTCAGAAGTGCACATGAGAAGGCAGGAGCAGGCTCAGAGAAAATGTGAGGTTTTGCTTCTTCCTAAATGTTGATGATTCCAGGCACCACTTAAATCTCAACCCATAGTTAGGAGATCTGTGCTGGAAAGAAAGAAATCCAGACTAAAGCTTCTTTTCTGACATATTGATCAAGTTAGAGAGATGGTTGTGTCCCAGGTCCCAACTGGGATACAGATTAGTTAGCCACAAGCTTTTGCAATGTTTTTTCTTTCTGAACTCTCCAGCACAAACTTCCTGCCAATGTATGTGACTGTGGATGTGTTTAGAAGCCAAACTTATGGTCACATGCAGTTTTCAGTGCAAGGCAATCACTTGCACTAAATTAAAAAAAAAGAAATAAAATTTTAAATTTCTTTCTAAAACACAAAATTCCCAGGAAAGGTAATTATCAAATAATAGTAGTGCTAAGAATACACACAAATATTAAGTGATAGATTTGCTACTTTTCAGCTTTTCCCTCTTTCAGCATTTTGAGGTACTGAAAAGCACCCTTCTAACAGCAGTTCATTGACAATTTTGGAAGAACATGTTCTGCTATACACCCAGCATTATAATATTAAAGACATTTTAAGACAAGGTATGTTTTGCATCCATCTCTGCCTGAACAAACCCCAGAGCCATAAGTTCAGCTGTAGCAAAAAAGAGAAAGCAAAAGTAAAAAGCAGGTTTCTAAAATCTCATCTAGATGTGTAATCCAAGCCTAATGAAGCCAGGCAGCCTGGCCATAAGTGAGCAGACTATTTATCTGTTATCTGGATATTTAAGACTCAAAGGAAGAGGAGTCCTTGTCATCCATCAGCAAAGCAAGACACCTGATGGCAAGGATGGACTCTGAAAGCTCAGCAGTCATTTCAGGTGTGGGGAATCAGCACTGAGGTTTGGGGAACTCCAGTTCCTGGCTGCATTTCCTGTGATCTGCCCCACTAAATACTCACATACTGTAGGTCTCTTTTCTCACTCCTTCCCAGATGAAGGACTCTGATAGGAAAGACATTTGCAGGTATTCAGGAGCCCCTATTTTATCAGCCCCTCGTGTCTGAGCGGCTCATTCCTCACCATTCCCTCCTCTTCCCGGGCTGGACAGCGGTGGCCCATCCCTCCCTAACTCGGGCAAGGGGGAGATAAAGCACTCCAGCTGCTTAACAGGGGCACCGACAATAGTCACTTCAGCATTGCTTTTGTTTTAGTAATCTTGTCCACCCGCCCACACCACACCCATGCCTCTGTTCTTCCTGCACCACTCTCCCCCATCTCTCCAGGTACTTTTTTCCCCTTCTCTTCAGCTGTTTACTGTTTCCATAGATCACCGGCTGGAGTTCACCTCCCCAGCCATTTGCACTGTCAGCACATTGCTCCTGGCCACAGAAATTCAGGTATTTAGCGGCTGATCTACTCTTACATCCTCTGTTTGTCTGTCCTTTCCTACTTCTGGCTAGAGTACGACTCAGCTGTCTCTGTCATTGCGCGGGTACCTGGCTGTCAGTTCAAGACCAAAGCCCCTCCAAAATATTTGTCTCTTATGCTCAGGTGCCTTTTCTTCATGGACAATAGGACCATCCTCTTTGACATCCAGCCTCCCCTATGGGCTGCATTCACATCCTCAGAGGGAAGCTGAATCCCATTTTTCAGGTTCTTTCTGAAAATAAAGTTTTAAAACACAATATTCTCTTTCTAACCACATCATTCAAATTCCTTGCTGTGCTCCCAAACCTTCCCATCCCTTTACCAATATACCTTTTTCTCTAGCCTGACATAATGCCATGCAAACTGATGATTGTCCACACCAAATCCTCCTCTTCCCCTCTTCTGAGTGCGTGTCATCCGTATGTACAAATCTCTACTTATCCATCCTTTTCTCTCACAAAGATGTCAGGCCATGTATCTCAGCTCCCATGCTTGTTCCTCTCTCTCCAGGATCCTGGAGACCTCTCAAAATCTGTCCTGGAGACACCAAAACCCACTTTGTTTTCAAAAAAACCGCATTCATGCTTTCTGTGGTTGAATCCTTTGTGTGTCAAAATCTGTCCTGGAGACACCAAACTCACTTTGTTTTCAACAAAACCGCATTCATGCTTTCTGTGGTTGAATCCTTTGTGTTTGGGAGGGATTCTCTCTCAATATTTGTAGAAAGTACACTTGACTTTTGAAACTTCGATACCAATCATCAACTAAGACATATGTACAGACAATACTCTTTTAATATCACATCTGCACATTCTTTTAAGTCAAAACAGTGCTTTTGTGCAGCATCTCTCACAGTACTCAGCTCCCACTAGAGCTTTTAATATTCCCTAATACTCTAGTGCTTAAAGCTTTAAGCTTCGCTAAATATTTAGTGACTAATTATGTGGTGACAAAAGCAGTGGCTATTATTGGCATCCTTTGATGTTTAATATTAAATTTAAAGCTAAGAAATTCAGTGATTATCCAAAAGCTTCACACTTCTGAAAGTTTCAGAACTGCTGATGCCTGCTTAAGTCGCAGCCTATTTCTCTTTCACTTTTGTTAGTTGCAGAAGTTTGAAACACAAGAAAGGCATTTCTGTATTTCAGTAGGCAAGTGTTTATGGTGCTGTAGTTGGAATCTTATGATTGGCCTTTAAACAATCCAATCTCTCATTACAGGGCCGACCATTCAGTGACCCTGGATGGGTTCTTAGGATGGAGAATCTTAAGGAAGGTTTATTAGACTTGACCTGCCACAAGAAGCCCAGTGCTTCAGAAGGGGTCATACTGCTAAGTGGACTTTCACAGGACACAAACTGACACTGAGAAAAAGTTTTTTAAAAAGTAAATCCAGGCATGCATACAATCAATAATTGAGTTACTATATTTGTAACTGTGAAGGCTCAATACTTGCTGATGTACAAATAGGTTGCTGACCTTGAGTCTCCAACCTAAGCCTGACTTAGAGCACCATCAAAAAAAAATTAAGACCAACATTGCTAAATCCAACACTTTGTTAATTTAGTGCTAATGAGTTTCAAAGCATAGAAAAAACATCATAAACCCTTATAAACTCCAGATTAAAAAAATAAATAAATTTTAAAAGTCACCTGATGACAGTTCTAAAAGAGACAATTTGGCTCTTCAAAGCAAAACTGCTGGGGGCAGGGATGCTCTTCATAAATAATGCTCTGGGTTAGAGGCTATTTATTGATTTCAGGACCACAAAAAAAGCCATTAATAAAATAAGATCACAAGAAGAGCTTAAAATACTTTATGTTCTGAAGAGCTTAAGGGAAACAAACAGCCCATATGTTCCAAAATATTTTAAAGTAATATGCACAAGATTTGGGGGTTTTTGCTCATGAAAGAGACTAGACTGGAAGCTGAAGTCACAGATTTATGCCCGGAACAGGTGTGGATTTCTGACACATTGTCTCTTTCCCTACAAACATTCTGACCTCAAAAAGCCAACAACAGCCACAGGAACCTGACAGTCACTGCCCTGACCTTGCAGTCCCTGCTCCTTCTATTGGGATGGGCAGCATCAGCTGCGGGGATGACCACAGGAACACACAAGCTCCCTTCCTCTGAGAACAGGACCAAGGCCTGGCAAACTCCTTCTATTACAAGGAACAACACAGCCCAAGCAGGCAAAAAAAAAAAAAAAATCAGACTTTTTTTTTTATATTCAAAAAACAGACTTTTCTAAACTATGTTTATGGGACACAGACACACTCAAAATGATCTTCACCTCTTACACAAAACCAGCTGGGAAAGTTGCAGGAGCTCGAATATACGTGGTAGTATTTTTCCTCGTAAAAACAGGAGGCAGAAATGGGAAATCTGCCACTCAAAAGAAGCAGATTTGAAATTATTTGTTCTGATTAGTACTTTGTGTACTTCTTGGAAACACGGGAAGAGGAGACTCTAAGCACTATCTGTATGCAGGACAGAATTTGCTTATTTCTCCTGACTCTGGTTTCAGCTCTGCTGTATTGCTTCATGTCACAAGAAAATGACTGAATATAAATCTCAGGGCAGTTTTAAAAGCCTTTAAAACACCAACATGGATACTACATCAAGCCAACTTCTTATATTACTGCCTTTGATCCCAAAGGAAAAAAAAATAAACATAACAAAACACTATGAAAGTTACAGGCAGCTCCTGCAGACCTGGCCCCAGCTGCCACAGCTGCACTGATTCCAATGAAGTGAGGACATTTTTTATCAGCTGGGGACTTGGCCTGATAAAGGTAAAGGCACTCAGCAGCATATCAAATCAACTGTGTGCATTTAGGCTCATTTTACTTACCATTAAAGCCTTTGTGCTTTGTAAAACACTACAGAGCTGTAATTCTTACAGAAATGCAATTAATTTCTCATCTGGCTAAGAAAGCAATACAGAAATAAGACCCAAACCAATATTCCCTTAAGTTCAGAGGAAGTTCTGCTGACTTTGAGGGACCTTCACCAGTCAAAATAACATAACTATTTGTTTGGCAACCTGAGATAGCTTCCTAACAGCAGAAACGAGCCATAGTCCAGTCTGAAATAACTGTTAAATGTTCAGCTCCTCGGGCCATAAACTATGATCCTTATTTCTGCACCAAGAATCACCTGATACAGGGCAACAGCTGGCCAAATTGTTTTTACAGGTCAAGAAAAGAGGAAGAGTCAACACAAGGAGAGTGTTATTTCAGATGACCCAGGCAGACCAGTTCAGTGTTTGTTGTTTTTTTGGTTTTTTTTTTTTTTTTTTTTTTTAAATAATGAGAGCAGCCAATGCTAGAAGTTAATATTGTAACAATTCCTGCGGAATTCAGCTCCCTGGACGGCTCCGAAGTCCATGAGCAGCCCTCGCCTCACTTACCCCCAGCCACCTCGCTCCTTTGTTGGCAGCCTGCTGAATCTGCACTTTTTTAAGGGTGACATTGTAGACAGCTCCGTCTTCCACCTCTTCACCCCCATCCTGAAATGTGGTCTGCCAGGAAAAGGAGAAAGAAAATAAGATGAGAAAGAACGTTCTCCCCCTTCTGCTGACCACAATCAGTCCCAGGTGCTCTGCTGCTCCCGGCAGAGCAGAGATGGGCAGCACAAAATAAACACAGCAATCAAAGCAATCCAGGATACCCTTAGGTTGAGGAACACTGGAGATATTCTTGGCAAGCTGTCCTTTCCTGTGGTATCGAGGTACCCGGACTTTCCATTTAACTGTTTTTCCCAGACTAGCACATATTTTAAATAGTTGCATAAAGTCTTCTAAGAAAAGAGTTTGGTTTTGATTAGCAGTCGTCTCTTTCTTCCCCCCTTTTCTACAGCAGTTAATCTCTTTGGCCTTTCATTTAGGGAAGGATTCGCACTTTTAAAACTGCTGAATTGCTTCGGCACACAGCCTTGAATCTTTGAAGCTACAGAGCATTTAAAACACAGCGACATTTTCACTCTCTTGAGAAGGAGGGATCTGAAGCGCTTGTGATTTGCTCTTCCAAAAACATTATTATTTCAAGAACAAGAAAAATTAAAAACAAGCAGCTTCAGAGCCGGGGGAAAGGGGGTGGGGAGGGGGCACAGCAGATCCCGGTACCGGGCACGGCATCGCCGGCATCGCACACGACAGCCCTGGCACGGGGCACAGCATCGCCGGCACCGGGCACGGCAGCGCTGGCACGGAGCATCGCCGGGCAGCGGGACCCGGGCAGGGCAGGGCAGGGCACGGCCGGTTACCATTTTCGCTCTCCACAGCAGTTTCATCCTCGGCGGCTCTCCGGGCGCCGGGTCGGACGCGCCGCGCTTCGCCCGCCGCGGGCCGGGCCGAGCCGAGCCGAGCGGCCCCTGGGCTGCGCGGGAGGGCCGGGCCGGGGGAGGGACGGACAGACGGACGGGCAGGGGGAGGCGGCCGCGCCTGGCGCCGCCTCGGCCCGGCCCGCGCAGGGTTTCCTGTTGATGGCCCCGGCGGAGCGCCCGGCCCGGCCCGGCCCGGCCGTGCCTGCGCTGCCCCGGCAGTCCCCGCTCCGCAGCGCGGGCGGCGGGCACGTCCTGCCCGGCTGCCCGGGAAGCGCCTCCTCCTCATCTCCCTTCTCTTCCCCTCCTTCCCTTCCCTCCCCTCCCGCCTCTGCCGGTGCCCGCGCAGGGCGGAGGGGAGCAGGGGCGAGCGCGGGTCGGGTGTCCGGGCTGCCGTAAGGAAGGAATTTTAAGCTATGCTGAACTTTAAAAACTTACTTCTGCCACTTGGGAAGTAAGGAAATTAAAGGTTTTAGTAAGCCCTGCCCGGCAGTCGCCGGCAGTGTCCTCACTTTTATTCTGTATCGCTCACAAAGAAGCCCCCATGAGCCCCTCTGTGGATGCTCTAGCTTTGGGCACCTGCGTGCTGACACAACGATCTCAAGACACCCTAAAAATCCCAATAACATCGTTGCGTCCTGGCTGTCTTCAGTTACCTGCGTTTTGGGACTTAAAATAGGGTTGATTCAAGTGCACAAATTCCCGTGCAAGGCAACGAAAGTGCTAAGAATTGAAAGAGCTCAGACCTCCCAAAGCCCCACACTAACCTCCAGCATGTTCCTGGTTTTGTTTCCACCAGCGTTAGTACCTGAGGAGCATCGCAGGCTCGGGAGCTGTCAGCACTTCTGCCTCTTAACACGAGGAACCATGGGGAAGCAAGGAACATTATTTTCAGCTACGAAACCAAGACTGAGCTCTGCGGTCACAGGTGCCACACGTGTCATCGTGAAGTGGTCGGGAATAAACAGACATCAATAACCTGACTCAAATGTCCTGCACCTACGAATTGAAGCGTAGATTTCCCAGAGTCCTGTGGCTTCTCCTGTAAAACTGCAAAGAGCATTCTGAATGGTTTAGATTTAGCAAACCACTCTTCCACATCGTGATTTTAATGTGCAGAAAGCGGAGTGTGCATTGAACCCCTCGTGGCCAGCCCAGCAGGTGTGTGAGTACCTGCAGAGCAAATTGCCATTGAACAGGACCAACATACCAGCATATGCAAATACATATGCAGCCACAAGAAATGCAACACCAGAGCCAAAAAATTACTCTGAAATAAAAGCTTTTTTGTGCAATGATGTCCTGGTGCCACAGTACGTGCACTACCATCACTTTGGATGGCAGTCACAGAGCAATGGCACTTAGGCTGTTTCTTCGCTAAAAAGAAAATGGCAGTGAGTTAATACAGTGGGAAGGAGCTCCTGTATTTGGTTCAGTTTAGCTTCTCTTGAATCATTTTTCAGACTGGATCCTTACAGAACACCTTATGGACAGATAAGCTCAGGACTTTTCCATTCAAGGCAGAGCCACAGGCCCTCTGAGAAGTGATGTTCCTGAATCCTCCTGGCCACTGACAGGTGACTGAGAGAACCTCCATCGGGAAGGAGCAGCAGATGACCTCATACAATTTAGCGAGCAGCAGAAAGCTACCATTTTTATTCATTGGATTTGCCATTAGTCATGAACAGAGTTAGATTTTTCTTCACAGATTATTTTTAGGGAGATACAGTGCCCAGACTTTAGAAGTATTGAATTGTTTAGATTGGAAACAGCCTCTAAAATCACTGAGTCCAATCATGTCACAGTGAAAGGTTACAGAAAGGGCAGTAATCAGACATTCTATTGATAACTGTCTGACTTGGAAAAAGGATATTTCAAGGCCCCTAAAAAATCTGCCTTATAAATGCAAAAACTGATTCTTTAATACTGAAAAAAGAAAAGAGAAAAAATATATGTAACATTTAATTACATTTAAAGGCCATTATATAATGTACAACCACTTATTTGAGACCAAGAGACAGAGTCTGAATGCACAGGAAAACATGCACAGGAAGACCAACCAGGCTCTGATTAATCTAAAAGATGTTCTGTAAAGATTTCAAGGACAGAAGGAAGCCTGAAAATGAGGAAGAAGAGTCTACAACTCAGTTTACTAGAACTGCTGGTTTTCTCTTTTAGCAGACTTTAATCACAAAACTGATCTACACCAATGAACCATGCGGTCAACACCATGTTAAACATTTGGTTCTTTCCAAATCATGTTCACATGCAATAACTGCGTTCCTGCCATAATCTAGCCCTGTTCCTGCCCTTTTTACTGAAGCAGAATTGTTCCTCTAATACATCTGAGCACGCATTCCCTCCCACTCGCAACCAGAGAGAAGCACAAATCCACTTGTGAATGCGACTCTACACTTCTCACAGTGAAATGTTGTATAAGAGACTACTTTGAGGTCTGGAAAGCCCTGTCTGCAGATCATTGACCACTTACAGCCCAACAAGGACTGGCCAACTGTGCACAGAGAAATAAGGTAGTGGCAGAGTGATGATTTTCCCTGGGTTTCAGCTGTTGCTACAGCTGGCACACAGACGCCTGCATGGGAAGACAGAGCACAAGATCTATAAAGCAGCTGGAAATAAAGAACAGCTCGTCTGACTGCCCCTGCTCAGGGCCTGAGAGGAGGAGAGGAGGAAACAGAAGTCAGAGATACCCAAATATGGAAAATATCTGGGAAAGCAAAGGAAAAAGAGAAAGGAACAAGGTGGTGTAAGAGTGATCCCTGATAGCTTCTCCAGGAGAGAAAGAAAATCACACAGCCTAAGAGGACAAAGCCATGTATCTGAGGTGTGCATGCAGCTCACCTGCACTGGGCAAGGATGTTCCCTGGGAGATGGGAAAAAACCCCACACCACTGTCTCTTTTTTAAGTTAAGCCATAGTTTCAAGAAGGTCCTTTCAATGGCAGCGCCAGCTCAAGCCATTTCCACTCCTTGGTGCTTGAGTAGACCAGGAGCCAGAACTGGTTGTGTGTTGGTTATGCAAGACACTTCCTAGTAACCATACCTTTGTAGCCAACATCTCTGTAGTATCACCTCTTTCTCCAAAGCAATGCCACCTTAAGGTGTTACCTAACTGTTAATTGAAAAAAGAAAATTCCATGAGACACTCTGTTCATTCCATAGGAGATACAAGAATCCATCATGTAGAATAAAACCTGTCCAAAGTGACACCCCTGCAATGGATGATGCCTTTGAAGTGAGTGTCTACAAAAGAAAATAAATCCTGTTTGTATTAAGACTATCTCATTAATTGTTATTCATCTGCTTTCTTTAAACCATATTTAGTTCTTAGTTCTTGCTTCCTGTTTATGGCACATGCTCTCAACTTGATAACTAACAGGTGCTGTGGCCTACAGTTCTGGAGATTGGAACTAAAAAAAAAAAAAAATCCTATGCAGGTGAACCACAATAGCTAGATAATGCAGACACTACAGAAACCCAAACACAAATCAGCTTTATATTGTGTTTCTTTGACATGTAGCTTGGCAGCACAGAGCTCTCCACCACAGACACTACAGGAGCTTCACCTGGGAGTGTATCTTTACATTGTGCACACCCAAGCTGCAGCTTCCCACTCCATTACACAGTTAGTTTGTCATGGGCTGCTTTAGAGCTGCTTAATATTCAGGGCACTGCAATCTCCTGAAGGTCCTTTATGGCACAAAGCACCTCACAGGCACATATCTCACATTTCCATCAGCACGGGCAATGCTCTGCATGTGCTGCAAGCTGATGTAGAAGGGAGCAGAGGTGAGCCAGGTCTTCCACCCGCCTCATCTGGGATTAATAAACTTGGTTATATATATTCTTTAAATGACTGAGATGCACTATGATTACACATCAGCCAGAAAAGTTGTTAGAACTAAACATTGAATTTCAGTTACAAACTACTAACTAATCAAAGTGAACAAAATGCTACATTACACACTGTATGTCTGCTTTTTGACTGTCTGCAACCTCTGCAAGCCTCACTCCTGTGCAAAAAGGAAAGCACTGCTCCCCCTTCACTCTGAAAGATGTGACAATGCAGTTGCAGCTCAGTAAAGAACCAGACACACAAGTCCATCATAATCTGTCTTCCTGGACACCAGAACCAAACAGAAGCCTTCAAGTAATTGCAAATATTAACCAGCTTCATTGTAAAATGCCAGAGGAAATGCATCAGAGCTCCCATACATAAAACTAAATTAATGTTTCATAAGGCTGCATAATTAACTATGCTAAGTCAAAAAATTATGTAGTTAAGGAAGCACATCCAGCCATCCCTGACCCTCTGATTTCACATGTGATTGCAGTTAGATAGGCATGCACTGTTTCACAGGCTGTGCTGTCCAAAGAGACATAATCTCAGATCTGGGGGGCATATCTCCTTCAGGAACAGCGAGTCCCTGGACTCCCATTGGGAAAGCCTTCAAAGCAATCCTGGCTGTAAAACCAGGGGACATGGCTGGGCAAGGGCAGCCCTGCTGTGTGGTGGGGAGGAACAGCAGTGTGCTGTGTCCCTGAGCCTCTGCCTCCAGAGGGGTGCAAGCAGTGCCTGTGTGCCTCAGAGTCTGCGCTTAGCCCTGTCCCCACTCACCCACACCTTATCCCCACTCCTTCTCTGGGCTCCTTGGGAATGACCTGCAGGAGCAGTGGCTGCAGGTCCTGGAACTCGACTTTCAGTTCCACAGACCACAAAACACCCAGAAACTTTTTGTAAGCCGTAAGTGCTTCGAGAGGTCTCTTGTTGCTGTTCCCTGCCCACCTGACCCTGCGGCTTCAGAGCAATATCTTTCTCTAATTTTGTGCTGCACAGCTCCTCAGTAAATCCTCACAGTAAATCCTCTCTGCTGTACGTTTCAGCAGCTTTGAAGGAAGGAACAACACCCTGGAGTGCATGCTGAGAACATTGTTTTCTGAGGCTCACAACTCGGTCAAATCAAAGCCAAAACCAAGGCACTTCATAGTTATGGCTATTTCAATGCCAGATTTTAGCCCACAGGCCTCAGCTACACACACTGCAGAGCTGTTCAAAAGAAGGCAGCAAAAAGTCTTTATGGAGGGGGAAAATAGTTTTCCACTCTCCTCATATTCACAAATGGATGAAATGTTTTCACTCAAACTTTCCAAAAAGTTCACCTTTGAGTAGAGGCCAAGGGCCTTATTTGAACAATTTAAAAACTCTCTGCAAAGAATAAATACTTAATCATATAAAAAGGCACTGCTCAATTACAAATTTGACTGTGGGTAACTCTCCTGACATCAATCCCGTTGTCATGGGACCTGAATCAATCTCAGTGCTTACGCAGAGCTAATAAAAATTATCCCTGCCTTCTCCAACAAAAAGTTATGGAAGATTGAGAACAGAAGGCTAATATATCCAGCAATCATTTAATCTGTACAAGAACACAACAGTGCCATAACAGAACATACCAAAAGGCCTAAGCCAAAATCTTCTTGTCACATATAAAATAAGTCAAGTGGCTCTCACATTGATACTTGAAAGATTGTCTTCACTGTGTTTCAGATCTCTTTTTCTGCACCTAAGTCAGGTTTAATAATTAAATTGGCCATTGCACAAACATGTATTGGGTTGATTTAGCACAATGCTGATTTTCCCTCATTGCTCCCTTAGGCTGATTCTCCATAAGAAGCTTCATACTTTCAATACATTTACAAATTTATAATTTATATTATTGGCTAGTTAGTACTCAATCCTCCTCCTCATTACCAAATTACTTGCCATGGTTCCCATTCTTTTTGAGCAAGCTTCAGTTTCCAGAAAAATAAATTTAACTATTTGATTAAATGTATTCTCAAAACTTCCCTTCTGCCCTGTTTAATTTTGCTTTGATTACAGATATGCTGCACATATGCCTTTTATGGCCCTGTTACAGTATGTTTAAACAGGATAAATCTCTGTTGGCTATAAGAATCTTCATCTCCTAATTCTGGCACAGAGTCTTTTTCATTTTTCCTCTTAAAAGAGAAATATTTCCTCCCCTAGAAGCCTGTATCACTCTGGTATCCTTTAGTCCAAGCACTCTCCAGCATTCTCTGGGCTTATTAATGATATTGGAGTGTGCTGTCTGGGATACTGGGAGTACTTCTCCTTCTGTCTGGGGCCCCTGTCCCTCTGAGCAGACCTTTGCCACTGAGCTCTGTATTTATTTCTAACCAGTTCAAAGCCCAAGGACTTAGTCCCTCCCACCCATTGGGTTATAATCAGATGGCAGCATGTCTTAGGCTTGACTCACTCCCTTCATGCACACACTTCATTTCCACAATGGGTAAATGAAGAGTTTGAATTTTAATGCTGTTCCTCCAAAATCCCTAGTGCTTGCATTTTCTTGACCTCTAAGATTAAAATAACAGGGATAAATTACTCATAAATCCTTATAATAGTTTATGTTATTTTTGCTTTTTTAGTCTAAATGATCCATATTAAATTGAAGAATTATGTTCCCCCTTTATTGTGGGACATGTTTCAGGATGCTCAGAAGTTCCTAGACCCTCATTTAAGGAGCCTGCTGAATGCCTGTCATATCAGAGAGATCTTCTGGATGCTGGAGATGGTTGCACACCATGGACAATTTTCTCAGCCAGATCTAAAACAAAGTCTTGCAAGCTTTTTACTGACTCAAAATTTTTCCCAGCACTCAAGCAACAGTAAGCCAGAGTTGTCATCATGTTTTCTCCTCTTCACTGGGCTAAAAGGGAAATAACTGAAGGGAAGCATCAATTAATCTTATCTACAGGTCTCTTGATTTTTTAATGCTTCATTCATTCTGTCTGACTTCACCAAATCCTACAAAGATTTTACAGTCCTTCTACAGAGCCCAGGAGGCCCTATTAGACTCCTGTTAAATTAGAAAGCTTCTCCACAGCTTTCTTTTGAGCAGGGAGGAGCCACAAACAAGAGAATCGTAAACAAATATGTAACAGATAACTCTAGAAATAGATATAATGGTCCCTTTGCAACCACGTGATGTTTTTTCATCATACATACTCCTCAAACAATTAAAATTGCAGGGCTTTACTAACTACTGCAGCCTTGTACCCTGCAATCTCTAAATTAGAGATTGTATCTTTGAGTGCAGTGGAATAAATCCAGGTTGGGGAAACTGGGGTTTGGGGGTTTCAAGTTACTTTTTTCTTTGGTTGGTTTTACCTCTTCCATCTCTAAAATATCCTACAGTCACATAAAACAGTCTCTATAATAGTGACTTGCCTTCTTCATCTTCCATGAGTCTTCCTCATGGGATTGTTCTTCCATCATCTAAAAACTCTCCAGCAAATTCCACCCATGGAGAAGAAATTCTGTAACTGTTTGAAAACCAGACAAAGGCAGTTTTGAACTGCAGACAGCACCACATCTACTTCTAATGTCCATTATGTTTTCTCTCTCATGAAACACAGCAGCTGAGTAAAGTCACAGCACGGATGAGGAGGAGGCTCAGTCATGTCCATCACATGCTGTGCCACACACAATGCCACTCTGGTTTAATAAATGAGTGCTAAACATGTTTCTGGAAGTGACCTATTCTGCTTGGGGAGGCAAAAATGCCTTTATCAGCATAAGTTAACTCCCATTTTTTCCCTTTCTGCTGCTGTCACCCTTGTCTTCTACCTACTGCAGACTCTGAGCTTTCCGAAGCTCACATTCCTACCCACCAAATCAGTACAAATGCAGCATTCAGATTTCCTTTTTCGTTCACTTATTTAATACTCCCTTTTAAGACCCCTCACTTAAACTCAATCTCACTTTTTTACTCTCCTTATTTTCACTTTAGAAGCTTTTCATCTCTACTGGTGCTTCTTCTCACAGATCAATGCCTACCAGAAGCTCCCCAAGGATAAAGGCTTTGTCCTTTACATACTGACACTATACCCTTGGTATCCATTTCAAAATGATACGCCCAGCTTTGAGGTGCACCTTTATCCTGATGCCAGAAATGCAGCAATGGGACAGAAGCAATATTTCCTTTACTAACAGATGTTTAAAAAATGCACAGCCCTTTTTGAGGCACATCACTAGTGGTTTATAAATACTTGCTTCTGTTGGTATTTGCCTTCACACTTTGCCCTACATCCTTCCCCTTGTTTGTTCTACCTCTGTTCTGCCCTTCGATTTCCATGCTGAGCTCTGAGACAGAGTCCTGCCTACTTGCAGATGTTCCAGGAGAGGACAAACCCTCACTGTGACCTTTGGGTGCTGTTACAGTGCAAGGACAGGTTTTATGATGGATCTCTCAAGTCCAACATCCAACACTCCTGCCACTGGTGCCACTGGGATGTAGAGTAATAGAGCACAACTCACCTTGAACAAATGATCAACACCTATTAAAAATGCTGTGACTTTCTGGGAGCAGCACTAAAAAGCTAAAAAGAAATGCCTCTTGCTCCTTGGCTGCTGCTGCTGTCATCCATCTGTCACTTCCTTGAAGTGCTGCTGGTGACTTCAGCAGATTCACTTGCAAGGGAAAGGTGACAGGATTAGACCCACAGGCTGTAAACACTTCACTCCCCTCTGGGATCACCTGGCTTTATTATTATTGGCACATTGTGCTCAGGCAGCAAAGCCATTCATTTAAGGATACTCGTTTCTATTTCCAGCTCTATTACATCTATTTTTGTTTGAACTTATTTAAAGGCAACATTATCAACCCAGGAACAAAAGGCAGGAAGGAGATGGAAGCCCACAATGCTCTAGACAATGACAGGAAACAACCTGTGTTTTGACAGTTCCCCCAATTCTCTTCCAGATGATCTTTACCAAAGAAATAGACAAAGTCCAAAAAGCAAAATAAAACCCAAAACCTTGTGAAGAGGAAATCCTCTTGTATAGGTGCTAACAGAGTGGAAAATTTTAGAGAAAATTCAGGTCTAGCATCTAGCCTACTGACACCTTACTTAGCAAACTAAACCCCATCCATTGTACTGGGATGACATACTTGTACTTCTAAAGTTTTACAGAAAAACTTCCTCAACAAAACCAAAGACCTTCAGAACTGGCCAAAGTTGAACACTGCCATGCAAAATTGTAACAAAAGCTGGCGCAGAAGCCACTGTTTTGTTCTGTGGAGATCGGCTGGAAACACAGGAATAAACAGGATGGAAGAGCCTCTTTTCAGGGGCATGTTATAAACAAGAAATTAATTGTGCAATATGTTACTATGCTCAGGGAGGTGAGCTGGACTGGAAATCAAAACCTAGAGTAGATAATCATAAAATGTGCATTAAAACCCATTAAACCACACACCAAAAAGTCAAGGAGTATTACATTCTGTCACTTTGGGTTATAAAATGAACACTGAGAGATCCATGGAGGAACATTTCTGGTAATGTTACTCTCTACTTGTCCACAGCTGAATTATCAGGGCATATATATGCACTAGATAGGCAATTTTTTCAGTCCTGGTGTACCCACACCTGCCTTCTGCATTACAGGGATTTTGCAACATCCTCAAAAAAATGATCTTAAACATACAACCTTTCATTCACAAATCAATTCTGACCTGAAGGCACCTTGCTAGAGAGGCCTATTCAAACTGCAAGGCAAGTCTTTGGCAACAGTGCCAGCAAGAACACAAGAAAGAGTCAAATATTGCAAAGTAATACAGAAATACAAATAAAGTGGTCACCAGTGCACTGAGGAATTGAATAAAACATCCAATGCATTCCCCATCCAGCACCAGACAGCACCAGGTCCCAGTATATTTCGGTTATTACAGATTTATCCTGGATTAAATCTGCAACAAGAAGTGAAATGGCTCCACATCTTCCTCTTCCCCCAAATACATGCCAATTATTCTTTATGGATTGTTTTCTAAACCTTTCCTTTGCAAAGCAAAAAGAAAGCAAAGAAGCCACAACCTTATCTTTTTTCTTAAGAAATAAAAGGGAATTTAAGCTCCAGCCGCGCAAGCAGCCAGCCGTGCATTCATCACCACAACGTGGCATGATGTGTCACTTGAGCATTTGGCACCCACTTAAGAAAAGGAATTCTGCTTATTTTTGTTCCACTGGCTAGTCCAAAACCAAGTGCAAAGTTGCATAATCCCTCCAATTCTATTGGAGAAATAACAGTCCAAGATCGACGGAAGAGGGAAGAAAAAAAAAGGAAAAAAACATCCCAGCCCTCTTTTCTGGGTAAGATGTTATAAATTAAGAAGCAAGAGTTCTGTAGAGAAAGCACTGCTCTTACTCTCCCAGGCAGGATTCTTGCTCTTCCAAGTGGACTCCAGACTTCATGCATTTCTTTCCCTCTCTCCCTTCCTCCCCCAACCCTTGATGACAGTATTTGGCAGGAACTTCTAATTAAAAAAAAAAAAAACAAACACCAGACTGCCTTTGTGCTACCCCAGCAAACCTCTCTGGGGAAATGATGTTCTTTGCTCAGCAATTCCTGTTCAGCACAGAATGCTAGCACGAGGAAAGCAGCTGGAGTGACTTCCTATTCTCCATTCAGGCCTGGCAGCCTCAGAACAAAGCCTTACAAAAAGAGGGGCTGAGACCAGCAGAGAATCACTGACAAAGGAGTGCACAAGGACTCTGGTAAGATGTTATTTCCAGCACTCTCACAACTACACAGGACTCAGTAACAACTTCAACTTGAGCCACCAGAGGCCTGGAAAAGCCAAGGGATGGTTGTGGATAATTCTGTGGCTGCAATCCCAACAGCTGCCATGCAGACACGTAAGGATATTGTCCAGTTTAGTCTGAACACCAAGAGATTCACTGCAAATCCCTTCCCACAAGCAATTCTAACAATGCAGCTATCGCCACATCTCCCAGGCCTTCAAGACTGTTTTGATGGACATTACTTTTTTTCCCGAGAAACATCATGTCTGTTTACAAGTGTGTGGAAAGCCAAAGTTTAATCCAAGGATTGCAGCCATGAAATCCTCCTATTCTCAAGCAGACCGCTCCCCGAGCTTTAATTTGAAAATCCATATATTACTTGCTAATTTCCTTATGATTAAATACCAAAATCCAAAGCATCTGAGATCATAGCTGAGTTCTGGAAGAGACCCAAGAGTTAAATCTCCAGGGAAGTCAAGCAAGGCTGATAATTGGGTTCAGACAGGGATATATATTTGGGTTTTTATGACAGTGATACTGGATAACACTCCAGCCTTGCCTTTTCCCCTCCTTTTCAGCTTCACTAATTTCTTCCTTTTAAGAAAAGGTGACCTTTTTACTTGCCTCTCATCACTAATCAGATCTAGATAACACTGACTAACCTTTGCTACTGAAGGTCCAGTGAGGGGGGAGAAGGGAACAGTGTTGCCCCTCCAAGGCAATTTAACTCCAGTTTGAATGTCTGTCCTTTTCCTGAGGCTGTGTCACCACAACACTCTCACGATGGCATCTCCATAACAGGATGGGTCCTCTTCCTCCTCTCCCACCTCCTTTTCTTTATCATCATGGATTTCCTTCCCTGTAACCTTGTTGCCAGCTCTCAGCCTACTCAGTGGACAAATGACAGATTCCTCTGGTTCAGGCTGCAGTTGAGGGACGAGGAAAGCAGTTCCTTTAATAGTATTTAGACAAGAAGGATGGAAAAAACAATCCAAAGGAATATTCAACTCATTAAATGTTGATTAACATAAAAATACATTAAAGGAATGCCCTGCAGGTAACATAGAAGGCATTAATGAACTTGTTCCTACATGTTTAATCAAAAATCTTAAGAAAGTATGTGTATCACGTCCATGTTATGACTAGTTCCAGGAGCAGCCCTCTCCCAGAACAATCCTATGGCAGCAAATCCTCTGCCTGTGCTAACCTGCCCTCTCTAATCTTTGTTGGTCTCTGTGCTCATGCAAGAACAGAATACACCACCCAGATCAAACACAGATATTAAACAGGTATGCTAAAAAAAGAGAATCCACAGCAAAGCTTAATTAGTCTCCAGGGGAGGGAGACACCAGGGACTATGGAATCCCTTCCCAGGACATTATGGTGCTTATTGCTGGAAAAGTGTCTTATCTAGGTCACTGTTTTGCCTTTACCTGCTCAATTATTTGAGGAATTGTTTTACAGTCTCCTTTGAATTAGGTATTCAGGCCAGCAACAGTGCAAAGTGGGGAAAAGGGTATATTTAAAAATGGTTAATGAAGACCAAAAGGGAGCAGTAAACCCTGAACCTCAGTACTCCCTGCCCATGGCAGGCAGCTGGAACTACATGACCTTCAAGGTCCCTTCCACCCCAAACCATTCTGTGACCCTCTGACAGTCTATTTACCTCCTGCAATTACTTTGTTGCCCTTAAGCCAATTTCCAGCAGAAAAATGCCAGCAGTCCCCAAGCTACAGCTACAGCCACAGCTGGACTGCAGCTTCCCAAGCTGAGGCAACTTTGGTGGAACATGTGACATTTCCTAAATTCCTCCTCTGTCAAGGAGGTCCTGCAGGTAGGGATCTACACAGGCCAACTTTAAAAACAAAATTATACTTTAGAGCAGTGTTTTCACTTTGTGATTCAATATCTTTGTTAATATACGTGTAGAATGGGACAAGTGAAGTATAGAACATTATTGCCCAGCAAACAGAGGTTTTTTTATGCAATAATGAAATGGCCTGGAAGGGACATTAAAGATCATCTCATTCCACCCCTGCAGGGATATCATCCTCTATTCCAAGTTGCTCCAAGCCCCATCCAACCTGGCCTTGGACATTTCCAGGGCTGGAAGGGATGCAGGAATGGGATATAATCACTTAGGGTCACTTGGAAAGGGGAACATGGGCAGCAGAGAAATACCTACAAAGCCCCAGCCTGGTTTTTGGTACATAAGCAGCAGGGCAAAATGAAAACCCCAAAACATCCAAATATAATAAACTGCCTGAAGAAAAACAGTCATTAAATCAAACACACAGCAAGTACTACATATACATAGGAAAATAAATACATCTTGCCTTCACCTGTGCAGTCTGACTCCATTCAGAGCAAAGCTGGCAGAAGCAGCTTAAACCCAAATTCCATATTGATGTAAATGAGGATCATACCTGCAGCAGCCATAGAACAGGGGCTGCCAGACCCTCAGCTCTGGGCAGGACTTGCCCACCATGTGTGCTGTATAACCCAGGTGGCTCTGGGGGTCTCCAAATGCCTGAAAATGGGCACACAGAGCTGCCCCACACACATCAAAGGAGCTGGAGTGAATTCCCCTCCTCCATACTGGATACATCACTGTATTCAACCATGACATAAAAGAAAAAAGTTGGCTTTCCTTCCTCTTGAAAAGGGAAATAGCAATACCCTGAAATCACATGGCTTCCAGGCAGCTTCCCAAGCACACTTTATTTTCATTGACTAAAGTAATGCACAACAATGGCAATTGAAAGCAGATTTTCCTACACTATAAAAAGTCTTATTCTATTAGAAAATAGCAAGTCTTGAAACATGTTATTTAGCCAACACCCATCCCTACATAGTGAAAGAAAATGGGGTATCCAGATAGAGAAATATGAGTTGTTTAGGATGCCCAGGCTCGCAGTATCCCCAGCAACTCTGGGTGTTCCCAAAGCACACCAAACTCTGCCTCCTCTTTTTTCTTGACATACAGCCAGCATTTTTCAGTTTGATAGGAATCATCAGGCAGCTGCTCTGGAAGGAGGAGATGGTAGGTGTAATTCCTGCCCTGGTAATCAGGATTTGCCTGGTATAGTCTGTGAACAGAGTCACAGCTCCAGGGGGTTTTCTGCCAGCACAGCTCTCCTCATTCCTAGAGAAGAGCGTGAAAGGAGACAACTGGAAATGCAATCAGATTTGGACTGAACATTGGTGCAATATTCTACATGTACAGGGCTCATAGTCCACACCAAAATTAAAATGACCCTTACTGTCTGTCTCACAGCACTTAGGCCAGTAATTGGTAAAACTTTCCCTGGTCCTGTGCTTCTGGAAACCATCCAAACTCCACTGATCAGCATGGAAGCAAATCTGTGTGCACACTAATCATTTGACCCCAAATCTTAAATTATTTTCTGAATTGGTATTTTCTAGGAATGAAATATGTCTCTTTGACTCCCAAGAATCATCTTTATTTTAAAGGGAAAGAAGATGAAGCAGAATATTATATATATATATATATATGTGTGTGTGTGTGTGTGTGAAATATATATGTTATGTGCAATATAGGAAAGGTCTCGTCTCCTTCCATCTTTAAACTTTCATTTTCTTCCTCCATATTTTGTAAACACAGGCTCTTGGCAAGTTCCCTGGCTCTTTCTTAGGGCAAGAGGAAATCTGTCCAATTGTTTGACAAACAAAGCATCCTGATAACATTTTATAATTAACACATAAGAATTTCTCCGCCTGTAATCTCTGGTGTGGCCACACTCAATAGAATGGGATTATTTTTTCTTTTAATAATCAAAATCCTGGGTTATTTCTGTAATTTTTCCTTATGATTTTTGCTGTCCTAAAATTTAACCTGGTTACCCTGTCTATGGCATGTAAATGTCTTTATTTGCCATTTCCCTTACAGACTGCTTTCTGCTCTGTGGGTTTCAATTCCACTCTTAATAGACAGAAAAGGGAAAACCACTTCTTTTTAGGCATATAGAAAGGGAAACAATCAAGATAATGAAGCCCTGGAAAAATCTCTGGAAGTGAGGTGATAATTCCAATCACTTTGAGGCTAAACAAGCCACATGAGGCAAATTTGCTGGAATGGTTTTGCGAAGGTCTGACTTTCAGAGGAGCTCAAGCAGGAAACATTCCCAGCTCAGGACCTAAAAGCTGGCTAATCTTTATGGCTCCTTGGCAGAGTGCGGAGCACCAGGGCCCGCTCCAGAGCCAGGAGCAGCGCTCCTGTGGCACGAGATGTCCCACGGCCTCTTGTGTTCAATGAGCTGGAGAGCAGGCAGTGGGGCTCAGATTGTCTGGATATGGTTATGAGCAGCTGTGGGCAGATCTTGCTTCTTCCCTCATATCCTTTGTTTCTCATTTTTTAAACCTTAGGGCTGCACAGGAACGTCAAGTAATTACAGGGCCATGTGACTGCTCTGGACTTTGAACGCAGATAAACTCCCTACTGAATGAAAACGTGTAAAATGCTTCCAGCAGAGATTACTTTGCACCAGGCTGTGCTAAGAAATGCAGCAGAATTTCAACACTCACATTTCAGAGGCATGAAAGAGAGGAACCATCCTTGTCCTGAGCGCAGCGTTCGGGGGAAGCTCCAGAGCGTGCCTCCCTTTCCCCCCATACTCACAGCAACACTTCTACCAGCCTGTGGAAGCAGATCATGGCTTACTTTGGGGAATCAAACATCCTGATTCCATATAATCACACATCAGCTTCTGTCTAATCAAATGCACACAATTTTGCTTCCAAAAGAAATCTTCAGAAATCCCAAAATCACACATTTAAATCAGTAAAATCAGGTCCAAGCTGGCCACGTTGGGATGGATCAGAATTTCTGCATGCTTTTTAGCCTGGAGACATACCAAGTTTATCTAACATTTGGATAAAGAAAAAGAAAATCCCAGCCCTGATCATTAGGGTGTTTTTCCCTAGATGCAGAACATATGGCTTGGACCTTGGCTCATTTCCAGACAGAGTCATTAGAGACTGTTTTCCCTGTGGCTTTCACTGGATAAAGCATTCCTCTCCAGCTCCTCCTGTGAACATTTGTACCTTGTCATGGGGCACTAATCAGTACCTCCCGCCCTCTGCCCCAGACAGGCATTTTAGCAAAAAGTTAAATAATTTCATAGAGTTTTAATTATATCCCAGTCCCCTCCAAATATAGTTGGGAGGGGCAGAGATAGAATTATAAGTATAATTGGACAGATAGAGAGAGATATAGATGGATGGATGGATGGATGGATGGATAGATGATAGATAGATAGATAGATAGATAGATAGATAGATAGATAGATGGATGTAAACATGGATCTGTTAACACTCCTTTTGAGTTCCTAGGGAACCATCAGACACTATCTCCTGTATCAGAATGGTGGCTCAAGGAGAGGGACAGCATTGGCAAAGGAGCCAAAGGCTGGTGCTGCACATCCAGAAATGCACTTTGGTTGTGGGAACACTCTTCCAATTAATCCATCCAACGGGGCAGTCTGGGATTTGACTCCCATCCTGCAAGGATGTGATACTGTTGATTGAGGAGATTGAAATTTTGATGGGTTTTGAGCAGGGCAAAGCACCAAGCAAAGAAAAAGAGGCAAGTTTCAGGGGGAGATGTAACATTTCCAGTGCCTCTGGTTGAAAACCTCTAGAGACACTTAAACGGAGCTGGAGAAGCAATCGCTCCATCGGGCAGAAAACAACACACATCCCTGAGGTGCGACATTGCCATCATGTGGCCGTCCCACCTCTGCAGGGACACCAGCAGGGACACGAGGAACGGGAATGTTATCCCAGAGTCGCAGCTTTTTCAATTGTCTTTAGCACTGGCAGCCTGCAGGAGAGCTGGCGGGGGGTGACACCCTCTGCTGACACCCTTCTCCAAAGAAAAACACTCCTTTCTCCAGAGCTGTCCTCCTTTATGCCAGGGAGCAGAGGCATTTTCCATCTCCCGAGGCACAGCACTGCCAGGGTGACGCTGCACTGCACAGAACAGAGCAGCACTGACCATCCAAAATGTACAGAAACACCAGAAATGACAAATGGAACATTCCTGACCTCAGGAAGCCAATCTTTAGCAGAAATCTGAATGAGAACAGCACAATGGTCTGGAGCAGGAAGGAACTACAGCGCATTTATATGCAAAAAATATATGAGGACAATATACAGAAGTTAGTATAGAGTCAGGAGTGGAAAGCAAAGCAAATTAACAAAATGATGAATTTGAGGAAAAAAAATACTGACAGAGGGCAAAACAGGGTGGAATGCAAAAGTGAGCTGTGATAAATATGGAGATGGCAATATTTTACAGTGGAGCAGCAACAGAGTTAAACTGGATCCAGGAATGATGAGGGGCAATGAGAACAGCAGTGAAGACAAATAATTTCCTACTTGAGTCAAAAGCTGTTCATCCACACAAAATTTGTGTTTGCCCTCCTCTGGAATCCTGGTACAAATCATGATTGAGCTTACTCACAGAACGGCTCACTGCTTCCTGCAATTACAGCCTCAGGGAGGGGGACACAAACTTCCTAAGAAAGGGAAAACCTTGGTGCAGAAGTACAACAGGAGTTTTCTGTCCAGCTGGCACACCAGGCAGATAAACACACAAATCATTTGGAAAGAAACTCAGTTGGACATTCCTTAGAACACCCAGATTTCAGCTATAACAATCTTGTAGCAAAACTTCACTAATAAAAAAGGTCAATAGTATGGCTTGGGAAATGAAAAAAAATATATTGACAGGCACAGAAGAGCAGCTCAACTCCCACAGATGCCTGGCCCCACAAAGGCAAAATCTGTTTGTGTCCCTGTCTCCCAGAAACTGGCACCTGGAAACATCTAAAAGAACCTGCCTGCTGTCACCATCTCAGCTGGGAAAGATCCTTCTGCACTGAACTGCCCAGACCAGGGAGGAACCTTCTTCTGCACCACAGGATTTGCAGAGAAACATTGCAAGAGCCCAAAAGTGGAAAGTTAAAAAGCCACTGAAGGAAATCAGATAAATATTTGCTATTACCCTGAGCTGGACCTGCTGACATGGTAATTGCACCTTTTTAAGTTCTTTTTTTGATGTTGTTTGCATGATTTTTTGCCATATTGAATCATGGAATGATCTGTAACAATCCTGAAAAGTGTGGCTGTTTCTATTGAGCAGTTTCTCCTCTCTAGGGTACAAGAGAAATTTTTACTCATTTTTTTAGCAAAAAGGCTGATTTGTGAATAATGCCCCCAGGCACCAAGAGTTTTGTTCTGTGTGTCATCAACCAAGTTTCCATAAGCTGCTACAAGTTTCAGTAGCTTTTTGAAGACACTGTCCACTATTATTTATGTATAACACACTTTGTGTGTGGCATCAGAGGGGCAGCCCCTCACCACCCAGCTCTGCCAGCAGGTACACAAAACCAACATCAAATTAACCTAACAGAAATTAAAACATCTTTTAGGACAGCCTTTCCCCAAGGAATGCAGGGGAAGCCAGCTGGACAGCAGAATTTAAAGACTTTTTCTTCTCTCAGCCAGACTCCCAACAGCCTTTCCCAGCCATGGAAGGCAGTCTGCTTCCTCTGATGATTCCAAGCCAAGGAGTCATCCTTGTCCCAGGTGCATTTCTGCCCTCTCAGAGGGAACAATTATACCCCAGACCCAGAAATATGGTAAGGCATTTAAAAATGCATTTAAAAGGAATAATTCAGTGGAAGTCCTGATTCTGAAGTGTTTCCCTGTGGCACACTCCTGTTCTGAGGATGGCACCGATCCACCAATTTTTGGTGTGAAACTGAGATCACAGATGGCAAAAAACACCAATAGAGTCCCCTCCTGCCAAATTTAACCAGTGGAGCAACTGTAGGTCTCAGATAATGGGTTATGAACGTACTTTGGTTTTAATCCTCTGCCTCTTAAACCAGAGCAGTAAACCCTGAACCTCAGTACTCCCTGCCCATGGCAGGCAGCTGGAACTACATGACCTTCAAGGTCCCTTCCACCCCAAACCATTCTGTGACCCTCTGACAGTCTATTTACCTCCTGCAATTACTTTGTTGCCCTTAAGCCAATTTCCAGCAGAAAAATGCCAGCAGTCCCCAAGCTACAGCTACAGCCACAGCTGGACTGCAGCTTCCCAAGCTGAGGCAACTTTGGTGGAACATGTGACATTTCCTAAATTCCTCCTCTGTCAAGGAGGTCCTGCAGGTAGGGCTGATACAGGAATAAATCTTCCCACTTGCTGTTTTCCTCATAATAATGGGGGTGGTGGTGGGTGTAATACATGAACATATATATGTATATATATATATATTTATATATCTATATATCTATATATCTGTTTATATATATATCTCCATGTATGTACACATATATGTGTATATGTGTATGTGTCTTTTTCTTTTTTTTTTTTTTTTTTTTTTTCCAGAGCTGCTGTTTTCTATTAAGAGGAACCTCACAGGGCTGTGCCATTTCCTAATTAATAATAGAATAATTATTGTCTATACAGGCCAAGTGTAACTTTAAAAAAATAGCAGTCAGGCTGAGGCTATTTTTTAACCTACAAGGTCACTGGGTGCTGTTGGAGCAGGAGCTCCCTGAGCAGCCTGAGCAGGGCAGCTGTGACCTCACCTGGAGCACACGGGTCCTGCCCAGCCTGGCGCTGTCCTGGGGGGGACAGAGGGACCCGGACAAGCTCGGGAAGAGGCTTGTGGGAGTCTCATGGAATTTAACAAGGCCAAGTGCTGGTGCTGCACCTGGGTCGGGGCAACCCTGTGGTCAACCCAGTCTTGGAGGAGCATTTGGAGCAGCCCTGGGAGAAGGACTTGGGGGTGCTGGGGGTGAGAGCTGGAGCTGCCCCAGCCCTGAACCCCTGCCCTGGGCTGAGCCCCCAGCCTGGGCAGCAGGGCAGGGGGATTCTGCCCCTGAGCTCAGGTGAGACCCCACCTGCAGAGCTGCCCCAGCACAGGGAGGAGCTGGAGCTGCTGCAGAGAGCCCAGGGGAGGCACCAGGATGGTCAGAGGGATGGAGCAGCTCTGCTGGGAAGAAAGGATGGGAGAGCTGGGATTGTACACCTGGAGAGGAGAAGCTTTGGGGTGCCCTCACTGGGGCCCTGCGGTACCTGAAGGAGCTGATGGGAATCATGAGGATGCACTATTTACACGGGCCTGGAATGACACAACAAGCAGGAATGGCTTCAGAGTCGGTCAGAGCAGGGTGACAGCAACATCAAGGTTGTGACTTCAGTGCCAGTATGGGCCATTTACTTAAGAACTGGATTCAAGGATGCTTGTGGATCTTTTCCAACTCAGAATATTCTGTGAATCTGTGAAACTTCAGACTGAAAGAGAGTAAGTTTAGATTGGCTGTTGGGAAGAAGTTGTTGGGAAGGGTGAGGGCCTGGCTCAGGGTGCCCAGAGAAGCTGCGGCCGCCCCATCTCTGGAAGTGTCCAAGGCCGGGCAGGACGGGGACTGGAGCAACCTGGGCTCGGCGGAGGTGCCTCTGCTGGTACAGGATGGGTGGGATGGGCTCCAAGGCCGCTTCCAGCGCAGGCCGCCCGCTCCCTGGCCGCGCTGCGCCGGCGCCGCTCGGGGCGGGGCGGGCCCGGCCGGCGGCGGCTGCGCGGGGCGGGCGCGGCCATGGCGAAGCACACGGTGTCCTCGGCGCGGTTCCGCCGGGTGGACGTGGACGAGTACGACGAGAACAAGTTCGTGGATGAGGAGGACGGGGGCGACGGGCAAGCGGGGCCTGATGAGGGCGAGGTGGACTCGTGCCTGCGACAATATCCTGAAGGCAGCGGCGGGGGCGGAGCGGGCGCGGCCGCCGCCGGGGCGGCCTTATAGGGGAACATCCGCGAGCGGGCACGGCGGCGGGCGGGAAGGCTGCGAGGAGAAGGGGCTGAAGGGGAAGGGACTGGCGGGGAAAGGGGCTGTCAGGACAAGGGAAGATGCTGAAGGGGGAAGGGGCTGGCAGCAGGAAGAGACTGACAGCAGGAAGAGGCTGAAGGGGGAAGGGGCTGGCGGAGGGAAGAGGCTGAAGGGGGAAGAGGCTGGCAGAGGGAAGGAGAAAAGGCTGAAGGGGAAGGGGCTGGCAGAGGGAAGAGGCTGAAGGGGAAGGGGCTGGCAGAGGGAAGGGGCTGAATGGAGAAGGGGCTGGCAGAGGGAAGAGGCTGAAGGGGAAGGGGCTGGCAGAGGGAAGGCGAAGAGGCTGAAGGGGAAGGGGCTGGCAGCAGGAAGCGGCCCAGCTTCCTCCCCTGGCCGCAGCAGGCGCAGTGCTCCAGGGCTGCGCTCAGGGAGGTGTCCCGGGGGATGCAGACAGGGGGTTCCTGTGCCCAAGGAGGTCCCCGTGCCTGCCGGCCCTTGGTCACTTTTCCCTGGGCTGCTGTCCCCGTGGCTGCTGGGGCTGGATGTGACAAGCTGAGACCTGTTCTCGAGGGCTGCAGATTGCAGAAGTGATGGGGAATGGTTTCTTTTACTTGGACGCTCATTCAGGGCTAGGAAGTATTCAACAGTCCTGGGACTATACAGCTGCTTGTTGATGCTGCTTCTGCCTCAAATTGCCTGAAAATTGCTGTAATGTCTCCTTAAAATTAGGCTGTAATGTCTTCTTAGCTGGTGAAGGAATCCCTGCATCAGAGTGTTTTCAGTCATGCACAAGCCAGCTACAGATAGATGTGTGCTGGTACTTGATGTCCATGTACTCGGTGTCTGGTCCTTAACCATCTGGCACAGGGAACATGATGGCTGCACTGCAGGCAGCTCTGAAGAACCCTCCCATCAACACAAAGAACCAGGCAGTGAAGGTAAAATAGTGACTGCTAGCTCATGGGTTACTCTCTAAAAATCCTTTCCTGTCTCTGTTACTTCTGTGCCACTAGTTGTACCTTGAGGAGGCCAGAGGAGAAGAATTTAGGGTGTTCCCTGATGTGGAAACATCCATGACCACAAGTGTTTTAATCTTGTTCAAAATACTGTAGCTCAGGTACAATACTGTCCGTGTACCTTTACCTTGGTGCTGGATCAGGTGTGGTTCTCCTGCCAGTGCTGGTTGAGTTTTGTGTGCCCAGATGTCACCAGGTGCCTGTGTCTGACTCAGACCCCACATGGAAGCTCACAGATGTAATCGTTGTGTGCTCAGGGAACCAGGGTTGCAGCTGTCACCTCTGACTAATGAAACCACCAGCAGTGAGCCTACAAAAAAGGAAGAATTGTTTTTTGTCGCATCCAATCAAAATGAAGCTGTTAAAACCTCAGGAAAAGCAAGCCCTCCCCCTGTGATAGTGTGGGAGTCTGCTGGGTACGTGCATTTCTGAATATCCCCAGGATGGATCCTGAACAGCTCATGATTGCAGTGGTGGGAGGAACAGGCTGATAAGATATGGCACTGCCCAGCTGGTGAGTGCCTGCAGTCACTTCTCCCTGCCCAAGGAGAGGCCCAGGGGCATGGTTCCCTGCTCCACGGCTCCTGGCAGAGCTGTTCCTGCAGCCCCAGCCCTTTCCTGAAGGGTTTTACAGAGCTCTGAGAACCAGCTGCTACAAATAGAGCTGTATAGCTTTGTCCTCATGTTAATGACTTTTTTCCATTAGCCCTTTATTGAAGGATTTAAGAATACACTTGGTGGTGGAATTGAAGAGGGTAGAAAGACTGAACATTAATAGCTGCCTTAATGTTTGGTTATCTTCAGAACTTCTATAATTTTACTTACAGTCTGTGAGAAGTCTTGCTAAGCCAAGTGATTATGGGATATTAAATTGGGCAGGAAAACTGCCATCCACAGTTTCTATAGGGGGAAGGTGCCTTAGGTGTCTGTGTGATGGAATTATTCAGAAGTCCAGCAGCCCTGAGACATTGTTCTCTCATCCTGCCTCAGTTAGTGATGGATGACCAGGAGGAGCTGCTCCTTGCTGATTACATGGCTAATTGCTGCTGTAAGCACGCCTCACACTTTCCCGGGCCTGAAATGACATCCAGATCAATGGTTATTAATTCTTAATATTAATGGCCAGTCTGCATCCAGTGTGCCTGGGACTGCTTGGAAAGCACGTGGCTTCCAGCAGTCACCTCTTCCAGGCTGCCAGTGGCATTTCCCTGGATCACATTAATGGTTGTGTCATGTTAAGCAGCACAGAGGTATGGAAAAGGCTCTGGTGGGAAGGGGGGCCAGACAAGCACTTGATTGTTTTAATTATTTTGGAACTTGATAGATCTTGAGCTTCCATATGAGCATTTACTGTTTAGCCATAATTAAGGGGTGCAGTATTGCAAACACTAACAGAGGCAGAAAAACTAAAGCGGGGCAAATGTGTTAAACTCTTAACCTCGTTTATCCTTGGGAGGATGTATTTGTTATACCGTACTATGACAAGCTCTTCACACACCGTCCTCTTCAGAGGTGTTAAAGAGAAAAGTGCTGTAATTCAGTTTGTCTGAGAGAGAAGCAGTGTTTGGCTGTGCCTCACACCAGGATGGTTGTGTCTGTGCCTGCCTGCTGACAGGACCGTGCTGAGAGCATCGTGCTGAAGGTGCTCATCTCCTTCAAGGCCAACGACATTGAGAAGGCGGTGCAGTCTCTGGACAAGAACGGGGTGGACCTGCTGATGAAGTACATCTACAAGGGCTTTGAGAGCCCCTCTGACAACAGCAGTGCTGTGCTGCTGCAGTGGCACGAGAAGGTGCGTGATGGGGACAGCTCCTGCCAGAGTGGCCAGGCCCTGAGCCTGGCAAGAGCCCCCTTCCTGGCTGGTGAACTCAGGTGCCAGATTCAGGCTGTGACGAGGGCATGGCCCTGGAGCTCACAGCTGAGGTATATCTTCTGCCCGCTGCTGCTTCCTTCAGTCAAAATTTGGGTTTTTCTTAGACCGAGGCAAACAGAATGGTTTCATCCAGTGATTCACATAGGCTGAAAGAGAGTTTCCTTCCTGGAGGGAAGCAAAATTTGCAGCTTGCTTGGTTATGCAGGGAAACGAAAGCTTAATTAAAGTTAAATATCTTTCTTGAAATCGAGTGTGATTATCGTACCCTGGCACCCTCGCTGCTGGTGTTTTGTGGAGGGCAGGCTGACACTCGTGCAGTATAAATATGATCCAAATAATTTCGTAGACTCCCAGAATGGTCTTGGTTGGAAGGGACCTTAGAGCTTATCTCATTCCACCCCTGCCATGGGCTGGGCTGGGCTGGGGTAACACCTTCTACTGGGCTGGTTACCTTCCACTATCCCAGCTTGCTCCAAGCCTCATCCAGCCTGACCCTGGACATTTCCAGAGACAGGGCAGCCACAGCTTCTTTGGCAAACCTGTACCAGGGCCTCAGCACCCTCACAGGGAAAGATTTCTTCCTGATATCCCTACTCCGTGTCAGTTTGAAGCCCTTCCCCCTCATTCTGTCACTCCAGGCCATGTCCAAAGTCCCTCCGCATTGTTCTTGTCAGCCTGTTCAGGTCCTGGAAGGGAGCTCCAGGCTGCAGCCGCCCTGGCCTGCTGTTCACTGCCACGTTTCCCTTCCCAGGCGCTGGCTGCCGGAGGAGTTGGGTCCATTGTGCGCGTTCTGACTGCCAGGAAGACGGTGTGACTCCAGCAGGGAGTGACGGTGTGACCCCAGCAGGGAGCCGCTGGTACAAGCCCTGATCCCCTCCCGGCACGGCCGCCCCTGGGCAGCTCTGCCCCCAGCTTTGCCTTCGCCCTGCTGCTTCTGTCATACCCCACCAATGATGCGCGTCGTGATCTCTTCTGCACTTAAATTCTGGAAAATTATGAAGGTGGAATTTTACTTCTAACAGGAATATTTGGTACTCGCCGGCCTTTCAGTGACATATTCAGTGATGTAAACAATTTGGTGTTTAGAGTGATTTGCATTTGTGTGTAATTGTGGCAGATTTGGACCTGACTCTCGAGCAAATGCTGAGGGACACAGGGCAATGTCTTAATTTTTTGCTAGTCAAGCAGTGTTTTGAGCGAAAATCTTGATATTTGAGAAGTGGGGCAGCTATTACTAACACAGGTAACTGGACCATATTGCCTTTGGTCAACCTCTGACCCTACATCTGTGAATAGGAGAGAAAAAAAAACTCTTTTCCAACCCCAATTATCATTCCAGAGAGCTGAGTATTTTCCTTAACCTGCTCAGGTTCCTTGCCATCAGTCTGATGCTGGGTCCACAGTGGGAAGGTCACAGTGGCATGGAGTTGTCCATCATGCAGTTTGGAAAGTGGAATTTAAAAGGTTAATGGTCCATTTACACTGGAGCCCAGCCCAGTGAACTCTTCTTATTTTGGGGAGCAAAGATCCTGAGGAGAAGAAGAAAAAGCAGCTTTTACACAGCAAATCACCTTTCAGGAACTGGAAAGTGATTTGGTTTTGTCAAGCACAACAAAAGGGCTGCTTGGGGTAGTGCGAAAAACATATCCTGGTATCGACACCATCCTTGCAGAGCCTCCCCTATTTTGTTTTCTGGTTGTGTAGGGTCTGTAAGGATACCAGACAGCTCACATTCCTGTTGCATTGTGCCTCATCATGTTAGCTAGTGGGCCAGTCAGGTTCCCAAGTAAAGAGAATTTTAAAGAATTAGGAAAGCCCAGGGCATCCCAGACCACGGATCTCCGTAGAAGGTTTAGGGCCAGGACTGAAATAAACGTGTTTTAATTTCACTATTTTACTACAGTTCAGTTGTGTAAAACTATTGGGGACCTTGTGAAATCTTTGCTGTTTTTTGATATCTGCTTTGTTTTTGTAATAATAATAAAGACCAGACAATAAATCGTCACTGAACATTTACTCACGGTGTCTGACGTGCCTTCAGTGGAGACAGGAACCAGCATGGTTACCCCTAAACCATTCAGTGCCTCCCTAATTCTCTTCCTGGGATGCTTCTTGCTTGCTGCCTCCAGAAGAACACAGGCACAACCACAGGAGGCACTGAGATCACCAGGTGGGAGACCCAGCCTTGCTACAGAAGGCATCCAGGTTTCACCTATAGATCTGTACAATACAGAAATTCTCCTGGTCGTGCAGCAAGGGTTCTCTCCTTACAGCTCTGCCAGGGACTGTGATTGGCTTCTCTGGTTCTTTCCTTGTGTCCAGATCTGGGTTAAGACACTGATGAACCTCGTTTGAAAAAGATAAGCTGTAATCCCAGAGAAGTGGAAAGTATTGCTTCAAAGCAATTGATGCCAACGCAGATCAGCTGCCTCTAAATGGCATTAGATAAAAGAAGTGAATAAATGGAGTGGTCTTAAGGTGCTGCAGATCCCCTTAGGTGAGGCTGTGATGGATTTAGGAATATTTACAGAACACATACATCCATGTTTCTGTTCAGGGATGTGCTAAAACATGCATTGATTTGGGGATAGGGCAGGATTTACAGGGGCAGCTCTGCTGGTAGTGGGTGACAGGAAGGGAAAAAGTAAATCTAGTCTAAAAAAACAGCCTCTTTCCTCCAAATCCTGCTTTGCTTGCATTGGTGGGTGGTGTGGACACCACGGCAGGGGTTCAGATTCCTGTTAGGAGAGGGAAGCCTTCAATGGAGAGCCTCATGCAGGTCAGACTGGGAAGGCTGACAGGGTTTGCAGAGCTCTGCTGCCTTCAGCTTTAGCCAGAGCACACGGCAGTGGCACCTTCTCATCACATCCTGCTCTTGTGCTAGCCGAGGGGCACTGCTGTCCTCACATCCACCTCAGTGTCTGCCACCATTTGGGAAGAGCCAAAACCCCAGGGTCCTGTGCAGAGAGCTCCGACCTGCCTTCCTGGGAATGAGCCGGACATGCTCCTCCGCTTCTCCTGCCCAATAAAACTGCTCACAGAGAGATCTTCCCTCGTGCATAATGGGGGGTTCTTAGTGCCTGCATCAGTCTTTTTTTGACTCTTCAGAAATTATAAACTTGTACATATTGTAGCTGTACAAAGTCAAAACCTGTGCACTGCACCCCAGCTGGATTTTGGACATTTCTCTGTTTCTGACCCACCTGTTGGCAGTCTGGGTTTGCTGGATTCCAGGAGTCTTCCACAGGAAATGTCACCATCTCTGTTACTCACTTCCTGTTGGACCTTATCGTAGAAGAAACAAGTTTACCTACTGAGTCAGCTTTGGGCAGAGAAAGGGGAACAAGAGACTTCTCTTGCTAAAAGGGCTGTGTTTATCACAGCTCTGAAATCTCACTGTTAGGTTACAAATACCCAGGCAGAAGGACAGCTGCTGTGAGCATTACAATGGGGATGATCTCTCATCCTCCTCCAGCTCCCCTTGTACTGGTTTGGGATAAACCCGACTGAGCAGTGCACCAATTCAGATAATTAAATGAGCAGGAAATTAAGCCTCCAATAAGGTGAACCATTTGCTGCTCCATGGGGCCTTCCATCCCTCACAAGAATCAGAAAAGGCACCTAGAGGGGTGTTTCTACACTCACCATGTTGTTATTCCTGCCCTTTCAACTGGGCATCACTTCAGCTTGTTGCATCTCCCTCTTCTTTCCTGGAGATCAGGGAGTCTTCCATGCTCTTGTGGGAAGCCCATAGGAGGCAGCTGGGATGCCGAGGGCACACATACAGCTGGAGAACCAGAGAGCCCCAGGCTCAGAATTCTGTTTGGTCCTATTTTGGATTAAAACCCCAGTCTTTGCTGCTCAGGGGCTCAGGTTTCTCCATCAGCAGTACTCAGAAGTCACCTCTCCAGCCTCCCTCCCACTGCTGGAGTTATGTAATTTGCTAGGGAAGTTTTGGTAAAGGCACAAGGGCTGAGTCTTGCTGACAAATTTTAAGCTCTTACAAAATATACACCACATTGCTAGTAGATGGGGCAGAGGCAAAGTACTTCCAAAAATGCTTAAAAACCATGTGCTCCAAACCTGTGAGTCAGCAGCAGGTCAGAATCCTGCTGTCAGCGCGTGCCCCGTGCTCATCTTGGCCCTGTGCTCCCAGCAGTGCTCCGGAGCCAGTTATGCTCCCTTGGCTCTAAAACACCTGGACAGAAGTGATGATGGCTGAGCCCTAGGGACACGGTGCAGCACAGCCACTGCCCCAGGAGCCTCGCCCATGGGCAGCTCCCTGTGCCCTTAGCAGTGGAACTCCCCACAGGGACAACACCGTGGGGTCGGGAAGGACCAAGGGTTTCCCAGGCGGTGCCTCCCTTGGGCTCTACTTCACCTCCCCACTTAGGCAGACAGGGGAGCGCAGCCCGCCTGTGCCTGCCGGGAATTGCCTGCAGGAACCGCTTAGCAATGATGAGGCTGCGTTTGCAGGGCACCAGGGGCTCAGCCCAGCGCTCATCCTGGGATTCTGCAACCTGAAATTTGACCCGATGAACCACCCAGCTGACAAATCCATGGCTTTTAATGTAAAAACCGGAAGATCTTTTAGTAGGTCTAGGCGAGGAGCGGCTGCCCGAGAGGAGCAGGGATGCGCCCCGCGGACAGCCGCTGTGTCAGAGGCAGCCTCTGCCCCACTTCCCCATCCCGGGGCCGCTGCGAGCGAGGCACTTCCTGCCAGGCTTGTGACAGCGCGGGGGAAGGCAGAAGTACAGCACAAGGGAGCCAGGGAGGCCGAGCTGCGCCACAAGGAAGGACAGGGACAGGGGCGAGAGCCACGACACGGGGATCCTGCACCCCGCTCCCACCATGTCCCTGGTGGAGACGATCCGGCTGTGGCAAGAAGGGGTGTGTGCTGCGGACAGGAAGGAGTGGAGCGCTGCCCTGGATGCCTTCACGGCCGTCCAGAACCCCCCTGCCAAAATCTGCTTTAACATCGGCTGCATCCAGCTTGTCCTGGGGAAGCTGGCGGAGGCGGAGGAGGTAAGGTACAGCCCCCAGGGCCGCTCATCCTCTCCCCGCTGGGACTTGCCCAGATACATGGACATGGTGGGGAAGGAAGGAATTAAAAGGATCACGGTTTAAAGGATGGATTCGGGGCCTTTTAAAGCTGTGAGGAAGGGGACAGCCCTAGGCTGCCAAACCAGTTCTGCAGTGAATCAGAAGCGAGGCACAGCCGTGGTACACGGCTCACTGCTCACTCTCCCTCTCTCCAGGACATGACCATGCTGGCAGATGGCTCCAGCTCAAAAAAACCCAGGAGCCTGGTCCTGGCTCTCCCCCACCCAATGCCCAGTGCTGCAGGGAGACAGCCCACAGAGCCCAGCTTGGGCTGCTCAGCTAGAGCTGGATAGGTACAACTGCTCTACGCCCTCAGTTTTTTTTAGGGTGTCCCCTTTTTACCCCCCCCTTTGCCCAACTCCTACCTCTGCAGGCGTTCACCCGGAGCATCGGCTGTGACAAGCACCTGGCTGTGGCTTATTTCCAGCGGGGGACCGTGTTTTACCGGAGGCAGAAGTGAGTGGAAGGGTTTCAAGTTTCATTTTTGCCGCTTACAGAGATGCCAGCCTTCACCTGAGGATGGCAGGCTCCAGGCAGGTTGGTGCCCCAGAGCCCAGACTGAAACTTGTCGAGGTCAAATAGGCTCCTACTCTTCAGCACTGCAGTCCTGGGATTAACATGAGCCTCAAAACCTCTCCCCTCCCCTGGGGTGTCTGAAACACTGCAAGGATAGAGGGGAGACCCTGAACTCACCAAGTCTGAGTAGAGGCTTAGAGGCAGGCAGGTTGCCACCGTCAGCTGGTGACACCTTCATCCTCTGCTCCCCAGCCACGGAAAGGCCATTGAAGATTTCAAAGAGGCGCTGGCCCAGCTGCGAGGAAACCAACTCATCGACTACAAGATCCTGGGGCTACGCTACCGGCTCTTCGCCTGCGAGGTGAGACACGCCTGGCCACCAGTTTGATCCCAAAGGTCTGTTCTCCAGCATTCTCCAGCATGAGAAACCTAAAGAGGAGACAGCCAGCCTCTTTTGTACCTTGCAAAAACCAAGCAAGCGGGTGCAGTGCCACTGGCCCGCTGTCCTTTCCTTTCCTGGCGGCTCTGGCTGCTCCAAGAGATCTTTCCCTTACTCCCATCCCTCCAGCAGATTCTCTACAACATCGCACTGGTGTATGCCACAGCAGAGAACTGGGAGAAGGCTGAGGAGCACCTGACCCTGGCCATGAGCATGAAGAGCGAGCCCCAGCACAACAAGATAGACAGGGCCATGGAAGCCATCCTGGTATGGAGGAGCAGGTCTCACAGCCCCTCAGGGAGAGGGAGGGAAATCCCACTGACAGCACATCCACCTTTTGGCAGGATTAAAATGCTGTAGCAATGGATATTGGAGTGGGACACAAGTCTGTGGGAAGAGCTTTGGGTCACTGGGGAGGCAGGGATGGGAAGATGGGATTCCATGGAGCGTACCCAGGCTGGGATTGGGCTGTCATGGTGGTGGTCTGGAGCAGTCCCCAAGCCCAGAGCAGAAGGGACATTCATCAGTCCCTGCTCTCACCTCCAAAGTCTACATGACTTGTCTGTGCTGTAGAAGCAGAAGCTCTGTGAGCTGGTGGCCATTCCTGCAGGGAAGCTGTTCAGGCCAAATGAGAAGCAAGTGGCTCAGTTGGAGAAGAAGGACTACCTGGGAAAGGCAATGGTAAGAAAGATCTATACTAGTTATTCAGGCCAAGCCTGGGGGCTGAGAAGAGCTGTTGACTGCCTTCTCATCATCCCTCTGAGCTGCTGTCTGCTGCCTGGTAGGCAGCTAGAGACAGGGAGCTGGTCTCTGCCTCAGGGATCCCCCAGACATGGAGAGAGGAATGGCACACAGGGATCGCATGGGGAACAGGGAGACTGCAAGAATACAAGAGCTAAAAGCATGTTCCTGCTGTGCATGACCTATTTCTACTTTTTCTCCGTAGTGAGACATGAGGGATAGTCAGCAATGAGCTGGAAAGATCCCATTGGAGCTTCATGTCAGGCCAAAGCATTTTCAGGGGTGGGGGAGTGGAGCTGTTTAACATTTGACACCCACAACCAACCTCCAGCTCTTCCACCACTCTGTTTGAAAGGGCTTTTCAGCTCAGACAAGCAAGCAAGCTTTTCTCCTGTGAGAGTGCAAAATCCAGTCACTGGGATAACACCTCTGGGTTCAGGCCCTGGGAGGCAGCACTAGTCCAGAAAAGGAACCAGGAACTGGGGAATCAGACAGCCAAGAGCCAGGCAGCTCCTTGAGTGCCAGAAACATGCACAAAAGCACATGTCAACTTTCTAAATTACATTTAAGGTCACTGTAGGAGGTATGGGCTTGAGCTGGACACTTTGGCTCCCTTCAACATTTGTGATTAAAACAGAACGGGAAACTTTTAGGTTTTAATGCCTCAAACCACAGAAACAGCGAGGCTAAGAGCAGAAAACTTACCACAGCTGAGAGGGAAGCTTTGGTACCAGAGGCACAGCCTTTAGTCCAAGATGCTTAGCCTAAAATCATAGTCTCTCCTGAGCTTAAAGCATCCTGAGCAGCTTGGCCTGGCCAACAGCAAAGGAGGAGGGTGGACATCAGAGGTCTGAGAGGGGTCTATGGGCACTGTTTGCCTCTGGCTCTAGGTGGTGGCCTCTGTGGTGGACAAGGATGACTTTTCAGGATTCGCTCCCCTACAGCCACAGGTAAGACTGCCAGTGAACAGTGTGCTCGGGGCAGGGTGCCGTGGGGTGGCTGTCATCCACAGTGGGGAGCAAGCAGCACCCTTACCACCCTCAGCTCTGAGCCGTGGGGAGGAGGCGGGCACTGCTTCCATGGATCAACTGTTCCCTCCACCTCAGGGAAGCTCATCCCAAAGCCACCCACAGCTGTGGCTGAGGTTAAGCTGGTTCCCTGCACAGGGAAGTAATGGGCTCTCTGCAGATCTCTGACCCTCCCCAAAGGATTCATTAGGGATCCTCTGCCTAAGCCCGAGTAGAGAAACAAACAATGGCAGTTTGGCTCTCACTTTGCACCCTCCTGCTCATTCCACAACTCCTTTGCCTATCCCATGCCATTTCCAGATGATGTAATGGCATCTTCCTATTCCTAAACATGGCAAGAGTTTTTCCAGGAGGTTTTTGGGTGGATATGGGGAAACACAGCACAGCACCACTGCACAAGATAAATGACAATCTTCTCAATGCAGACAGTGTTGACAATTTCAATCCTCTTTGAACTGAAACTAAAATCAGGAGTGAAAAAAGGATTGTGCCTCTGAAAACCAACTGTATGCTGAAGAATGTGGAAACTGTTCCTCAGAAGGAACAGAGCCAGTGATATTCCTCATGGCACTTAAGGCACCTGCATGTGGAGGAAGGAACAGTGCTGGGGGGAGGGCATGGTAAAAGGCTGCAGGACATTGCTGCAGAGCTAACAACATCCTCTGGATTACTGGTATTTTTCTTTTTTCTTCCTGTTGGCAGGCCTCTGGTCCTCCACCCAGGCCCAAGACCCCAGAAATCCTCAGGTAAGTTTGATGAAAGATGGATAACCCATGCAGCCAGGCACAACCCCATCCTGCACTCACACAGCTGAGCATCCAGCTGGCACCCAGAACTCAGGGGGAATGGGGAAACATGGAAGCAGAGGTCTGGATTCTCCCCACAATGTAAAACAGCATCACCAACATTCCTGACCTGTCCACTGCTCCCACACCCAGGGCCCTCAGGGGGCAGCCACACCGTGTCATGTACGAGTTCATTCCTGAGACCGCTGAGGAGCTGCAGGTCCTGCCAGGAAACATTGTCTTTGTCCTGAAGAAAGAGAAGGACAACTGGGCTACAGTGATGTTCAATGGAAAGGTGTGCTGGACAGGAGGGGCAGACAGCAGATCATAGTTGAGATTCTGCAGAGGCAGAGGCCTGCCAACAGTAATTAAGTAAATTTCTGACTGAAGTGTTTTATGTCCACCCTGGCTTAGGCCATGGGGTTCAGTTAAATCCACCTAACCTGCAGAAACTAAACTTCAAGCCTAGGAACCCTCCTGGCTGCAGGGGAGGGTGAGGACACACCCAGTTGTGTCCTCCAGCAGTGGGTTGCCTTCTTGCCAAGCAATCACTACTCATCTCTCCTCCCCCTGCAGAAAGGGATTGTCCCCTGCAACTTCCTCGAGCCCGTGGAGCTCCAGAATAAGCTGCATATCCAGGTGAGGCAGCCCAGGAGGAAACGGTGTTCTGGGCAGGGGAGTTCTCAAAATGTTCACCTAACACCTTCCTCCCAGTAGGACCCATATACCCGACTCCCTCCTCCTCATGATGCTTGGGTTGGTTCTTCTGGCGTATGGTCACCTTATTGTGAGCTCAGAGCTCTGCAAAATCTGTGTTGGTGGCACCCTAGCAGTGGTAGGCAATGCTGGGGAGATAATGGATATAGCTAAGTCACCCCTCCCCTGTTCAAGACCCCAGACTTTGGGAAAAGCAGGTTGGAGGGGAGGGTGGGATTGACAGCACTATCTTCTTCCCATGCCAAAGGAAGAAACCCCTGTGGAAGTGGAGATCTCCGAGCCACCCACCTCCGCTGTGCCGGAGAAGCCGCGGCGGCTGGCGCCAGGTCAGTGTGGGGAGCACAGGGCGACATCACCCACAGCAGCTGAGATGCCACGTCCTCACCCTCTGAGAGCAGGGCTAGGGCTCATCTCTGTCTCATTCCTGGCCCTGTTTGAAGTCAAGGACTGGGAGACATTACAACAGGAGGCAGAGACAGCAACTGCAGTGCTGAGGATGGAGTAAAATAGTGTCTGTGGGGTCCCTGAGGAAAGTAAGTCCCTCTGTGCTTTTAATCAGCACAGTGAGTAATGAGAAGGGCCTGGGGATAGGAATGGGACAAGGACCAGCTTGGAGTAAAGGATTCCTTATAGGCTTCTCCTTCTAGCAGGGCATCCATGATAGGTGCTGCTGTGAGCTAAGCTAGGCTTAAAGGAGCTGAATGAATTCCTACAGCTTAAAGGAGCTGTATGAAAGGGATTCCTGGCTGGTGCTACCCAGAGCCATTCCAAGCTCATGTCCCCAACAGAGCAGCCTTGTAGAGAGTCCATGGGTAGAGCTGACACAGAAGGCTGTGGCTCATGGAATTAAGGACAAACACCTCATGGAGAAGAACCCCAATGATCATCTTTATGGCACCAAAAGCCATCTCAGATCTATTAGTGGGACCATGTTCAACAGCGTAGCTGGGGCTCTTCCTGGAATGAGCACAGTTGTGCCAAAGCAGTGCCAAAACATGAATCAGATCCTTATGAAGAGGCTTCCACAAAGCTGCATGAAATCATCCTGCCTGGAGGCCTGAATTTAGCTTTACAGCCCCACTGAAGGACAGGGACTGCCTTTGGTTTTGAGGAAGGACCTAGGAAGATCAGAAGAGCAAAGGCACTAAAACCAGCAGCTCCATGTTTATCTGTTTTGAATCCACCCATGAAAGACATCCCACCCCTCATGCTCCCATCCCTGCAAGAGGGAGGCACAGAGCCAAAGCCTCTACTCAGTGGTTGTACCTAGATCTTACAGAACGCCTGTGGCAGATGCCGTATCCATTCCAGGGACCGCTGCTGGCTCCAGGGCTGGTTGGCGTTGCTGGAGATCATGATGGACTGCATGAGGTCTGGCTGTGTGTTTAGACAATGTTTATCCCATCCCACCTCCTGAGCCACCTTTTTCCTCCTCCTCCCCAGACTATGTTCCTGCTACCGTGGCGCAGCCAAGAGACACAGCAAAGGTAACGTCCCGCGAGCGCAGACCCAAGGTCCTGCTGCTCATACAGACCTGCATTTACCAGGAGACTTAGGGCTGCTTTTTGGGAGTTCTCCTCCAGGCCCCAGGTGAGGGGACCACTGGATGACTCTCATCTTAGTCAACCTGAGGCACTTGAGAAGGGAGAAATAGGAGAGAGCTTGACTGGAATGCACATGCTCCTGAGTAGGGTCAGCACATCAGAAGGTCATACTGGGAAACTGGGAAGAGATGGGAAAATACAGCAATTCCAACAAGAAAAAAAAAAAAAAAAGAGGGGCTTGGAGGGTGGACACAGCTCTGATTTGATCACCCCAAAGCCACTATTTGGTGCCAAGTCCCTAATCTATTACTGAACTCTCTCCTGGGGCAAGCCTGGGTCTGCCAACCAGCCGATGTCCAAGCACAGCTTGGGAGGCGCAATCTAATTCAGACAACCACAGTTTCCACATCCCTGTGCTTGCCAAGCCACACAAGGTGACATCCCATTTCCTGCCTGCAGGAGGCTGAACCAACTGTCCTCAAGGTGCATTACAAATTCACAGTGGCCCTGAGAGTGGATCGAAGCCTCTCCTACAGGGAGCTCCTGGAGCTGGTTTGCAGGAAGCTGGAGCTGCAGCCCGAGCACACGGAGCTGAGGTGAGGCACTGCCAGCCCCAGTGAGCCAGGGCTGTGTTCCAGCACTCCTCACCTGCGTTCCCTGCACGCCAGGTACAAGCCTGTGGAGGGCCAGGAGCTGGTGATTCTGAGTGCTGAGAATGTGGAGGCAGCCTGGAGCCAGAGCAAGGACAACTGCCTGACAGTCTGGTGCAATGGCACAGAGGTCAGTGACAGCTACAGGCAGCAGCCGCCTTCTCTTCCCTCCTGCCTTTGTTTTCCTTGCCACAAGAACAGGTTTGTGGCTTTTAAGAGAAGCCAGCAACCTCATGAAAGGCAGAGGAGCAAAGAGTGAGTGGAGAGGAGAAGCAGAGCTCATCTCTCTTGCCTTGCTACAGAGAAAGAAAAGCAAGAGGCTGTGTCCTCACCAGCTTGTCTCCTGCCTAGGGAGAGGGGTTTGTACCAGACAGCAAACCAGAGGAGTCACCGCAGGAGACAACGCCTGGGGAGATGGGACCGAACCATGTTGTAGCTCAGTACAGTTATGAAGCCACTCAACCTGAAGACCTGGAGTTTCAGGCAGGAGACATGATCCTTGTTTTATCCAAAGGTAATTGTGCTCCTCCTGGGACAGGAGAGGGGAGGGACCCCCAGCTCTGGTGAGAGGGAGGATGGTGTGGCAGCAGCAGAGCCCCTCCATCTCTGCCTTGGGATTCCCATTCAAACATCCCTGTTACACTTCTTCCAACATATTTTCATCACTCCCGTTTCCACCACAGCCCTCCCAAACACCTAAGACAGGAGTTACACTTGGGCTGTATTTAAGCTTATTGATCACAGTGGATTCTTTCAAGGAGATGCCTCATTTTAGCTGCCATCCCCACAATGGGAGCAGGCTCTCACTCCCATTCCTTCCACCTGGAACCTTTTTTCATCTGCTTTTCTTGTTAAGAGTACAATCTTTCATTAGTCACTCAATATTAGTCCTTAGTGTTTCTGTGGGAATTGAGACTTAAATACAGACTAAATCTCAGGAAGATCAATGAAGAATTGTATACACAGGGCACATTCCCCATCTCATTTGAGCCTCTGAGTGAAATCAAGACATCAGGAGTAAACCCCCTTATATTTCGCTATCTGTAGTTATGTCACTAATTTGTGGTGACTGGCAGGCTTTGACAGCAGTACACAATCAGTCCCCCAGCTAACCTTTGACAGGTTAGATTTTGTACCACGCAATACTGATGACCCCCTCCACCCCAAAATCCTACCTTCCCCTTCACTGCTGAGCTAAATATTTCCCAGTACAAAGCTGGTTCTTGCCTCATTTATTTCCCCCACAGCAAAACTGCCAGAGCTCCTAGGCTTTACTTAACCCAAGGTAAGGGGTTTTGAGGGGGTTGTTTTAGGGTTTTTATGTGAACATGAGAAATAGCTGACAAAACACTCCAGATGTACATTGAAGAGGACAGACCAAGTATCAGATCATTTCCTCACTCTCCACACTCACTTTGTTTCCACTCAAGGCAGTTTCCAAGCCCCCTGGTCTCTATTTTGATCCAATTTCCCACCCCCATGTGATATTCCTTCTTACCTTACCACTTAACTCTCTTCCTCATTCCTCCCTTTCCTCCACATTCCACTCCCTGCTGGGTCTAGCACTGCTCCAAGTTTTATCAGCAGAAACACCATAAAACATGATCTTAGCTTGTCTGCAGCACATTATGCTCCTGCACATTCCCAGGGTCATAAGAACTGTGTCAATTTTCTCTTCCAGTGAATGAAGACTGGTTCGAAGGCCAGTGCAAGGGGAGGACTGGCATCTTCCCATCTGCATTCGTTCAACAGCCCAACACTGAACACCCAGAGAAGTGATCTCAGAAGAGCTTGAAGTTGTGGAGAGAAATTAAGAATTCAACTGTTGCCATTATGTAGTCTGCATATGAATCCCTGCATCTGAAAATGAACTTTAAATGTTATTGCTACTTGTATTAAAAGCTTTCTATTTTCTCTTACCTTTTGCGTTGCTCTCTTAAAAAGGAACTTGTTAAGAAGTTGTTAATTCCTGTTAGGGATACATTCATCCCTAAATCCTGTGCTTGCCAAGAGACTAGCCATGTTCCCCCATCCTTAAAAAAGCTTATATACAGACATGCCAGAAGCTGGGAACACCCACAGGAGGGTGGTGCAACCTGCATTTACAGCCCTGCCAGGAGATCCCGAAGAGGAAGCAAGTTCAGGAAGCACAGACCAGGGAAGCACTTGCTTCCTTAAACATTAGTGCCAACCCCAAGAACTTAGAAGACACCACAGAGGTTCACCCTGCTCCACCTCACAATTCAAATTTACAGGGACTTTAAAACTCCTGCCAATAAAAGCAGACACATTTTCTTCAGCACTGGGACCCATGCATCGAAGTTTTTCCTGATCAGTCAGAAGATACAGTGACTTGGAAAGAGAGCCTGGAATCCTCCAGAGCTTTACTCCAAAGGTGCTAAGGGGGCAGGGGCTTCCGCACTCTGGATTCTATCACACAAGTCCAGGAAACCTCACTGCACCTATATATCATATTTCTTTTTAAAGCAACTTATTCTGGAGACAATAAACACCTGTAATTTCAAAACCAGAACACCTCTGGAGTTTCCTGTCACATATCTGGAAGCATGGAAACAGTGAACACCCTGGTCTGCAGGTAAGTCATTGGCAGAAGGATCTGTGCCCTCCATCTGCACACGCTGTACCACGATGAGTCTGTAACTAGGGAGGAGCTTTGCAAGCTGCTCCCATCCTACATATTTAATTCAGTATGTAAAACACACTACACAGGCAGCACAAAACCACAACCAAATTATCTGTACCAAGCCCAAGCCAGAATGGCTGTGATTCATTTAGGTCTGTTTCAAATTTAAGAAAAAAAAAAAAAAAAGAAAAAAAAAAACTC